>NW_001914856.1:1883490-1936543 GCF_000226545.1 Podospora anserina S mat+
CCTCATTATTCCCCCCCTCCGGATCCCAATCCACCGGATCTTTGATCTCCACCTTTGCCCCCTTGGGATCAGTATGCCCAATCATCCTCGCAAACTCCTCCTCATCCGGCAAGCCCCCATCACCCTCCAACCTCAACGCCACAACCTCACACGGGCTTTCCGCCTCCGACGACGCAGCCGTAAAAACCCTTCCTTCAACCGCCTGTTTCAGCTTCTCCGGAACCTCCACACCGGGGTCGACAAGTTTAAAGTGCTGTTTATCACTAATACTCGCGGCTTGGGTGGTAGTAGACGAAGAAGCGTTGGCCTTGTTCAAAAAGGCGAGGTAATCCTCGTCCGACATCTTGACGGCGGCAGTGCGGGAGAAGAATCGCTTCTGTCGGGGAAATCTTGACGCGCAGGAGGTAGATCGTAGTGTTTGTAGAAATGGAGCTGCGGTAGGTGTAGTGGCTAGAGCTAGGCAGGTAGCAGAGTGGTACGATCGAGCTGGTGGGAATCGTGGACAAGAAACACAAAGCTTTGTGTTCGAGTACGTCGAAGCGTTCTTGGTATGAGTCAAAAGGAAAGAAGAAAATGAAATCTGAAAGAGGGAGGGAGCCCTGTGGGACAAAATAACTCGACTAATTCCGTTGAAAAGGGGCGCAATCATGGTCATGAGCAGCAAACCAAAGCCGGCAGTTCTCGAGTTGGGCAAAGGCCGATGATGTAACCGCAGTTTTCTTGCTGGGAAGCTGTGACCAGTGAGCTGACGCGGGGCATCCCCAGCCAGAGGCAGTGTCAAGGACCCACTTTGATGCCATGGGGTGTGACCACTGACCAGAAGATTGGAGGGGGCAAATTTCACATCGACCACTCGGCATACTCTAGATAGGCTGAACAAAAAGGGTATATTGATAGTAAAAAACACATCGACACATCACAAACAGTCAATGGCAATTGGTTCATTTTCCCATTCCTCTCCTGCAGCTCTAAACTAAGCTGATAATGCTAGGTAGAATCCCGTTATCCCGACCCAAAGCTGTGAAAACCGTGACACCATTGCCATTGAATGAACGATAAAATCAGAAACCGGACGCCGCTCATGAGCTGGCGGCCAAGTCCTTCTTGAGAGTACCCTGGTACTGCTTCTTCTCCGCAGGGGTCTGGAAAGCACCGTGACCGAACTCGGAGGAGGTATCGATCCATTTGAGCTCGACCTTCTCGAGGGCCTTGCGGGAGGTGTGGATGAACATGGACTTGCGGAGGGTCATGATGCGCTTCTTGGTACCGGGGACGGAACCCTTGACCATGACGAAGTCGTTCTTGATCTCGCCGTAGCGGACGAAGCCACCCATGCTGCAATCTGTTAGTCTTGAGCTCTTCAAATTTCACCAAAAAGGGGTCAACATACGGAGTGATGGTCTTCTTGGTGACATCGATCTCAGTGGCGGCGTTGTCATCAGCATCACCCTTGCCGATGCGGTAAACCTTGTGGTTGACCGAGGTACGGTGGTGGTAACCCATCTGACCGGCACGGGCAACAGTCCACTGGACGTGGGAAGGATGCCAGGCACCGATACAGGCGACCTTGCGGAGACCCTTGTGAGTCTTGCGGGGAAGCTTCTTGGTGCCCCATCTGGCGGTGACACCGCTGAAACCGTGACCCTTGGTGACGGCGATAACGTCAATCATCTCGTCCTTCTCGAAGATGGTGTCGATGGAGACGGGCTTCTCGAAGAGGCCGTGGCCGAACTCGACCTTGTCGGCGACGGAGCCACCGTTGATCTGGATCTCCATGAGGTGGGCCTTCTTCTGCTTGAGGGGGGTCTTGCGGATCTGGGTGTGGGCAAGAACGCGGACGACGGTGCAGTACTTCTTGATGCGCTCGAGCTCGCGGGTGATGGAGGCACCGCTGTTCTCGGAGTGCTTCTTGGCGTACTTGGTGAAAGCCTTCTTCTTGGACTTGTACCAGTTCTTGTAGAAGCGGCGCTTGACCTCATCGGACAAGTGCTCGGCCCAGACGGTGGTGAGGGAGCGGAGACCGCGGGGAGTCTCGATGTACTATTTCGTGTGTTAATTCGGCCGTCTCTTCTTCTTCCTCAGCTGGACAGTAATGACTTACACCAACCAGACCCACAACAATCATCTGTAAAAGATGTTAGCCATTGACATAAATAGAGCCAAGCGGGCTGTGTTGCGCGTACAGGAGGAGTATCAATGATTGTCACAGCTTCCACCACTTCCTTCTTGTTGGCCTTGGCACCGGGACGGTCCATGTCGCGGACGATGGTGGTCATGCCGGCCTTGTAGCCCATCGCGGCCGTCAGGTGGACGGGCTTCTTGGCGTCGTCCTTGGGGAAGCTGTCATGGTGCACAACAGTTAGCCTCCATCTCTTCGGCCGAGGCTGGTGTCTGAGGGGAGAAAGGTTTTCATATTCCACTTACGACTTGACCTTTCCTCTATGGCGGGCAGCGCGCTTGCGCGGCAGGTAGGCCAAAGAGCCATGGCGAGGGGCCTCGTACTCTGTTCGATGTTGTCAGTCCTCTGTCGCCGTTTGCAAACTTCTCGCCCAGTCCCGATGCCACAATCGCAGTGCACCAGATCTCCAGAGATGTTGTCGCAGAATTCGCCCATCGTGAAGCCCCGGCCACATCGAAATTGGGATCGAGACTGGGGGGATTCGAGGTTCGAAGAGAGGGCGCTACTCACTGCGGTGAGACATGGTTTGCTGATGTCCTCGGTTTTACCGTGATGTGAAATGGAAAAATCCCCCAGGTCCGAACCACAAGAGCAGAAAAGTCGTCCTGAAATTTGGAGGTAGGTTGAATTTTTGTGTGGAAAATGGAGCTGGGCGCTCGGGCCAATTGCAGCGGAGCCCTAACTGGCTCAGCCCACTGAGAACTGCTCCTGTTCTCAATCGCGCCCCACTCTGTGATGCCCCCAGCAAGGCCTTTCGCTGCACGACTGCTCCGAGTGCTGGTCACGTGACCGCCATGCCTTGCTCATACGCCATACCAAACTTTGGCTTTTCTCAAATATCAAGCTAAAAGACAGTCACAAGCTGCCCGAGAAACTCTTTCAAACAAGGAAAATGTTGTGGATAGCAACTAAACTACTGCGGCTATGCCTATGCCTGATCGCCCTGTGAAGCAACGCTTCGAAAGAAGAGTCCATACATGACAAAACACCAAACCCAACGAACTACTACCCCGAAGATGTTGTCCCGCCAAATAAAGCTTTTGAAGCTCTCCATTCCTATCCGATTCCACATGTACATTCCCAGTTGCGACAATGGCACAGGACCCTGCCTCCCCTGCACTCCATGCCCCGAACTTACACTACGAAAACACGAAACCAACCGCTCCCTCGCCTAACACACGAAAGGAAACAAGCCAAATATGCGTGAGCAAACACTGGTATAAGACGCACAAAACAGAGCGCCCTCGGTGACAAAGAAAATCAAGTCGTGACTAGAAAACGGCCAATCGGTTCGTCCTAATTGCTCTCAACCTTTTGGCTCATGATGCCATTGATGCTGGCGCTGGTGGGTGTTCCATTCTTCATCTCAGCTGTCGCTGAACTGGGACCAGAAGCAGGCCCGGAGATGATGTCACCCTTTTTATCCTCTTCCTCACTGTCATCGTAGTCCTCATTGACATGCATTTTTCGGGCGGCGCGCTCGGGCTCATTCGCCGGGGGTGGGTGAGGGGCCGGAGGATGCGAATGCTCTATCCGCCTTTCCTCTTGCGCCGGGGGATAGTCTTTGTGGCTCGGTCCGGGCTGAGGACCAGGTCCATCGTGCATGATGCCCTGCATCGAGGACGGGCCCTGCTGCATTGGGGGCAGATGAGCAGGGACAGAATGTGACTGGGGATGATGGGCAGCCTCAGATGGGTGATACCCTTCGTTGCCATGACGCTGCTCCTCCGCACGGCGAATCTCTTCAGCTCGTCTTTGTTCCTCTACGCGTCTGTGGTCCTCCATACGCCGCTCGTCGAACCGGTGGGCTTCCGATGAGTTGCGACGATACTCAGGGCGCGGAGGAGTAGAAGGGCGGCGGTGCCGCAGATCTTCCATGCGTCCGCGCGACTCCTCCGTGGCAGGCTTCTTAGACTCGCGATCATCCTCCCACTCACGCATGCGCTTGGGGCCAACCGAGGGAGGGCGTGGGTCATGTTGCTCCCGGTGATGGGGACCGTCAAGAGGCATGCCTTGATGAGGAGGATGAGGGACACCAGGCTCAGGACCATTGGGTCCAGCCTGCTCAGACGGGTGCGGGGGGTAAGGAGGTTGATGCTGGGGATAGGCCGACTTTGGTGAAGGCATACGGTTGTCATGCATGGGGACCCGGCCGTCATTTCTCGGGCTATTGGTGCGGTATGGCATGAGAGGATTCGGGGCCCCTCCATTTGGAGGTGCGTTGCTCGGTTGAAGAACGGCGGCGGGTGCGTGTCCTCCATAGTTCGGATTTCGCACACGCGGTGGAGGTCCAGCCATCTGGGGAGGAGGCGGCTGTTGCTGCTGGGGAGGGGGAGGAGGCGGGGGAGCTGCGTAGTGACCCGGGGGAGGCGAAGGACCACGCCTGTGCGGCTCCAGACCTCTGCTTGCCTCCTGGTACGGCCTCGGCTGCTGCTCCTGTCTCGGACTGGGCGGGCGTTGCATGGGAGGAGCTTGACCCCGGAATTGCTCGCTTCGGTCGGAAGCATACGGGTTGGGGGGCTGCGGCGGAGGGTTGATCTCGGCCACACGGCCAGCCCACGAGTTGGGACCGCCCGGTCCAGCACCATTGTGCATCGGCTGTGGGGGTTGCGACTGCGGCGGCGGGCCGGAGCCAGCCCACTGAGGACCCGGAGGACCAACTGCACCTGCAGCCTGATAAGCTTGTGGGTGAACATCAGTGGGAGTTGGTGCCTGTCCGGGAGGGGCGCCGTTTTGTCCTCCACTTCGCAGGAGTTGCAATCGGCTCTTGACGTGCGGGTTGTTGGGATCCAACTCGGCAGCACGCTGGTACGCGTCAAGGGCGTCGGCAATCTGGTTGTTACACGATTCATACAGAGTACCCAGATCATACCAGACCTCCGAGATGAACGGGTTGAGGCGGATGGCACGCGAATAAGCATCGAGCGCATCTCTATACTGGTTGATCTGGTAGTAAAGCACACCGATGGAACACCAGAAGGTGGGATTTCTCCCATCGCGGTATACGGCCTGCTGGTAGGCTTCGTATGCCTTCGGATACTTTTGCTGCTGCATATAGCACCGACCGAGAAGGTACCAGCTCTGTGCATCCGAGTTGTCGGCTGCCACAGATTTCTCCAGGTACTCGATGGCCCTGTCTTGACTGGCAAAGCTTTGGCTTTGGTTGTGGTGTAGCCAGCCAAGTTGCTGGAGAACCTTGGCGTGGTTGGGATCCCGCTCAAGGACACGGTGATAGGCAGCCTTGGCGTTATCAAACTAGAACAAGGTCAATATCACTGGCGGGTCAGACGTGATAGAGGCGAAACTCACGTCTTTCTGCTGCTCATGTACGTGTCCAATCTGGAACCAGATGTCTTCCTCTGTCAATGGAGCGGGAGGAGAGGTGACGATGTATCTGAAGCACTGCAGTAGATCATGTCAGTATTTGCAAAACGTCATGGAGAGTTCTGATGACCTACATCCAACGACTGGGTGTATTTCTGCTGTTGTTTGTAGATTATGCCCAGGCGGAAGTAAATCTCATGGGCCTTGTCGAACTGCGGGTCCATCGCCATGACTTCGGCAAATGCCTCCTCGGCATGCTCCAACGAGCCATATCGATCATAGAGAATACCGATGCCGTACCACAGGCGTGGTTCTTTGGGATTGGGCAATTTCAGCAGGGCATTTTGGTAAGCCTGGTATGCCTGTTGAAGGTCGTCCATCATGAGGTAACAATGACCTGTAGAGATAGTTGTCAGTCTTTGTAGCACCGAAATTGACTGTGTGGGTTGGCGTACCTAAACTGCCCCAGGCCTCGCCATTGTTCCCATCAAGCTTGATGATTGCGTGTAGATATTCCGCCGCCTTGGGGAAGTTCTCCTGCGTCCTCAGGACGACACTGAGGGCGTTCAAGGCATTGATGGAGTTTGGATTGGCTGTGAGAGCTCTTTCATAGCATGTCATCGCTTCTTCCAGATTTCCCATGCGTTCAGCCAAATTACCTGCAGCTTCGTCAGTACTCATGCGTCGCGTGACAACCAGTCTCAGCAGTGTTGAGTGGACATACCAAGCTGGATCCACACCACCTCGTTCATTTGTAACAAGGTCGATGTCTGACGCGATGCCGCAAGAGGGGGAGGCGGGCCGGGAGGTCCAACTGCGCCAGGAGGGGGATGATGGATCCGCATCTGCATCGGAGGGGAAGGGTGATGGTTCGCCATGTTGCGTTATAATGTTGTTGTGCTTTGAGGCAGATGGAGATGGGCCACCGGGAAGGTTGGCTGACTTGGGAGTTCGATGCACGTGGAAGGGGGTAACAGTGGCGGGCGTTGTCAGGTACCACTACGACCAAAAAACAAGCTTTGGATTAAGCATAGACGCCTCTTTCCATCAAGCTAGCTACCCAGGGAGTTATGGGTGGCGCCGTTGAGACAGCAAAATACGTGTCGTCGCGCTGACACGAGATGGTGGAGGGAGCTGCTGGTTTGGGAGTCACGGCGACGGCGGATAGCTCCAAAAGCTGGGCGTCGGCTCGCCAATTTCACTCAGGCGACAGGTAAAGTGGAACAATTGTAAAAGGGAGGCGCGAGGTCGGGGGTGGTGGTGGTGGTGAAAAACAAGACGTGAAGCAAACGGAGATGATAGAGAGCAACTGGAAGGGATTGGTGGAAGCACTCGGCCCAGGTCAGTTGAGAGGCCGAAAGGGGGGAAAGAAGGGAAAGAGAACAGAAGCCCGGGAAGAAATCTCGGGATGGGAAGAGTACGACTTGGTTTCGCAGCGGCAACTCCCCCAACCCATGCCAAGCCCTGCCCAGAGAAGCGAGTGGAGGGATGGCCCTTTGGCTGTTCCGCTCATGTCTTGCAGCACGAGGGTGGGCAAGTCGCGCCAGGTTCCCGACAGGTCCCTGGTACCAGCATGCCGAAGCTGTGCTGTGGGAGCCTCTACCCGCCACTTAAAAATTTAGTGCCGTATCGCTAAACAGACCAAGGACCACGCCGAAACAGGCATCACTTGTTATCTCTCCAGTTCCAGTTTGGATTTTCCAATTTTGCTCCGATTCCATTCCATCTCTTTTTCTTGTCATCGAGGCCCTGGGACGCGGACCAAATGACGAACCTCGATAGGTCCAGCTGCGCGATATCGGGAAATAATTTAACAATGGCGACAAACAATCGGCTGTTCTTTGTTGGATGAAACGGATCACTGAGCGACACAAGATGACAGAACAAGATGGCATTTGGGTCGATGATTTCATGCACGACGCGTGGGCTCGGTCCCGCCGCTCCAAGGCATCACCAGGTAACGAGCGTTTCATCCCATATTTTCCCCGTGTGTGTGTATGTGTGTGTGTGTGTGTGTGTGTCTCGGTGGCGGTGCCTGTCCAAACAAGTTTCTCGTAGAATGTGTGCTGTGTGGTTCCTCAGCCTGATGGCGGCTGATGTGCTTCCCCAGGGCCGCATCCCCAAGGGTTCGAACAGGTACCGGGTACTTGGTCGGTACGTCGGTGGCCGAACACCAACCTCTCCTCCAGGGGAGGGCGTTTCCGGAGGAAGCGGCTACGCCATTTCGTTTTGGAGAGTGGATACCGCAGAACTGTGGCGACGGTGCAACGAGCCGGCCGGCCCTCCACCATGCGTCCCGCCCGCATCTCAGCAACCAGACAGACAGGGGGGCCCCACACCCACTCTCCCGTGCCCACTGTCCACCACCACTCCACCACAAACCACAGCCAGCCAGCCAGCCAAGAGCAAGCGGCAGCCAGCGAGCCACCAGCCAGCCCGTCACCAACGATGCGACGCAGAACCCTATCGCCCCAAATGAGCTGGTCCGCCGTAATTGGAGCTCGATAAATCATCGGAAAATAACTGCGCCTGCCATGCACCGTGACTGCAAGCCTGTTTCTCGCTTGTACAGGACGGGAGCAATCTCGAGCCGTCAGCTCTTATTATCCCCTCCTCTTGGGGAACACGATCATGCTGTCATTCTCGCCTCGGTACCTATCCAGCCACACAGTGATAAAGACAGCATGATCGCCGATATATAAATGATTTCCCTGGTCGATGAAACGGCTGGTGAATACGCCGAGAGACGGGAATATCTATCTCGGAGGATCTTCTGTTCACAAATGCTACCTTGAGGAGAACAGGTTGCAGTTGGCATCTCTCGCTCACCACAGCACCTACATTAGACCAAGCAGGCGGCTTGGTCCTGGATGCGATTCAGGCACTCCCAAAAGCCGGCAATAATGTCTTCGTGTAAGGCATATAGACCTCGGAACTTCAACGGTGAGGCGCACCGCAAACCGGCCATTGATGCATCCTGTAGGTGATTTTGATGGAGTTGTGAGCAGCGCCCCTTGGGCGCTTTGGGATTAGAAAGTCCGGTAGACCGTTGAAATCCTAAAGTTGACATTAAAAATACCCTTGATGTAGGAATTGAGGCTCGAGTGGGGCATCAACAGGGCGTACCTTTCTTTGTAAACCTTTTCGGAGTCTTGACAACTCGCACTACCCACGCATAAACTTTCGGAGAGTCAATCTGATTTGATCTCTGCCCAGCGTTTTTTTTTGTTTTTTTTTGGGAGCCTTCCAGAAGGAAGAAAAGACACACATGCCCCGTCCGTGTTTCAGTGTCAGCATGACGCTGAAATCACCGTATGGTCAAACGCCATCGACGAAACCCCCAGGCACCCTGCTGAGCGAAGAGAGATATATCCAGAATTTTTGAACTCGAATCTTTGAGTACCTTTCCAACTTGGATAGAGGGAAAGCCCCGACGGAAAGCCGATCACGTCCCCCCTTCTTTCTTCCAAGTTGCCCGAAGGTGGACGCATCGACCGAGGGGACCCAAGAAACGGTCATCGGCAGCCCCTTGCCCCTCTCTGCCCCTCACCGGCTGCGCGCACGTTCCACGGGCAAGAATAGAAGGCAGAAGAGGGTTATGTAAGGTAAGGGCGAGAGGGTGACTCCCCGTAGTGCCAGCCGCTACTGCAGTTTTAGGCAACCCGCACCATGCACATGGGTTGGGCAACATATCATTTAGGTGGCAGTTGAGATGGATGAGCTCTCGGGGTTATTTAGGTGTGTCAGGCAGGCAGGCTCGAACCTGCCACCAGCGACTCGCGGGCATCCGGCGTTCTTCCAGTCTCGATCTGGATCTGATCTGACCTGATCGATGGGTTAATGGTGCGAGTTGGAAAGTGGACGCAGCATAAAACGACGTTTCGTTTTGATCCAGTCAACACGCCCCCTCTCCCCCATTATCCTTGTTCTCCGTACCTAACCCACCTCGTTTCAAGCTCGCTCGAAAGACATAACTACAAGCAATCGTCCCGTTGATGGCATATCAGATCCCAGTTACAGACAGTAAGAGATCTAGTTCCCCGCTACCTAAACAGATATAAGGTACGTCTGACATTGACACAGGCTGTTTCACGTCGATAAGCAAACGGGGCAGTGCCGCATGCCAGCCATCCTTCAGCCTACATATAACAAGCAGCACCTATCCAACTGCCTGCCGTGCCTCTTTTCGAAAGGAACAGTGCCAAGCCCTCTGGGTTGGGTAATAAGCGGTCTATTCAACTGGGTCAACTTATCAGGTCCATACTTTTCTGTCTCACCAAGGCACAGCTCGGTCTCGATTGCGGCACTGTCCGACCTCACTGGAATTATTCAACAGTGGAAAAATGATCCTAAACGAGACACCTAGGTGAAGCCTGCCCTCCAAGAAAGCAAAAGTCTGGCACACGGTGATTACACAAGAGAGCCCCATAACAGCAGCACGTGTTGGGACCTACCTCTTACAGGAGGACAAGAACTGACGCTGTGATCACCAACTAGAAAGCTGCAACATGCACGAATATGCAGGCCCGGCTCAACTCGTAGTGGCATCTTTTCGTTTGCCATTTGCCCGCTACTGTTGCAGAAGAGTCGAATGAGATGTGCCTCCAAAAGCAAAATCAAGAAGCAAAGATGTGGCTTATCAGCTGTTGGTGAGCCGAGAGAGAGTAACCCGCCGGTCCCTTGGGGTCGATCCCGACACAGCATATTTTGGTGCTGACAGGCTGACACCCGTGGCTGGATGGGGGTGGAAGCCGGTGTGAAAGGCGGCGGTTGTGCGCAAAGACTGAAGATCTCTTCTGGGATTCGAAGATGGAAGGTCCGATGTGCCCGATTTGCTGCATTCCCTGGGCTGGGGGGGGGGGGTTGGGATACTTATCTCATTACTCACCTGCCCGCTCGCTCACCGATTTCACCATCCTTCATTTACCACTTTTCCCCCCGGTTGACGCTCCTGCCGGTGAGGTTGCTCAACTCATCACACACTTTTCTGCAGTGATGGGTGGGTGTGTCTGAGGAGGGTGGGCAGACACCAGGGCAGAGACAGGGGGGTCCGAATGGATGCAACGGGGAAATGTCTCTCTTGGAACCATCCGCGAGTGTGGGTCGGTGGCACCCCAGCTTTTTCCTTTTCCTCTTCTCCCTGGGCAGGGTCCCGCTTTCCATTTTCACGTCTTGCGGAGAATGTTAGGTAAGCGTAATATCGGGCTGGTCTCGAATTACGGGTAGTCTAAACCATTTAAAGAAATCAACTTGCTTAAATGCGTGATTCTCTTTTGGCCAATTACTGTCATATCACGTGATCTGTAGGTGTACGAGTCGGCACACGCAGCCATATCGAGGGGGGAAAGCTCTAAAAAGAGACAAAGAAACCGTCGAGGGCTACCCGGGGCGGCAGGCTCAAATCATGCCGTGCTCCCTCCACAGAACGGGCGCATACATTATGATAGCGTCGTCGTCGTCGGCTTGTGGGACATGACTGTGCACCCCCCCTGCTGTGCCTGTACCGTGGTAGCAATGTTGCAGCTTTTGCTTGCTTGTTCTTTCCCGTTGCGGTGGCAGATGGAGGCATTTTTCTCGGTGGTTTTGTTATTCTTTTGATTTAGCATTTTTCGCTTATTATGCAGTGGTATTTATCTTGCTCACTTTCCTTCTCCCGGTTCGAAGAAACGTCCACGCCAACAACTGCCCTTCTCGCTCCTCGCTTGTTGTCTCCTTTCCCCACCCCCCACCACCACGGGCGGTTCAGGCTGTGACATGACGATGGCCCGGCATTTTTATATGTATTTTTTTTCCAACCTTACCGTATCCGACCAGCCGCCGAACCTGCATTTGACCAAAGGAAAATGCAGACGCATCATGTGTCAGATGCGTTGGCCTTTTTTCTTTCCATGCAGAGCAGCAGCTTCTGGTTACGCACCTCTCGGTTGGGTCTTGGCGCGCGTTTTTGCACCATTTCCAGAATCTGTCTCGATCAAAATCGGGGGCCCATGTTGGTTGGGCAGGGGGGTTTTGAAATGAACCACGACCAGAAAGACGCCCCCCGAGTTCCAACCCATCGAGTGTGGAAAATGAAGGAAGTTTTTGTGCTGTCGATATCGTGGACTGAGGTAACATTTACCAGAAAGGAGGACAGATCACCCTCGTTTCATTAGTTATGCGGGCGGTGTGCATGCATTAACAACAGAAAACCTTGTGTCATCAACCCCAGCTGCCGAGACTTGGCCCCCCGTTCCTCAGGTTGCCCCCCTCTCTTCCCGCAGACACGTGAAGTGGTGAGGGCCCGAATCGGCTTTTTCTGGGGTTGGGGTTAGAAGTTAGTGCAGCGTTAGCCCGGGCGTTTTTCTTTCTTACCCCTCTTATTTTCGTTGTCTTCGCTGCGTGCCAAGAGAATGCCCAGAAGGCTTGATCGTGGGTAGTCAGTTGTCAGCATTTTGGGGAAGAGGAAAGACAAGAGATAATGGGTGGGTGGTGGGTGGATTATTCGTTGCTAGAGCCGACAGGTTGACAACTCATCATTCACTGCCTCCTTTTTGGTTGGGAATTTGAAGGATGGGATGGAAAACCGCCCCTTCCCCCCCGCGGTTCGTCTTGTTCCCTCTCTCACCGCCGTCGCAGCGCATGATCATCGTTGATCATGGGCTTCCAGCTCCTGCACTGGAACTCTTCGTCTGGTGTGCGTGGTGGAGTTGAAAGGTCCCTGACGTAGGTAGGTACCCTACACACCGAGTAGGGTTGGGCGATCTTATCAGGTGCCAGATAAGTTATCGCCCATCTCATCATCAGGACGGTCGGTTGTCTATAACACCCGCTGGTGGTAAGGGGGGTGGGCCTTCTTTTCGAGATATTAATGAACCTCTCCCCAGAAACTCACGAACCATCACATCACCGCCGCCAGATGTGAAGCAAGGGTTCACAACAGCAGCGTCACGAACGGGGGCCCCACAGAAAACTGGCCGTGCCGCCGGGGAGAAGGAAGGTGCCCGGTAGAAGCGTGTGAGATCGAATCGTTCGGCGGAGAGCGCGGCCCATCTCAAACAAGCCAGGCCCATTTTTATTTTTTTATCTCCTTCCTACCGGCGGCATGGGCACGGTTTTTTTGTTGGTGGATGCACACACCCTTCATTTCGTTAGTGCAGCCCCGCTTTTTGGGGGCGTGTGGGTGGGGGTGGATTGATTTTGACGACTTTTTGATTGATCTTCTTTTTTCCCCGGCTTGGCTTCTGGCTTGATATGGGAGGTGTGGATTCACCTCACCTTGGGGAACTCACCGAGGTGAGAGATAAGGGGGAAAGGGACGGATGGATGTGTACGACGATGGCACTGGAACAACAACGGGAACGGAGATGACGATGGTCTGGATCAAATGTGAGAGAGGTTTGGTTGCCGAAACTCGAAGATGGGATTTGGTATGTATGGAACGGTGATACAGGGCATGTGCTATGCAACGCACGGGTTTTGTTTCTCTTTACAAGAGTTTCTTTTTTGTTGCTTGTTACACAGAGAGGAAATGCAGGGTGTCATATGGGGTTGGATGTTGGTTGCTCCCTTTTGTTCACCGGAAACCGCTCCCTCGAGGGTTGACTGCCATGTCAGCAGCTTGAGGAGTAGGGGTTGTGTGACGGGCAAGTGGAACGGGGAAAAGGCTTGTCTTTTTGGTCCGTTGACACAGGTGACAGACAGACTGGATGTCACGAGTGTGATGGGGTATGCGTGCTACGGTATGATATCCGAAATAGATGCCGTGTGCTGCTTGTTTGTGGCTCGAAGATTTAGTTTCAGCGCTGTCTTTCGGTTGGTGATTTGGTGTCTCAGTGCCACTGTCATACTGTCATACGCGGATTTTGCCTCTCTCCGGCGATGGGGCCAACCTACCCAGGTAGGTTCTGAAAGTAATGATAATTAAGATAAATATAAGCATCTTGCCCTAGATCACTATTTCGTTAAGCCTCCTGCTGAGTGAAGATCCATCTTTAGTCCATGGACACCATTACCGTACATATCAACACCTCAGTCCCGAGTCTAACCGACTCAGTGGACCAACAACACATGTTCTTTGCTGTCACGTCAGGACGTGTGAAACTCGCACATCGATCAATGTTCCCGAGGCGGTTCTACACCCATAGCACAGCCATGACCTGAAGCTAGAGTCTCGGAAAAAGATTCCTTAAACTTGACCAAGAAGCATTCGAAAAGGGATCTTTATCCATGAAGTTTAGGTTGTTCTACAAGCACAAGCTCACACTCCATGGTGGAATGTGACAGGTAAACCGCCTGCCACCTGTTACTAGGGGCAACACCACATCAAATTACCGAACAACAGTGACACCCTACAAAGACTAACCACACTCGCCCGTTCTTGTGATTATCTCCCTACCCAACAAGGCAAATAAAACACCATGTATAAGACGCGGCCAGCATATCAGGCCAGCACCCCCAACCCACGTTCTCCCATCTGCCCGAATCCTCACCAGCCGGACAGTTTCCTTCTGCACCTCCCCATCCATCGATCTGATCCGTAGCATTAAACGGCGCGGCCTTCCCACCAAGCCTACCTACCTAGCCAGATCTAACCAGGTTGACTTGACCCTTCCGGCCAGCCCAGCAGCCGGCCGAAACCTACAAGGCCACACGCAACCCCTCCAGGGCCGCAGCAACCATGATGTCATTGGCCGCTAGGCCGTCAAGCAGGCCGGTAGGAAGCGATCGGGTGTGGTTTGTTTGTGAGCTTGACAAGCCAGGATGCAGTAGCTTGCCGTGATCAAGCAGTGTGCTTGTTCGGAGATGTGTAGATATACTGGATATGCCCCCGCCGCAATGTGTTATTGTTGTTTTTGAGATATCGTAAGAAGTGAGAGACTAAGACAGGCTCTCCGCCGCTTGCAACGACAACTTATGGTTGTTGCTGTTCACGATAGTTACCAAGTGTCAAAAAGCCCAGGCGAAACACAGGGTATGGGATCTTCCAAGTTTGTCAACAGCATATAGTACAGTCATCCCTCCGTTATATGAATAATAACAACTACGAAAGCTGACAAGGTATTTCCTCCTACCTACCGCCCAATTCCGTTTCTTTGATAAACCTCCAACTCCATGAACCATAAAAAGATCTTCTGTTCGCTCCGTTGGCTTACAAAAAAAAAGATGCGAATAAAATTAAGGGGGTAGTAATCAGTCATTAAAACGTTTCCAACCTCCTTTTTGCCCTTCTCCTCCATCATCACCTCCACTTTCTATCTTCTCTCCGGTATTCATAACTTCTCACTATAGTGCTTATAACCACTCTATTTGTGGTCATCTCCATCAGGGTTATACGATGTCTCCCCCAGCATCTCTCCTCCACCCTGCACCGTCATGGTCTTTTGCGCTCCAGCTTGCGGTTGGCTCTGTACTGTTGGTCCCGTCGCCGAGGGAATAGGAGGAACAACCGCTGGTGGAGGCGGTGCGTTCGACGCCCTGGCCGCCGCATTCGCCGTGGCAGCGTGTAGTCGCTGATCAAGCGCCTTCAACGCCAGAGCTCTCCTCCTTTCAGCTTCGGCGCGAGCACTACCCGGCACACCGCGCTGAGCAAAGTTGTGGTGGTGGTGGTCTCCCCGGGCGGCTGATACATCAGCAGCGCTGAAGGGTGTGCAAAGGCGCATAGCAACGAGGACGTTGAACACTTGATCTGAGATGCTCGAGGCCAGAGGCCGGACGGGGCCGGGGAAGAACTGGGCGAACGCAAAAGTCTCACTGGCGTCGCCGCGGAGGTGGGCGGGTTGCGATGCATCGAGATCGGGGAAGACGGGCTTGTAGAAGCGGAGGTAGGTCCAGCTTACGATGAGGCCATAGATGGCGAGGAGGAACGAAGCGGCGGTGAGCATCGGGGTGAGGCAGAGGAGGGTGACGAGGCCGATGTAAAGGAGGGGAAATCGAGGTACCCGCAGGGAGAGGATGCCCCTGAAGAGGGTTACGGTGTGTGCGGGGACAAGCTGGCTGAAGGCGACGAGGAAGGAGATCTGGATGGGGATGGTTCCGGCGATAGTCATGAGCCTGTGTAGAGGTGGTTAGCCTTTGGTCATGCGTTTTGGTATAGCCGCTCAAGTGGTAACATACGTCCACCCCTCATTTCTTGTCAGGGCAAAGAAGAAGATGGTGGTAGCAAAGACCAAGGCATTTGGCACAAGGGAAACGATGAGCAGGAACTTGGCAAGCTCCCGGCCTGACCAGGCACGTTCGAGGTAGCGGCCGCCATGGTAGAGTGTGAAGCCGGCAATGCTCAGGGTGAAGATGTTGCTCTCGACTAGTGTCGTCGTCAAAAAGGTCCAGGGGTAGACCAGTGATAGCTGTGGGATCAGGTTCAGATATGGGATAACGATTTCAGAGTTGGCCGTCCATTGTCGGTATCGTATAGCGGCGCTCAGCACTGACTGGACAAGCAGCACGATGAGGCAGATGCGCGTTACTGGCGGGATGTTTATTCGGGGCGGCATGGTGGGTGTTGACCTTTGGGTACTGCGTACTTTTTTTTTGATCCGACGGCTTGTCTAAGGTGGTGCTCCTATCGCGCTTTCGTGTCTTGACGTCGGGCCCTCCCGTTTGCCGGAGTTTTTCCAGGCTTGGGAAAGGATTCAGGGCGGTTCGTGCCTCAGGCGCCCAGGCTGCCGCTCCTCAGGGTTGGCAGGCTGGCAGGGTTCGCCCGCCCGAACACAACCCGAGGACCCAGGTTGTTTCATGCAGGCCCCTGCACAAAGAAGGAGTGGGGACGACATCTGAGATTGCGCACGAGCCATCCAACTTCAGTCGTCCACGCCATCTCATCTCGGGCGGCACGAGCACGAGCGGTCAAGCCAGAGGTCAGAGTGAGGAATCTGGAAGGTCGAAGGTCAAGCCCAACATGGGTGGTTTTCTTGTCATTTTCAATTTCATTTTCGTTTTTCCTCACATCTCCGAGGACAGCTCATTTTCGACGGGAATTTATCTCATCATGGTAAGAAATCGGACATTGTTTGGTGGCATCTGCAGGGCTTGCGACACCACACACATGCACACACATCAATGCCCCGCTCCGCAGATCGTACGCCACCTCGGTCGAAGGCGTCCGTTGCATTCAATATTTGGACACTGCTTTCGTAACTTGTGCCACTCTGTCATCCTCTTATCCTACTGTATTGTAAGGTTTGTTGGGCCGTACTGCGGTAAGCAACGCAGTCATCTCGAGTTGATCTTATTTACAAAACCTCACAGGACGGATAAGGCGGGGTGTGTGATGGGGGGGTCACTAGGGAGCCTCCTTTCGGCCCCGTTGAAGCTGGTTGCAGTCCAGTGGCACTGGTGCCTGCGGGTGCTTCTTGTTGAGCTCTCGTTGCTGCCACTGGGCGGCGGACGACAACTCGATCTTCTTTTCACAAGGTTTCATTTTGAAATTCGAGCCCGCCTCCTCAGGCTCGCTGCATGTCGAGATACCTGTCTCGGATACAAAGCGGTGGTGGGAGCATCAGTAGCAGTACCTCCCAGAAGCAGCCAGCACCATACAAAACCCATGTCACGATGCAACAATGGTGTCCAATCAGCATTCCCCGCACCGCAAGATCGAAAACCCCGGATCATGAACCCTGGCTCTGCCCAGAACACCACGACACACTGGCTCTGGCCGAATTTGGTTGGTCAAAATTCCGGAAGGCCTGTTGATTGTTCTTTGCAGCAGTCTCCTCCCCTCCCCTCCCCGCGCCCTCAGCTACTGTTGGATGAATAACGGTACACTAGGTGCCACGATGCTCCGGAGAAGGAAACACAGGCAGGATACGTTCTGATGGGCTTTGATTGATTGATTGCCTGCAGCAGCACCGCTCAACTGCCCGCGCCGCCGATCTGCATCGGGTCCTTGGAACATGACCGGTGTTCGGTTGCTGTCCACAACGTACAGCACCACGGCGCCAGGGGCTGTATTTCACGGTCGGCCACATCATTCTTGTGCCGCACAAAGAAGCGCGACACAACGGCCTGCAGAGCCTAATTGGGAGCTTGTGCATCGAACAAGGGCGGCACCAGGCCTCCGTTTAGTAGCGAAGAGGCGGGGGCCATGCTCGAAGTTCGGCCACGATGATGACGGTATGTGTCAAATGGCGCCGGCAGGCCATGGACTGGCACACTGGTGGTGGGTGATAAGCTATGGATTGATTGGTCTCGGCAAAGCACCACGTTTCGATTAATTGCAGTACCTCCCTTCCCGCTCACCTTTCCCTTCCATTCTCTCCAAATTATGCACAGGCGAGATGGCATCAGATCTGGCCAGGTCGAGTGTCGATTTGACGCAACCGCACACAGGGTGAGATGGAATACGGAACCCGGCCATGGCCGTGCTGGACAGGACAAGCTGAGCTGAGGTTGGCTTTGTGTTAGTTCCAGCAGGGACAGGATGTCATGTACCGTTCCGTAAAACTGTATTCCGCAGCCGGCGTAAACCTAGCCAGCCACGGTAATGTTGGTATTGGTGTGGGTTCAATCCGAAGAACGGGTTTCGGTCGCACGCTTGCGCGAGGCCAGGAAAGCCCTGCGACATTATTTACCGTGTGTATCATTTTGGCCCCAGAGCACCTCCAGATAGCTTCTTTGTGCGTGAGACTCGCAGGCCAGCGGGTGGCACACAGTTAATTGCTTGCCATCAGCAACCTGTGATGTTATCGTGGGAGACCTGGATAGGCCCTACGCGGGGCAAGGGCAGAAAAAAGAGCGGTCTCACTCGCTCAGCAGGGCGATGGCGTGCAGCAAAAGGTCAGACTTGCAGAAGCTTGCTACCATCTGGAGAAACCCACTTTGTAGCTACAACACTGCACTGTACCTCCTGTCACAAACAAGCTGGAGGTGCGGAATCCAAACTTAAAACCAAACTACCGCCAGTCTGAGCGTCACGGTTGGTGACAGCATGTCACGGGTGTCTGTGAGTTCGTCAGATCAGGGAGGTCAGCCATTTGAAGACAGGATGATGTTATCGGGGGTTTGTCTGTGGCTCATTCAATTGTTCTTCAAGACTTCCCCCGTCCCCTCAGGCAGGGCATCAATCCATTTGACGGATGGGAAATGCAATTGGCCTGGCGTGGTGAAGTTTGAGCGTGGTGAGGTAAGTTGCTGTTCCCATTTGGCTTAGCGTCCGGGGTGCGGTTTTAGTCGCTCGCCTAATAACAAGCGGCAGGGACCACTTGGCCGGTGGGAACCCACACCTCATTGGGCAAACCTGCACTGGGATTCTGGGTCGCTGGGGCCATCGCTGGCCCGAACGCTTGCAACCTCCAAATCTCAACCTTGCGCTTTCGAGGTCCCTTTTCATTCTCCATCACCAACAAGTGCCAGATCCCTAATCGCCCTGTCACCAGCTCGCCGACGGACCAAATTGGACAGAAATACCCTCACCACCTGCGCTGGAAACTGAGTTTGGAAATCCCGCAACTTTGGCCGCCTTTTCGCCCCCGGTGCTCCGACAATGAAGGAATTACTCGACACTAACCGTGTCAACTATCTCATCTGGAGGTTCGTTGTTTCTGTGCCCACCCCATCCCTTCAGCCCGACAACCTCCGGACTGCCTGGTGAGAGGGCGCTGCAGTCGCTGACTTTTGACAATTAGGTACTTATTGGAGTCAAGTATGTGGACTGCTCACTGGGAACAGCTCAGCTCACCCCGCCAGCTCTCGTGTTTCACGCGTTGAGCAACCAACAAAGTTGCGAGGCAAGCAGCAAGACGCAAGCAGACAAACTGACCTCAGACAGATTATCGGGAAACTGCCGCCAAGCTGCAAAAGGAGTGGCGGATCCAAACGCCTCACAGGCATTTTGACTATGCTCCGCACGTCAAGACGTATGCATTGGTGAACCTTCTCAACAAAGGCCTTCAGTTTGAAGCGTATGAAAGACAGTTTGCTGAGCAAAAGGTACGGTGGCCCGATTTCATTGTTGTTGTGAAATTAACTCGACCTGTGGGCTGGCGCCCCCCATTCCGGTCTGCATGGAATTGGCGGGTGGTGCAGGTTCCAGGGGGCGGTAGTGCCGGGGTAACTGACAATTTTCTTGCAGGCGCCTCGTGATGTGCCGGCAACGGCCGAGGCGACACCGCGTGGGGTGTTTGGACCGCTCAAGTTCCAGCCCGACGTGATGGAGGTGGAGGAGGATGAGGTGGAGGAGGAGGCAGAAGAATCCGAGGATGCAGAGTACGATGAAGACATCGAGAACCCAAGAAAGCGCGCGGTCGACCGGCATCTCGCCGTGTCGCATGGGTCGCCCGCTAAGCGGCAGAGACTGAGCAACGGCTACGACAACGGGGCGGATTCTGCCACAACCCCCATGGAAATTGACCACCACCACCACCACCACCACAACGGCGCAGAAAACAACCACGCCTACCCATCGCCCCTGGAGGGCGAACAGGCCGCATCACCAATCCCTCACACCGAGGGGCCCTCGCGGGGCACACAGGTTGACGACACACGGGACCTCACCCAAGACACGGTGTTTCTGCGACTCGGCGCCGATGATTCCACAGAAGCTAGCGAAAACCCTATCGTGCTCATCAGCAAGTGGAACCCCAAAGACCCATCAATCTTGGCGACTGGCGGGACCGATGCGCTAGCCCGCATTTGGACGCTTCCGCGTGGAGCCGCCCCAGACGCCGCCCTGCCAGATCACGTGGACACGGCCCCTCGGTACCTCCATCTTGGTGATGACCTCCCCAATGATTCAACCGTCACCTCCATGGCATGGAGCTCCAATGGTGCTCTTATCGCCCTCGGGATTGAGATAGGAAACAAGTCCCGTCTTGGTGTGTGGGCTGCCGATGGTACCAGTGCCTACCGTTTCGAAGGCCTCGACTCCCCCATCACCAACCTCTGCTGGAGTCCCAATGACAAGTTCCTTTTGGCCATCTCACCGGATATGACCAATGGACTGGAGAACCCCCGGACTCTGATCCAGGTTTCGTCTCCGACCACGGTGAATCCGATGTCTCACATCCTCAACTACGACATTCACAGCTACCCCGTCGATGCCACATGGATCGGCGAGAGCTCTTTTATTCTCTGCGGTCAAGGCATGTTGACTGCCTTCCGATGCACTGAAAAGGAGGTTGTTCAGATCAGAGAGTTTGAAACACGCAAGGACGAGCGATTCCAGTATGTCAAGTTCGACTGGCGCTCTAGCCTTGTTGCCACTGGCAGCGAAGCGGGTTTCATTGATGTAAGTTTGTTCTTCAGCATCTCAAAGTTTTCATGTACTGATCTATGACTTGCAGATTTGGGATGAGTCCAGTAGGCGGCGTTCGATAAAAGCCCATGACGGCGCTATCACCGCTATGCAGTGGCAACCGCTGCAAGCGGACCCTGCGGAGGGCGAGAGGCTGTTGGTGTCCTGTGGCATCGATGGCGGCATCTTTGTCTGGAACGTACTTGGAGGCCTGGAGAATAGGCCGAAGTACTCGATCACCTTGGATTCACCCCTTGCAGCAAATAGCCTCGCCATTAGCCCCGACGGATCGCACATCGCTGTAGCAACACATGACAGAATCTTGATCTGGAAGCTTGGTGAACATCAAGTCCCTAAAGCCGGCTGGATGCCGAATACTGGGTGGCAGACCCCCAAGACGGGATCCGACTCGGGTGATTCCTTGCCATTCTTGGAGTGGGACTGCGAGGGCAAGAGACTGGTTCATGGTTTGGATAACCGACTTGCTATCATTAACTTCCGGTAGAAGGGGCTTTCGGACCTACGAATACGCAACGACATGCCGCTTTCTTTCCCAATGAGAGATGGCGCCGCCCCAGATCTTATTCGACTGGGGCGCTTGGGCGAATAGGCTGCTCTGTGTGAGGTTTGGGGGGCCGTCTGGTTCGATCAACATTTGCAACGATGCCTATAGGATTGGATTCCTGAGCGCGGAACCCCTAGCGGGAGTTTTCGAATGGCAACCTCCGACCTGTTAGTATTACGTGTTCCCCGGGACGTACAAGAAGCGGAATTCCCGAGAATCGACGAGAAGCGGACCGGTATCAACATGAACTGAGGAGGCCGGAGAAACGACCAGTCACCGATACACCGAATTGATGCCCAGCACTAGAAGGCATTGGTCATCTACCAGTCCCTGTATGCGCATGATCAAACCTTACAAGGACCTGTACACGACCAGTTCGATTATTGCTGGAGCACAACCCGCCTACATGCCGTGCCGACAACCAGAAAAGTATCGAGCCAAGAAGCAAGCCCAGTATCGGAGACATGCCTCTCATCATCCCCGACATGGATGAGCAGTAGGGAGCTTTGGGGTTGAAATCACCCGGCCCAAAACAGTGGGCAGTTTGGGGCTCTTTGAGTCCTGTCGTAAAGAATAAAGCCAGAGAGATATTCCAGCATGGGCGGGGAAAAATAAAAAGACGGTGACGCTGCCAGTACACATCGGCAACGGTGCGTTGGAATGGGGGCGCGAACTAAACTTACCAAAAATAAATGCATGCTTTTTGGGAGAAAAGGTTGGGGCCAAACATACATGCGATGATATTTGAATAGCGGAGCGATGGGAATGATTTGGTTTAGAGCGTGGTTTTGGCTAGTCAACATTGAAAGCTTTTATAACGATACAGGTCGAGCGACGATTTTCTTTTTGTCGTGGTTTACATAGTATGCTATCTTGGAGTAGTGTGGCATCTAGCAGGCATCTAACAATAGAAACTTGACATCACTGCGTTCTCTTCTGTATGAGTGTGAGGTGCCCTCCTGGTATGTGTTGAGTTAGTAGAGTGACCCAATATGACGAGTGTGGTAGGTGGTATCTCGAAGGAGATAAGCCGGCACAATCCTTCCCAGAGCTTATTTGGCTGTCTGCATCGTAGCACGATGATATCTAAGCAAGCCGGGAACTTTGGTCCGTCCTCGCACATGTTCATAGTATGCATGATTATCCGAAGACCGAGCTCTGTTCTATATAAACAACTTTGATGTATAAGCGAGGGTTAAGTAAACTGCTGGTATGATTGCCCCATCCTTCTTCCCTTTATACAAGTTTCTTGATAATTTCAGCATGGCAACTTCGACCTCGCCAACCTCGGAGCCTGCCACCACCACCCCCAGTGGTGAAACAACCAAAAACGAGCAAACCTACCCCTGCTCCTGCCACTGCGGCTCGATAACCTTTACCGTGACCCTCTCCCCCCCGCTGGCAGAGCAGACAGTGATGGAATGTAACTGCTCGATTTGTCGACGGGTTGGGTATCTGCTTGTTTGTACGTCTCACTCCCCTCATCCCACCCCTTTCCCCCGTCATAGTCTGCTGATATCAACAGTCCCCCCCAAAGAAGCAGTCGTGTTTTCCGAAGACAGCCTCCCCCGCCTCTCCCGCTACCAGTTCAACACCAAACAAATCGACCACCTCTTCTGCGGTAACTGCGGCTCCAGCCTGGGCATCGACTTTCGCGAGTTTCGGCAGAAGGGGTATGGGATCAGCGTGAGGACGTTCAACGATGTCGACCTGGAAGGGCTGAAGTACAAAAAGGGGGATGGAAAGGCCAAGCTCCCTCCTTATAGTGATTTATCCGGGGTGCAGTGGGCTTTGGACCACCCTGCTGGCGAGAACGAGCGGAAGGAAAAGGCTATGTAGTGAAGAACAAATATGATGATGTTCTTTTCGCTTGCTAATGATGCAAAACCCTCCGCCCGCTGATACGCGGTATGTACATTCCCCTAATTTTACAAAAAACAACCCCCAACACCTCGCGATCCAGTCGCCGACTTTTAAAAAGCCTCAAGCTTCCCCTTCCTCCCCAACCCCGACCCTGCCCTTCCCTGAAAAGTCCTCATCCCCCTATCCACCCCGGCCAACCCCCTTACTACTTTCTGCACACCCACAGGCAGCACATTATACCAATCAACCCACCTCGCATAAAGCGGCATCCCAATGCTCGCATTCTGCCCGTTGTCAATCGCCTTGATCACCTCCTTCGCCACATCAACCGGCTCCACCACCGGGGCCAAGAACGCGTTGGGTGTCTTCACCCCAGCAAACAAAGGCGTGGAGAGCTGCCCCGGGGTGACAAGCACCGTTCTAATCTCGGGGTGTGATTCCTTCAGTTCCGCCGAGAGAGACTTGTGAAGAGCGGTGACGCCAGCTTTGGCGGCGGCGTAATCCGTCAGCTGCGCGGCGCCGAGGGTGCCAATGACGGACGAGATTGTCACAATCGTTCCGCCGGTCTCGGAGCGCGTCATGCCCGGGAGGAAGGTCTTGATAGTGTAAAAGTGGGAGAGGAGGTTGGTGGTGAGGGAACGGTCGATTTCGGGGAGAGAGAGGGACAAGAGGGGTTTGCCGAGGACCACGGCTGCGTTGTTGATCAGGATTGTAGGGGGGCCGAGCTGAACAGACAGACAGAATGTTAGTGATATAAAGGGGGTGAAATAGAGGAGGAAAAAAGGGCAACCAACCTCGCGCTCAATCTTCTCGGCAACCTTTGCGATCTGCTCCTTGTCGCCAACATCACACTTGTAATACGTCACCCCCCTTGCCTCCCCATTCTCCATCTCCTCCACGTCCAGCACGGCAACCGTCGCGCCGCGCATACCATAGACCTCAGCAATCAGCAACCCGAGCCCGGAAGCGCCACCAGTGATGACAATGACCTCCTCGCTGAGGTCCACCTCACGAGGGAGGCCAAAGGCGAGACGGTCGTTAATCACGCCAGCCATCCAGATCAGGGTGATGGCGCCGGCCCAGGCGAAGGAGACGAGCATGGGGGGCGCGTCCCAGTGCATGTTTTGTGCGCGGAAGCAAAGGGGGATGATCCAGGCGATGAAGGGGTGGAAGAAGGTGGTTTTGAAGACTTTGACGATCAGGTCGATGGAGAGGGGGGCGAACCAGCTGTCCCCTCGGGAGGGGTGGCCGGCGTAGGGGGAGGGCGCCATGTTGTCTGTGTGGTGGTGATTATGTTTAATAGGGGTTGAGAGCTTGAAGCTATGCGCGTTGCTGATGGCTAGGAAATTAAACTTTCGGATAGGTAGGAATGTCTTGGATTCTTCTGCCAGAAAAGAATACTGAAGAAAAGGTATAGTACAGAGACTGGAAGAAGAAGAAGAAGAAAGATGGGATGAGAAATAGAGTGCAAGTTAGAAAGCTCTCCCTGGTGTGACTTTTTTTTGGTGTCACGACTTGTTGGCGGCGGTGGCAGCAGTAGCAAAGCGCACAGCTCAACGACCGTTGCGACGTTGAAACGTTGATGGACCGTGCGTGCTACCCCTAGCTTGTTTCAATTCCATTCTTGGACTTTGCGCGCTTCCCAACTTGGGATGGAATTCTGGCCCAGTGCACCTTCCCACCCCTGCATCAAATTCCCACTGTGTGCTTGGCACTTGTCACTTGTTCCCTCGGTGCGCCGCCGCCGGCTGCCAACATCTGGACATCAAACCGACCGTCTGTGACCATCAGGGTTCTCATTGTCAACCCCGTGCTGCTACTCCATACACTTCTGGATAGTACTCGATAAGATCGCGATATGCATTTGCCGATAAGAGATCTAAAACAACAACAACAACAACAACAACAACAACCGCAGTGATGAGCAGCGCGCAGGAACCTCTTATTTCGGCCTCGGAGCGGGTAGATGCTGGTGGGGATCATGATGAACAACAAGGCGATGAAGCCGGCCGTCTCGAATCCGGGAAAGCGATCCTCGCGGCGCCGAGTTGGTTTATCTGGCTGTTGACCTTGTCGGCGGGGATATCAGGGTTGCTGTTTGGTTGTATGTGTGCTTTCTCATCCTGATCTCACTCACGAAATGCGTGGTGTTGACATCCAATCCCAAAGACGACACAGGCGTCATATCATCTACTCTCGTCTCCCTCGGCGAGTCCCTCTCCAACCGACCGCTTAACTCCCTCGACAAGTCACTCATCACCGCTTCCACCTCCCTCTTCGCGCTTTTGATCTCGCCGTTCTCGTCGGTTCTTGCCGATAGTCTCGGAAGGAAAAGAGTAATACTCGTGGCAGATGTGCTGTTTGTTCTGGGAGCCGGGGTGCAAGCAGCATGCTCAACAGTCTGGGTGATGGTGGTTGGGAGGAGTATCGTTGGTATGGCGGTGGGAGCAGCAAGCTTCGTCGTGCCGCTATACATTGCTGAGCTGGCCCCGGCGGAACACAGAGGGAGGTTGGTGACCATGAACGTCATCTTCATTACATTGGGCCAGGTCGTTGCGTACATTGTTGGATATGGATTTGGGGAATATGGGCACCCAGAGACCGCGTGGAGATGGATGGTTGGCTTGGGAGGATTGCCAGCAGTGGTGCAGCTTTTCATGATGACGGTTATGCCCGAAACACCGAGATGGTTGGTCATGGTGGGGAGGGGATTGGAAGCTAGGGGTGTCGTTGAGAAAGTTGCTGGCGGAAAGGTTGCTGTTCGCGAGGTCGATGCTACGGTCAAAAGCATTGAGATCGAAGTTAGGGAAGAACAAGATGCAAGACGGCTGCGAAGAAGGAGAGGTGATAGCAAGGCCGGCTGGGCCGAAGGTTTCGACGAGCTGTTCAACATCAGGAGAAATAAGAGGGCGTTGGCGATCGCTTGCTTATTGCAGGGCTTACAGCAATTGTGTGGTTTTGTAAGTTTTCCGATCATGAGCAATGGCGCATGTTCAATGCTAACACGGCGTCTCAGAACTCGCTCATGTACTTCTCGGCGACCATCTTCGAGATGCTCGGCTTCCCGATCCCGACTCTTACCTCCCTTGTCGTGGCAGTCACCAACTTCGCGTTTACCTTGGTGGCTCTTCTCATCATCGACCGCATTGGAAGAAGACGCATCCTTCTCTGGTCTATTCCATGGATGGTGTTTGGGCTACTCCTTGCTGCCTTTGGCTTCTTTCTGAGCGGAGTCACAGATAGCGATGCGCCCGGATCTCCAGTCGTCATCCTGATCAGCATCATGATCTATGTGGCAGGCTATGCGATTGGCCTCGGAAACGTCCCATGGATGCAGAGCGAGTTGTTTGCCCTCAACGTGCGGTCGCTGGGAAGCGGCATAGCAACGGCCACAAACTGGGGCGCCAACTTTGTCATTGGCCTGACCTTCTTGATGTTGATGGACTTGTTGGGCCCGCCGCTGACGTTTACTCTATACGCCTTGATCTGCATTGGAGGGTACGTGTTGATCTGGAGATTCTACCCAGAGACAGCCGGCTTGTCTCTCGAAGACGCTGCCTCGCTGTTGGAGGATGACAATTGGGGTGTGAGGTGATTTGAGGTGAGGTGAGGTGAGATACAGCCTCACAGTGGAGACAAACCGAACGGCTGGCGCCATCTAGAACCATCGTGACGCACCCATGCAAGCCACTCCAGTGGGAAGTGAGCAGCAGAAAAAAGCTTGACGTCCATCCGAGATGGATCCCCTCACGGCCCGAAGGGCAGGGTTCCTGATTGCGCGGAAGAGTCCGCAACATCGTGAACTCACCTCGAACTGCAAGGCTACTGGCGGCTAGAATCGGCAATTGGCGGGATTAGATGGTCTGAACAGCCTTGTTGGGCAGCAAGAAAACATGGGAGGCGGGACAGCCCATGAGTCGGTTCGTATCAACTATCGTCAAATTGTGGGAAAGGGGAAATCATTCGTCAATGGAAAAAAAAAGTTTTCACCTGTGCTCCCCCATGTCTCGTATCCACATGGCAATTCAAATGAAGCTGTTGTATCGTGGGAAGCGTGGACGGAAAAAAAAACGTTAGCCCGGTGTGGTGGTGTTGATTGTGATTGGCGAATTGCATGGGGGGGGGGGGGGCCGCTGAGACCAGACGGCATTGACGTAATCCCGCAGCCACAAACCAAATGTCCGGAGTTTAGAGCTACGTCTCGCCTCCCGAGGTTCGTTTTTAAGAGGAGCAGATTCCCGTTTTATATCCGCTCCAGCTGCTATCATGACACCGGATGCGGATGCGAAAGCATTCATCATCGTCAACATCCCGTCGTTCGGTGGTCGGGATTAATTCATTGCGATCAGAGCTGAACACAAAATCTTGCTTGTGTCGGTGTAGGGGATCTAATGAGAGAACAAAACGGAGGGATTCTGGGCTCTTCTGATCTGATGTTAAAAACTTTCAGGACCCCACCAAGGACGCTGTCATGGTGGGGAATGGAAGTTTGATAATGGGCCCAGCGGGGATCACCGGTTCGAGCTCCGTGACTCCATCTTGCCTGCATCGCCTGGAATGAAAAGGGATGGTCCTTGTTTAGCTTCTCAATGGGCACCAGATTGGAAATGGGCAAAGGGTCGGTGTCCCCGCTACCAACAATGTGCATCTTCCTTTTTGCTTCATGATTCAGCAACCTACGTTGATATCAATCAACGGCAGTTCTACAAGAAAAATGTCTCGTTCGAGTCACAGGAGTGCTGCTAGAGAGTTCTGTAGTTGACATGCAGTTCGATGCGGTTATCAAGCCGGAATGCTACAGCATTTGTACATATGTACGGTGGTGAGTAAGCCAAGGTGGGCTTCCCAAGAACGCGAAGTGCCGAGGCGCATCGATCAACCTTGTCATCTGGTTTTTTTTGTTGCGCCTCCGTGCGTGGCGCCGTTCGAAAAGCAACCCGGCCTCGGGAACGGCACCAGCAAACCAGGGTGTGGGTGGACTAGACGCACTTTCACCGAGGAATTGGTGTGACAATTGGGCAAAAGAAGCTCCATTTTTCTTTGCTATATCGATCTCCCGTTGGGTCTGAGAGTTTCCCCCGTAGTATGCTGTGACTGTGACCCTTCTATTTGCCTTGGTAAGAAAATCCGGATAGGGATTACTTAATCGGGTAGCTGAAGAACAACAGAGATCCAGGGGGGGACTGGATGGTGGTCCCCCAGATGTCCTCGTCATTGTTATAAGATCTGGGTTCCCCCCTCTTGGAAAGATCTGATGGCAAAATCTTAATCAATCACTTACACCACGATTTGACGAACACTTCTGTTTCAAGTTGTTCGTTTTGGTATTAGTCTTTTTGGCTCTTCTCACAGTTCACTCGCCTGATATCACCACCAACCCTCAACACCAGATCAAGCAGCTTCTTCTCAGTGTCGATAGTGTCGATGGGACCCAACGCCGTCGACCGCGCCCTCGAGGCGGCAGAACACGACGCCGCCACCCCAATCTCCCCAACCCCAACCCACCATGAGCTCCCCCACCGAACAAGCGCCGAGATTGAGCGCGTCATCTCCGCCAGCTCGGTATCCTCCGCCTCCTCCTCTCACTCGGCCCGGTCCCGCAGACCCTCCACCGTCGGCACCGGCATAGTCGGCGTGGGCATGTCCCGAGTCTCCACCTCCCGAGACCTCCCCCCAACCGAGCTCGGCCGCATCCAGACCGCCCGCAGCCAGCACAGCGCAACCGTCGGCCGTTCCATCCGCTCCAGACGAAGCCGTGCCTCCCTCGTCAAGCCCCTTCCCCCCTTCGGCGCCGGAAAGCCATACCCACCCCTCCTACCCAATCAAGAGGACTTCGTCGTCGAGTTCGACGGCCCTGATGACCCCCTCCACGCTCAAAACTGGCCCATGGCAAGAAGTACGTTCTCCCCCACTTATCCCTTCATCACTGCTAACCACCCTCCCTAGACTTCTCACAGCAACAATGCTAGGCTACACAACAATGATCGCCTCCTTCGGCTCCTCCATCTTCTCCGCCGCCACCCGCGCCGTCGCAGCCGACTTTGGCGTATCCCCTGACGTCTCCCTCCTCGGCGTATCCCTCTACGTCCTCGGCTTCGCCACCGGCCCAACCTTCTGGGCTCCCCTATCCGAGCTCAAAGGCCGTCGCTTACCCCTGGTAGCCTCCATGTTCGGCTTCACCATCTTCAACCTCGCCTGCGGAACCGCCAAAGACCTCCAGACCGTCCTCATCACGAGGTTCTTTGCCGGTTTTTTTGGTGCTTGCCCCCTTGCTGTCGTTGCAGCTGTCTTCTCAGACATGTTTGACAACCGCACGCGTGGCATGGCCATCACCGTGTTCAGCATGACTGTCTTTACCGGTCCCATGCTGGCGCCGTTTATCGGCGGGTTCATGGTTGAGGATGAGAGCATCGGGTGGAGGTGGACGGCCTATCTCATTGCGATCATGGGTGCTGTCGCTTTTATTATCGATCTGATCTTCCTCGAGGAGACCTATCCCCCCGTTATTCTGGTCAGCAAAGCCGCCGAGCTGAGGAGGAGGACCCTCAACTGGGGCATCCACGCCAAGCAGGAAGAGATTGAAATCGACGTCAAGGAGTTGATCACAAAAAACTTTTCCCGGCCGATGAGGCTTCTCTTCTGCGAGCCGATCGTCACGCTGTTGTCGGTGTACATGGCGTTTATTTACGGGCTGCTCTATCTCTTTTTGACGGCGTATCCGTTTGTCTTCATGGGGGTCCACGGCATGTCTGCCGGTGTGGCCGGGCTGACGTTTTTCGGCATGATTATCGGGCAGATCATCGCCGGTGTTACCGTGTTGATGCAGCAGCCTTGGTATGCGAGGAAGCTGGCTGCCAACAATGGGGTGCCGGTTCCTGAGTGGAGGTTGCCCTCTGTCATTGCTGGAGGTGTGGCTTTTGCGATTGGGTTGTTTTGGTTCGGGTGGACGGGTTTCACCAAGGATATTCACTGGATTTGGCCGACACTTTCTGGTTTGATGACGGGATTCGGGATAGCCAGCATCTTCTTGCAGGCGTTGAACTACCTCGTCGATTCGTATCTGATGTTTGCCGCTTCGGCGATCGCGGGCAACACCTTCTTGCGGTCGTTGGCCGGAGCGGCCTTCCCGCTGTTCGCGAGATACATGTTTGAAGGGATGGGCACCCAGTGGGCCAGCACGCTTCTTGGTTGCATCGGTGTGGCGCTCGTGCCTATTCCGGTCATCTTTTACATGTATGGTGATCGGATCAGGGCGAAGAGCGCTTATGCCCCGACCTTTGGTGCTGGGCCGGAAGTGGCGGAGAGCGAGACGGGGGATGATTCTGAGCTCGGGCACGGAGAGAAGGAGGCGCCTAGCAGCGTGCCCAGGACGGACATGGATGCTGCCCAGAGGGCAGTCTAATGGTTGAGAAACAAGATGGAGAGGAAACTGGATCATGTCGTTTGAGCATTGGCGTTTTGGACATTTGGTTTTTGTGCATTTTTTGGAAGAGGAACGAACTCGATACCCAGCTGTGCATAGATATTGGTTGACTCTGATGCATGATCAACGAGATAATGTAATAATGGTTTTTGCGTTAAACTAGACTTTGTTAGCTGATACCTGAGCTCTCCAATGATGCGAATTAAAGTACTCGGGCTAGTGGTAAAGTGTCATAATGTGCTTCGAGACCAAGATCTAAGGAATATCGTTAACCCAATACTAGCCGGTGGGCCGGGCCGGGGCATCACCAGGTGGGAACAAGATCAAGAAACGCATGATGCTAAAGTGGTGACTGGAGATGGGAAACCTGGTGTTGGTTGTCACCCCTGAACCTGGGCCTGGGTTGACTTGAGCAAGAGAAGTGGGGGTTGCTCCATTTCAGGGGTTGTGGGGGAGGAGTAGATAATCCTTGCTGCGCATCATTCCCCAGCGATAGTGATAACTTTATTCCTGCTTTGGGCAAAAGATCGATTCCAAGGGTCTCGAGCTCGAGAGAGAGGGGGAGGGGTAAATCCTTTGATTTCTGGGCCAGGCCCCCGCGATTCGGTCTTGCTCTCGATTCTTGAGTCTGTCTGACGGCAAATGCGAATCTAGCATGTTGCTTTTCGTTTTGTGGGTTTCTCCGAGGGACGGTGTAAGTCGGCAGCTCACCAGTCGAATTCTTGTTCTTTTTCCCTCCAAGATTTTGTCTCAGTATCATATGAAAAGAAAGGGCAAACGCCACAGGGTCGTGTTCTGGGACAGCCACGCTGAGCAGACAGACCCGCCAATATGGTATCGCTCCCAAAAAGATTAGTTTTGCGGGCAGACGTCCTGCAGGCCGGTATTAAAAGTCACGCCACGCGTTTGGCGTGGGGAGATAAGCATTGCCTGGGTGAAGTACTTGGATCGAGTACAAGAATTACAATCTGGCCGAGGTACGATGCGATAGTATCGGATCAAAAGTCGTGTTCGTGAATTTATCATCCGCCAGCATGGCAACAGGAAATGCCTCAAGGACGACCGGGCGGTGTGGCGATGGATGCTGGTGCCCGGAAACTTGTTGTGTGTAACAATGCAGCCAACATCTACAGCCATCTGTCGTACCAATGATGGTGTGGGTGGCTGCAGGAGCTGCCAAGACTGATATCGTCTAAAGACACCTGCTCTTGGGCAGAATCAAGGGTCTCGCATGGCCTTTGATCGACGGTCAAGAAGTGGCTTGACACGAGACATTCTAGATAGCTGTCATTTGACTTCTGGATGGCATGTGGGTGACACTTGATAGACGGCGTCGATCTATCTGGTTGCTCGTCTTACCCGGCCGAGTGATGAAGTGCAACACTCGCGTCAGGAACACCGCTGTGTCGAATTGAACTGAAGAGCAAGTATTGAATGCATGGGAGCTAGTAGGCGAATTCATGCTGAATATTCACATACTACCTACACATACAATATCGTGGTGTCCCGCTGCACTGGAAAAGGCGGAGTGATGGGAGTGACGGGCAACGAGGGGCTGCGAAAAGTGTGGGGTTCTCCCCCACGTCCCTTCCTCCCCGGGCTCTTCCTTCCGTGTCCTGTCCGACTTCAGCCGACTGCTCTTTCCTCAACAACAGCCTCGCGACTTCCCAAACGGTGTCTCGATCACCGATCCAAATCGTAGATAGGCACATCATCTGACCGGCACGTAACCACCCCGCCAAGTCAACTGACGATGACAATGTCGGAGGGGTTGCACGAGAGAGCTCGGCGGGAGGGCTAGAGGTCAGAACCGAATCGTCCTGAAATTATATCAGGGCTGTGCCTCATCTTCGGTACTCAGCAGGGACCCTGGCAGATACACGCCCCCATCCCGCGTTGAGCAAGGTGCAGACGATGGAACCCATGCCAGAAGAGGGCCAGCCAAACAGAGGCCTGTATTCCTTATCTCTAGCCATCAGTCAGCCAATGAAACAAACCACCATCTCCAGTAAACTCCCTTCCTGATATCAGCATCACTGTGGGGACACATGCCCACCTGCGTAGCACACAAGTAAGAAGAGACTTGGGGGTAGTGGCCGTTAAGTATATATGATGTATATGGAGTACAACTTGAGACATTTCATGATGCCGAGCATTGCCTTGCTGTAATTATAGTGTGTGGTGAGCCGGGTCGACGAACCGGAGATGTAAAGACGCCTCACCTCACACTACCTGCGGCCGCCCCTCCGTCCAGTTGCTCCTTCCATCTGTACTTTTTTTCTCAACAATCCGGCGGTGAACTCGGGTACCCCTCTAGGTTTCTTTGAACAGCTGTCCCCAGAAAGGAGCGGTTTCTTCAGTAAATACTACTTTTGTATTGTGCTTCTTCATCACACAACTACCACCGGCAGCATCAACAGCACAGCAACACCATATCCGGGCCATGACAACGACTCCTAACCGACGTCACAGCACCATGTGGTGGGACGACGACACCATTGAACGCACAGTCACACGCATGTTTGTGTGTAGCCATCTTATTCCTGAGGAAATCGAGCGACTCGACCGCACCCTGGGCTTTGGCGATGGCTTGACCGATGGGACTTATTGGGAGTGGATCGAGCAAAAGGCCAAGAGGATCTTCCTCATTCTTGTCGAGCTCAAAGTCCCTGACCAGATCTTCGGCGTGATTGACGACTCGTGGGACGACGAGGACCTGCCTATTGCTCGGGACCAAGTTGAGCGACTCGCCCTGACCCCTACCAGAGACAGCAGGCTGGAACAGGAATTCTACGAAAAGCAGTTTTACTATCTACTTCGACCTCTGCGCAAGGGCGAGCATGTCATCTACCAAGATAGCGAGGTGGTTCCGCTGGAGGTGGTCGAAAAGAAGCACGTCCCCGGCCAGACCCCTTTCTTCGACAAGGTCATGCTTCCAGGCCACCCAGGAACCGTGTTCTGTCGCGTGAAGATGCCGATTGGCGGCGGCTACTCGAGCCCGGAAGACTTTCTGTTCGACGTGAACGGCATTCGCAACGTCCAGAACGACCATCTCGCTTCTTACTGGGCGTCCTATGTTCAACAAGGCTATGGCTATGCCCTCTTCACCAATGCGGCCGACTACACTCTCAAGGGCCTCCTCACCACAACGCCAGCATGCTTCAAGAACATGGAGAAAAAGGCACGACGGCGACAGGTCATGGAATGGATCCACTGTCTCATTGACACGGTGTGTTTCCTTCACAACAGAGGCCTATCTCACGGCAACATCAAGCCTTCCACAGTCTTGTTTACCAGCGAGAACCATATCTTCCTTTCAGACTTGCTTGGTTACACTGGACTGGACAGAAACTCGTTCGACAAAGAGTCATATGACTACGCGGCGCCGGAGCAGTGGTTTAAACCGAGCTCACCATCGTCAACTTCGTTTCACCGCCGAGGAACCGTGACATCCACGACAGCTTCACCTGAAAGCCCTAACTATGTCACCAGCCGTTCCACCCCCGATTCCAGCCAGCACCCGATGGCCATGATGCATGCACCCACGCCTCACCTGAGTCCCCAAGCGGCAGACATCTTTTCCCTCGGTTGCATAATTCTGGACCTCCTCAGCTTCCTGGTAAAGAAGCACGGAAGACCGTTCGCAACACATCGGGCCGCAAAGCACAAGACCCCTAGCAGGGGCGGTGCTGTCCCTGACTCGTCGTTTCATCGGAACCTATCTCAGGTCGAGAGCTGGATGACCCTACTGGTCAAGGAAGCCCAGAAAAAGGAGAAGGACGACGACATATTCAAAGGCATCGCCCCTATGCTTCATATTGTTGAGCACATGCTTTCCTCTCATCCTACCGACCGCCCTGACGCCCAAGACTTACAGACGAGAATGTACAAGATTTTAACGGATCATTGCGAGATTTTGGAGCCGCACTGTGTACATCAGTATGACAACGGCTGGGACTTTGGCATGGCAAGCCTGAAGCTTGACACCACTGGTAATAGACGAGCCAGTGGTGGTTCAGGACGTCACCACCCGCGAAACAGCATTGGAAGCAGGGGAAGCGGACGAAGCTCAGGTTCTGTTCAGGACCTGCAGGGCCAGGAAACCTTTCTAGTCCCTCGGCTCTCCAGATCAAGGAGCTCTAGAGGACCTCCTTCCGTTGCATCGAGCCGGGCTCCCCTTTTCACCGGTAAGCAACTTTTTTCTTTTGGCAACAGTCAACAGCGGCCTCGTTGGCCTACCAAAGTATCTCAACCATCGCTTTTCAGGAGCCAGTTACATAAGCGCGACGAAGTGATCCCAATTTGTTGTCTCTTAACCGCCATCGTTGTTACCACCAGAGAAAGAAGCTAACTAGACATGCAGCAGCACCAAGAGAGGGTTGGAAAGGCCCAATGACGTTTTGGCAAACGGATTCGCGAATGATGGCCACTAGGTAGAGAAGCAACATCTGCCCTATTTCTTCGTTTGTTCATTCATGGGATGGGGAGTTGGCGAAAACCTATGGGACCACAGGTCATTGCTTTTGTGAGATCTCTTCGCATTCAGAGTCAACTGAATTTCTTTTGTTTTGATGATTTCTTTGGGAAGCACAGTGTCTTGATGTTAAGGGAGGACGGGAGAAATGTGCATATAAATGGTGCATGTGTCGGAATACATAAGGCTGGCGTTGTTTGGGAAGTGTAAGCATCGATACCCGGTGGAATTTAGCTGCCATGTTTTATAGCAAGATCTCATATTTCTTTTCGAGATTGTTGTTGGGATAATTTCATGATGCCGTCTTGATCACGGTAGGTGGCTCGAAGAAGTTATTCATTTGTAGTCTGATATTCCTATGATGTATGCTCCAAACATATACCTTAAAACCGCGCTCTTTCTTCAACAAATCAAGAAGGCCTCGTGGCGCAACGGTAGCGCGTTCGACTCCAGATCGAAAGGTTATCCGTTCAAATCGGGTCGGGGTCAATTCAAAGATGATGGAGAGCCCCCCCTGTTAACTCAGGGGGCACGCACTCCGGATTTGATTTCTTTTTTATGCCTCTTCTCCCTTCGAGGCCTAAATGTAGGTCTTTTGTCAAGTTTCTGAACGGCAGTATCCTGAATTTTTGGAGACCTGTGAGGAGAGTGGATATTTTGGAGATGGAGTTGATGTTCAAAGATGGCTGTGTTTTTAAGGGGAGATGGAGCCCAGGGTTAGGGTCTCAAAGTGCAGGTTCCGGGTGCCAGCAGGTGGCAGGGGTTCGCTTGTGAGCTCATGGCGACCATGGATCTTGCGCCGCGCGGATCGTGTCCACAGCGCTATTCGTCCCCAGATTCGGCCATTGAAAGAGAACACAACCACCGTTCGAACCCTCGACACCCACTTGGCGCCGCAAGATGCTGGTGCCCATCAGCAATGCTGGTGAATCGAGCGGTTTTAACGATCCAGCATAATAGACAATCTCCTCTCCTTGGTCAGCAGCAAACATAGTAGCCTCTGTGTCTCTCTCTGCCTCTCTTCCCCTCTCTTCCAACGCAAGACAAGACGGTACCCCCGACGACTTCCGAACGAACAATTGATAGACAAGACAAGACGGCCCGTACACTCCCTCGAACTCCTCCGATATCCCGAACGTCCCCGTAAAACACGAACAAGAAATGTCGCCCGACGGCCCCAACAGCAGTAGCAACAACAACAGCAGCAGCAGTAATATCCGAGTCTTTGTGCGCTGGCACGAGCAGGTCGTCTTCGCTGGCGAGGAGGTCAAGTGCACCATCACGTTCAAAAACGTCGCCCGTCCACCAGGCAGCAACAACTGCAACGGCAGCAGCAACAACCATGTCTCAACACCGCCGAGTAGTCTGAAGCCCTTTTCGCAGCGGGAGCGGCTGCGCCAACCTTCCCCTTTACACCCCCGCGCATCATCATCATCGGGTGGGAGGTCGAAGCACAGTTCTAGCAGCAGTCTCGCGCCGCCGTCGGCTGCTGCTGCCGGGGGCAGGGGCCATCACAGGTCGAGTCTCTCGCTTTCCGTCCCGTCTGCGGCTTCCCGAGCGAGGGCGGGTTCGATTCAGAGTCCGACTCCGTGGACGCCCGCGACGCCGAACTCACCTGCGCTTTCGGCGAGGGGTGGTGTTGGTGGTGGTAATGGTGGAGGCGTGTCATCGCCGTCTGGATCGGGGACGCAGAGGAATGGGCATGGGCATAAGCGGTCTGTGTCGATTGTTTCGATTGGGTCGTCGGTGAGCACGATTGGGGGTGGTGGGGATGATGGGCAGAGTGTTGCTGGCTCTGCGAGCTCTAAGCGGTCGGGGAGAGGTCATACTAGAGCTTCGAGTCTCCAGATTCTGCCGAGGGGTGGGTTGTTCAATGGGCCGCGGTCTGGTGAGTTTTTTGGTGATTTTGAGGAGAGGGTAAGGGTAGGGGACTGATTATTGGATGTGTAGCAACTACGCCGAGACTAACAGCTTCGCAATCTTCGCCTTTATTTCACGCGTCATACCCACCCGAACGAAGCATGAATGGGCGGCGCTCGGGTGGCTCAACTGCGCCTGGGACACCGAGGGTCGGAGGTTCGAAGATTTCGCCCACGTCAGAGCCGCCGAATCCGCTGGCAGAGTTTAGGTTCCCTGCGGCAGCTTCACCGGCTACGCCGATAACACCTGGGATGCCGCCAACGCCGGGCCCGGGACGCTCAGAGGATGACTTGCTTAGCCCGAGTGGAGCGACGGCTGGGTTCCTGAACAATCTGCCTATACGTCAGCGAGACCAGGTTCCGACGATTCACGAGCACGGAGCCACGCTGCCGGCAAGGGTTTTGTCGACTACGAGTATAGCGGGAACACCCAGAAGCAGTGGCGAGTTTTATTCGATGAGTAACAACTCATCCGAGACGTTGGCCTCCGAGTATGTGCTACATCAGCCGCTTAGGACGCAGCCGCGCCCGCCCCATAGCAGGAGGACGTCAAATCTGGTGCCTACTGCGGTGAGGCCGCCGGAATCTCTGATGATGGGGTATGCGCAGGTGCAAGGGTCATTTACGCTGGATGGATCGCTCGTGAATCTCGCGCCGTTTGAAGCGGTGAAGCGGAAGGCGGTAGTTGGTGGGCACGGGGGTGGTGTTATTGGGTTGGAAACGAACACCAAGCGGGACAGCGGTCTGCTGAGGAGCTTTGGATGGGGGAGTATCACCAGCTCGATTGGAGAACTGCTAGGCGGCGGCGAGCTCAGCACGATTAAGGAAATGCGAGGGCTCGCGGGCTCCAAGGCGGTGCCCCTTTTGTCAACACCACAGTCAATCCTGTTTGTTGATTTACAGCTGGGACCCGGGGAGAGCATGGCTTATGAGTACACGTTCAAGCTCCCCAAGGGATTGCCACCAACCCACCGAGGGAAAGCCATGAAAATCTCCTACAGCCTGGTGATTGGCACCCAACGGCCTGGAGGTGCGAAAGAGCAACAAGTCAAATCAGTCGACATCCCATTCCGCGTCCTAGGGAGTGTGAACAGCCACGGCGAGATTCTGGGGCACGACCTCATGTCTCCGTATATCATCCTGCGAGACCAGGCGGTCGTACAACCGGCCAGCATGGAGTCGTCATCCTCTTCTCAGCTGATGGTCTCCAAACCAAAACCCTCACCCCCCACAACAGGTCCAGCATCAACCATGGCCTCGTTTTTGTCCTACGTGGACGAGCTGCTCACCAAATCCCACGACAACCCCACTGCCGGGCTGTTATCCCCAACAGCGATGCCCACCTCGCGGCGTCCATCGACGTACTCGATGTCGGACGCCGGTTTCGGCGGGCTACCACCCCCGACAGCGAAAGAAGCCATCGACCTTGCCATCCTCCGCTCCAACCTGACCACCTCCCCGGGCCAACAGTCGACCAACCGGTTCGAGATTGCGCGCAACGGCCGCCGCGTGGGGGTGGTCATGCTTGCCCGACCGGCCTACCGGTTGGGAGAGATTGTGACGCTGGTGATTGATTTTAGTAATGCGGAGATACCCTGCTACGCGGTCCACGCGGCGCTGGAGACGTCGGAGAAGATTCTCGATCCGGGGCTCGCGCTGAGGAGCGAGGCGAGTGTTTATAGAGTGACAAGAAAGGTGTGGGTGAGCCAGAGCGAGGCGGCCATGTACGGACGGAGGGTGGTGTTTCAGCCGACGATACCGGTGAGTGCGACGCCGGAGTTTGAGACGACGGGGATTGGGCTGGGGTGGAGGGTTAGGTTGGAGTTTGTGGTGCCTGTTGATTTGGAGCCGCAGCTTGGCAGCAATAACAACAACCGGCAGCAAGAACAGCAGAAGGGGGGGTTGGGGGATGTGGAAGAGGAGGAGGAGGTGGTGGAGGAGGAGGAGGAAGGGGAAGGGGATAGGTTGAGAGGGAGAGGAGAGGAAGGGGTGGGGTTGGGGTTGAGCGGGGTGAATACTGGTGGGAATGGAGGGCAGGTGGTGAAGAGTAAGGGACATCCGTTGCTCGAGGAGATTAGCAGGGATGATAGAGGGGGTTTGGTGATGGTGGCGGTGGAGAATTTGACGTGTGAGAGCTTTGAGGTGGCGGTGCCGTTGAGGGTATATGGGGCTGTTTGTAATGGGTTGGAGAGGTTGGAGAGGGATGAGGCGTTGGAGGAGGGGTTGGTTGTTTAGATGGGGGGGGGGGGGGTTGTATATATTTATCGGTGCATGAATTGAGTATTGAATGGTCAAAGCAGTCCTATCACCCAGCGAGTTTGTGCTATGTATCATTCACGGCACGGTCTAAGAGCGTTTCCAGAGTCATTGATTGAACTTGTTGCATATTTCCCACCCACCCCCAACTATTCTTTCCTCCTGCAGAAACACAAAACAGCCACCCATTTGATACGTCTCTCTCTCTCTCTTTCTCTGCACTACATACAAATATCGCGATCACCCAGGACATCTTGTACAAAAAGCCAACACACATCGTGCAACCCCTTAGTCCTGTACTTCCTATACAAAGATGCCAAGACCATATACAACCAGCTTATACTCCAGATAAGAAATCATATCCTCATAATTTTGACCTCCTCAATCCTCCGGGAGAAGAGGGGTAAGATATCGACAAGCCCTGTCCACCTCTTTTGAGGACAGGATCCAGAAAACAAAAGGAGAGACAAGAAAAGATTAAACGCCATCCTAATGCATGCAAAAAATAAAAGGGTTCGGTTGTGTGTGTCCAGCAGGCAAAATCCAAACAAGAAAAAACCTCCCTCCCAAAATGATCTATGCCCCTTTCCTGTTTCCGACCAAAAAAAGCCAAAAAAAAAACCAACGAGATATTTATCATTAGGCATAACGATACGGCGTCGAGCGCATTGGCTCCCACCCTTGCTGCTGTGGTTGGTGATACCCTTGCTGCCCCGGTGCTGGTCCACGCATGGCGGGCATTCCGTTGCCGTAGGGGTATGGTGGCGGTACCGGCTTGGGAATCTTGCGGTGGCTTCTGCTCGACTTCCGGCAGCAGCTGAACAGGCAGCTGCAGACGGCCATGAGGAAGAGAAGACCGACAACGATAACCACCGGGATGAAGATTGGCTTGTTGTCGTTGATCCAGTCGAGAACCTGCTTGCCAAGCTGTGTACCCTGGCAGTTACCGTTGAAGCACTTGCCACCACCTTCGCAGGGGGTGCCGTCGAGGAAGTACTGTCGCATAGAAAAGCAAGTGTTGGGCCCAAACTCGGGGGACTGGCAAGACAAGGTGCAGCCGCTGCTCGAGCATGAGTAGGTATCGTTGTTTGTGGTCAAACGGCCCATCATCGTCTTGCACTGAAGGTCGCGAGATGTGCAGCGGCCAGAAGCACACTGCAGGCCAGCGCCAGGTTCACCGCAGCTATCTCCGTCTGGACGGCTCTCATCAGCTGGGCAAGCAGCTGCTGTCCCTGAACACCTCTCCTCAGGATCGCAAGGACCGGTGCTGGCACGGCAGACGCTCCCTTGGGCCGCGAAACGACATTGGCCAGTACAGCATTCATCGTTGGAGAAATCACACTGGCTGCCCGTGGTGAACTTGCAAGTCTTGGGGTCGCAGCATGGGTTGCCCGCGCAGGACTGCTCCCCGCCGCAGTCGCAGTCCTCGCCAGCTTCAACAATGCCGTTTCCACACTGCTGGCCAGTGATGGTGATGAGATTCCTGTTGCTGACGAGACAGCTGGCTCGCTGGGAGCTACGCCCGAGGAAGCTGCAGATGTTGCCTACACTGCAGGGTGAAAACTGCGTGATGCCGCTGCCTGTCGAAGGGTTCATGATAAAGTTGGCCTGTGCATCGCAAGACTGGCTCGACAGTGGGCAGCACTGTGACTGCTTGTCTTCGCCGCGGGAACATGAACCCTGTCCGCAGTCATGAACAGCTCCAAAGGTGTGTCCAGTCTCGTGGGCAAAGACAAGCCATTCGGTGGATGTCCGTACAACGACATTGGCAGCAGCCGTGGTCTCGTTCCCCTGTTGCGTGGCTCCACGCTGGCAGACAGCCCCCAACCAAGCCAGGCCAACGGCATTATCAGTCCCGCAGCTCGTCAACAGCGTCCAGTAAGCATTGCCATCCCCTTCCCATCGGCCGCGCCACTCTGAGAACTGGCTCAGACGCTGAGTAATAGTAATGCTGTCGCTGCAGGGCGTGTTCCAGGGCGCGGTTTGGGGGGGTGTGCCTGGGCACTGAGCATCGCTGATGGTCAAGTTCTGAATACCCAGCGAGATGTTGAATGTTCTCTCGTACAACTCCGAGGCCGAGTTCACGATATCGATGATGTTGGCTCGCACTTCCTCCTTGTTCCTAAACTTGGAAGTGTAACCGCAGTCGGTGGCGATACCGATCAAGGCAACCCTTTTTGTAGTCGGACATCCCTGCGTCGAACCAATCGACCCGGCCAAGTTGACACCAGCACCGTTTCCACCGATCTGATCCTGCCGCCCAAACAGAGCCCGAGGGTTGATAGATGCGCCTTCTGTCAGAGGCTGGTTAAAGGCCCGATACACAAGGCTGTTGGAACCCTGGTTGGAAAGAAGGTCATCAGAGGCGCAGGTTTCCATGCTGCCCAGATCACGCTTGAGATCGACATGGCCAGGCTCGGGGCTGAGATCAGTGTCACGCCAAACAACCATGTAGTCGTCATCCTCCTCGTCGACTTCGGGGTCGCCCTCGATCGCGAGCGCACGATACGAACTGGCAGTCTTGACGTGATGGTGGTTTCCTGAAATGGTGAATACGCCCGTGAAGATGGGATTTTTCCCATCGCGGATCAAGCTGATTCGAGCCCAGCCCACATGCTTCCATTCGGTCGAGCCGTCCTCCTTGACCCAACTCTCTCCCTTGAACACACGGATCGCTCGCCTGTCGAGCGGTTCGACCTTGGTGATTGTACCATCGGCACCGACATGTTGGATCGCTGCGTCATCACTGAAGAGATCTGTGTTTGGGTCCAATGAGAGACGGACAATTTGATGCTTGCTGTGAAGGTGGAATGTGACGTCGAAAGAGGTATGGGCGTGCACCCGATGAGATGGTGTTTGGATGTCGATGTCCTCAATGCGCGTTACATAGGACAGCGATCTTCGTTGTACAGAGTGCGCTTGGGTGTTGTGTTAGCTAATGGCGCCTTTTGGTTTGTAGCAATCGAGCATACCTATCGCATTTTGGAACAGTAGACCTGCAGCTGTGAGGGCGGCCGCGAAGGCCTTGGTAAGAAGCATAATTCAATTAGTCGTATTTGCGTTCCCTATGTATGCCGCCTGCCCATAAACGAATGAGTGGTATTAGGAGTGAAAGGATAGACCAGAGTGTCTAGCTGTCGGCCGTAGAGAATGTTGCGGAGGTCCTTCTATAAGTCCTCTGCCGCATTCAAGAGTGGAGGCGAATCGATGGACTCGCAAGCAAGGAGGGAGAGGAAGGAACAAAGCAGGCGAACGGGAAGTCTTTTGTTGGTTGAAAAGAGAGAGAGAATGATGGGAACCAGTGGCAGTGCACCGTATTTTGTCAGATGGGTGTAGCGAGCGGCTTGGTGAGTGGCCAGGAGACAGCGGACAAGAACTCCCGCCCAGCAAACGACAAGCCTTGGACAACTCCCCAGCGCTTCACTGCACCGTGCGAACATGACAGCTCTCTCCAGGGGGGTCCGCCATGCCAGTGAGGCAGGCGCCTGGGGCTGTCTGTCAGCAGCTTGGAACGGCATCCTCCTCAAACCCCCTCAGACGGATATGCGCAAGCCTTATTCCAGCCCACCCAGCCCCGACAGTGTTGCCGACCTCACTGCTTTTCTCTCTTCTATCACGATGTCTACTTTCTTCTGCATAGCTCAACACTGTGCCCAACTCCCAAGAAAGCAAGATAGCTACGCTAAGGTCCCTTGGCTACACTACGTAACCCAAGCGGCCGTTGCGAATGATCCCTTGTGTCGGTTTCAGAAGCGCACTCAAACAGACCCCGGGATGGCCTCTGCCCCTGGCCACCCCCCTCAGCCTCGACCAAAAGCGAGCAGGTGCCATCCACCCTAGAGTAGCGTCAGCTTTAAATTGGTGGAGTCGCCAGCTTCTGCCCATCTCGTTTGGGAATTAGCCTTTTGATATCGATCTGATTTTGCAACATGTCGGACGAAGCTGCTTTGCGGGTTGCGGGGTGACAACCTTCGATCTGTGCAGACAACCATCAAGATGCCCACCAGCCTTGCTCGGTGTTGACCTCGGATCAGTTCTGCGTACGGACAACAGTGAGCACCAGCCCCGCCGCTCAACTCCCCGCTTCCTGCTGAGCAATCCTCTGCAAATCTCTCGCACTGTGCTGCGCAGCTCTGAGAGTTGTTTACGGCGCCACCCGAAGGTCACCACCGCAACCAGCCTGCGGAATATAGATCACTTGAGAGCGGAATATACAAATTAGGCGGCGGTCAACGGGTGTCGGTGCTGGATATATTCTTGGAAACCCCCGGCAATTTTTCAGTCGCGCGATACACAACCCACCACTTGAGAATATCTTTTTCAACCTTCACAAAGTAAGTTTTTGATTCCCTTTTTGCAGAACTCCGAGATACCCGGAACTGTCAAATGCCAAGGGAGACAGCGGGCTTGGACTATGTCATTGCATACGCGTCCATAGCTGCTTTCACACGGCCACATCGGATTTAAGCCTTTTTGCGACCTGATCTCCAACATGGCCATCAAGATTTCAGAGATCGGACTTTGGCAGAAATGCCAAGTGCCACCTGAAAGAAAGATCGAGATAACCGTTCGACACAAGATCCAAACACACCAGCTAGTATAAAAATGCCGTTTGTCCACGATGGCAGCAAAGAGAGCACCAACAACCAGGTTTGACAACAACAACAACAACAACAACAACAGATGAAAATATCGTCCCGTCTGATGCATATGCAGGCCCAATATCTGCGAGCTTCTGTTTTTGGCCCGCCCGGTCCAACCTGTCATCTGCGCCTCTGTTACCTCGGGGTAAGGTGGCTCCCCGCATTGCTTATACATCTTGACCTATCAAGACGACCATATCCACTACAGGATGACGATTTTTTGATACTGTCTTCGGGTCTCCATGGCCAGGAGGCCTCAGAAGTGGCCTGTGGGCCGAGTTATCCGGCTTGTTGATTCCAAAGTCGCTACTGTTGTCAGACGAAAATCTGGTAGACAGTGACGGATATCAGACAGGTTGTGCAAGGCTCGCCTTTTCTGCCCCCAGGAAGTCAGATATACTCCCTCCAAGATTCCGCATGCGTATAATCTACCAGATCTGCAAGTGATATTCCCCTCTCATCTTCAAATGCTGGATGATGCACATACAGCACCACGCCTCTTGAGCACATATACGTTGTATCCTTATGGCAGAAGCACATGATGATCTTAGTAAGGCCTACATCTCAAGCCCTAAGGGATCGAGGTTTCTTGCACTCTTGGTGACAGGCACCCTGCCCACAGAAAAGTTGACAAAGCAAAAGTAAGTTGGCCCATACAATGTTGTAAACCATGCCTCGAAAGTAAATCAATAGGCCTTTTAATTATCTTCAGAGGCCTATTAACCATATTTGAAAGCCTAGTGGCTATCCTGCAAGGTGTAGTTCGCAATATAACACGGGCTGTCATATTTGTGTGTGTCAAATATCTTGTGGGCAGGGTGCTGTTCTCCCGGGCTTCTCAACCGTTATCGAGTCAAGGCGAGAGACAGATAGACCGTGAGGGTAGAATACACAGACAGACAAGCGCCTCACCTATATATGCTTATGCTCTGTCACCCCCGAACGACGTCTCACAAATCTCTCTGACCTCAGCGCCCCCACTGAAAACTCTTACAGTCCAAGAGGGTCGATGCATCAGCTCAATATCAGACCGAAAGACTATATAAACACATTTGTAGTGTGCCGAATTAGTCGAATCGAGGTGAATCAATAACATGAAACATACATCTATTACAAGGCTTTCCATCAACACCTGCTTCCCCCCAACATGGCCCAGCGATCTATCACCTTGACTCGCAACAGTCTTCCCCGATCTCAGCTCGTCTTTGATTATCGATAACAATTGTTGAGTTCATGAAATACTGAGTATGTGTGTAGGTAGGCTTTGGTTCAGCACAAATTACATCTCTCGTTTAGCTGGAATAAATAGGATGAGGGACAGCCGTGCTCAAGGCCCGAAGTGGTGATGATGGTTGTATGTTGATGAGAAGAAGTAGAACTCCGGATCCCTTTGTTGTGATGTAGAGTCAAGTGCTATACGATGACGGGCTGCTGCCAACAGCGATCAATAAAAGTTCACAACACCAAACGCAACCGAGCAACCTCAAATACTTTAACTGTTTTTGTATTTCTTGCTACCATAGCAAATCAATAAACACAGACGGAAAATCCCAATCTCCCAGTAGGAACATCCACCCTCCATATCTCATCTTTTAAGACATCGATGATAATCCAAAAAAAAAGGAAACCAAACGTCCAAAGATCCATTTACAACAAAACAGAACTCGCAACGCGTTCCACGCTTTCTCCCAGACCAGAAACAAAAACAAAAAATGACTCTCAAAAGCAAGTAAATGCCCGACTCCCAAAACCAAAAATTAACTTGGCACGCCCAAGTTATTTTCTGCCATGCCTCGTTTGATCCATCCAGGGGACGCCGTTCCTTCAAACCCAGCCCAAGTTGGTCGTATAGTGGTATATATAATCTCCCATCCCGATCATCCCTCTTCCCTACTCGCACACAACATGCTCACAAACGCTTATTTCTTCTTGCCCTCGTGCACAATGTTGATGATCTTCTCAACAACAGATGGGTCCGAGAGAGTGCTGATGTCGCCAAGCTGGTCCTCCTCACCGGCAAGAATCTTTCTGAGAATACGTCTCATGATCTTGCCGCTGCGGGTCTTGGGAAGATCTGGGACAACAAACACGGCCTTGGGCGCCGCGAAGGGGCCAATACTCCTGCGGACCTGGAGGATGAAGTCCTTGCGGAGGGCATCATCGACTTCGGCGCCGTTCTTGATGGACACAAAGGCGTTGACAGCCTGGCCGGTGAGCTCGTCGGCAACCCCAACGACGGCCGCCTCGGCAATGGAGGCGTGCTCAATGAGGGCGGCCTCGATCTCAGCCGTGCTGAGACGGTGACCGCTGACGTTGACAACGTCATCAACACGGCCACGGATCCAGTAGAAGCCCTCGTGATCGCGACCGGCACCATCGCCCGTGAACTACATCACTTGTTAGCCTGAAAGCCTTGCAACAGCAGAGGCAGCGGATACTCACGTAGTAGCCCTTGTACACGTTCAGGTAAGTGTCCATGTAGCGCTTGTGGGCGCCCCAGACGGTGCGAGCCATGCTTGGCCAGGGCTGCTTGAAGGCAAGGACACCCTCGACATCGTTGCCATGGATCTCCTCGCCAGAGACAGGGTCGACGATCGCAGGCTCGATGCCGAAGAAGGGAAGAGAGGCGGAGCCGGGCTTGGTGGGAGTAACACCAGCAAGAGGGGTGATGACGTTGGAGCCGGTCTCGGTTTGCCAGTACGTCTGTGATTAGTCGTCAGTGAGAGGTGGTCTCTTGCAGGGCCGAAGGTGAGCGACTTACGTCCACAATGTGAGCCTCCTCCTTGCCAACAACCTCAAAGTACCACTTCCAGATCTCGGCGGCGATTGGCTCACCGACGGAGCCAAGAACTCTGAGGTGCTTCATCTCGTTGCGCACATGCTGGTTGCCGGCGCGCTTCAGGAGACGCAGGGCAGTGGGAGCAACATAGAACTGTGTGACCTTGTGTTGCTCAATGATATCCCAGTATCTGGAAAAGTTGGGGTAGGCGGGTGTACCCTCGAAAACGACGGTGGACACACCCAGGAGGAGTGGGGCGTAGACGACATAGGTGTGACCGGTAATCCAGCCGACATCACCGCCGCAGAAGTACCTGTCGCCATCGTGAATGTCGAACACATACTTTCCGGTGGTGGCGGCGCCCAGGAGATAACCGCCGGTGGTGTGCATGACACCCTTGGGCTTGCCGGTAGAGCCGGAGGTGTAGAGGAGGAAGAGAGGGTCCTCCGAGTTGACGGCCACGGGGGGGTAGTATGAGGGCCACTTCTCAACCTCCTCGTGCCACCAGAAATCGCGACCCTCGGTCATGGGGATGTCGGCGCCGGTGCGCTTGTACACAAGCACGTGGCCGACATCGGGGCACTGCTTGAGAGCCTCATCGACAATCTTCTTTGTCCCAATCAACTTTCCACCACGCTTGCCCTCGTCGGTGGTGATGACCACCTTGGAACCGCCATCGATGACACGGTCGCGAAGCGAGTCGGCCGAGAAACCGGCAAAGACCACCGAGTGAACGGCGCCGATTCTGCTGCAAGCAAGAAGGGCAACGATAGCCTCCGGGATCATGGGCAGGTAGATGGCCACGGTGTCGCCCTTGCGCACGCCCATCTGGGTGAGCACGTGGGCGAGCTTGGAGACATCGCGCAGGAGCTCGCCGTAGGTGACGTTCCGGCCGTCCGAGGGCTCGTCGGCTTCGTAGATGATGGCGACCTTGTTGGGGTCCTTGAAGGCATGGCGATCGACACAGTTGTATGACGCATTGAGCTCACCCTCCAGGAACCAGGCATTGTCACCCCCGGCGAGGGAGCCGCTGTGGACAGTCTGGAAATCCTTAGACCAGGTCAGGAGCTCACGCGCCAGCCTCCCCCAGAACTTCTTGGGTTCGGTGATGGATTCCTTGTAGAGTTTCTGATATTCCTCGAGACCTGCGGTACCGGTGTCAGCGCGCGATGTGACGTAGAGACCAACCGCCCAGGCGCGCCCAGGCTCGGGACAAGGAGGACGGCCGCGGGGTATTCAGCGGGGGGTGGGGTCGTGTCTTACTGCTCAAGTGAGGTTTGCTCGGGTGCTCTGTCACAAACGTGGTTAGCTCCAATGCTTCCGTTCGTCCAGGTGTTGTGTGTGTGCGCCCCGCGACAGGGCCACAACACCTTGGCGCACGACATGGACCCAAACTTACTGTCAAGCATCTTCTGGGGAGGGTCTGTTGGGAGCAGGCAGGAAAGCCGCTCTGTCAGTTTCACCGTCTATACTCCAGGACGGGACAAGAACTCACGGAAAGTGTCAACAGCGTGGGCCTCGGCCACTACTGGCGCCTTGGGAGACTGCTCGCCCATGATGGTGGTGTTGGTGTTGGTGATGGCGGGGTAGGAACTTTTTGGTGCTTTAGCAAAGCGGGAGAATGTTCGTCGCAGCAGTAGTAGTAATGGCCCAGCCAAGCCAGACAGGAGCAGCCGGTAGGAACAAGTAGTGGTGGTAGAGGGTGGAAAGGAGGTGGGACAGATGAGTGGGAGATTGGGTGAGCTGGACTGACGGACAATGTTGGGGAGGAGCGGGCGTTTTTGTATTATGGCAGAAGACGAGACGAAGGATACCCGCCTGGATGGACACGGTGCATGGGTGAAGGGTGGAAGCTGGGATGGGGGAGCGCGAGGGGAGGCATTCAGGGGGAGGGGTGTGGGTGTGGGCATTTTCTTTTTTCTCACTTCCCAGCTCTCTGCCGGACCGGAGCTTGTACCGATACAACGACGCAGAGAGACGGCCACGAGCCCATCCCCAGACACCAAGCCCCAAGACCACCGTTGTGGATTTCCTTCCGCCCGACCACTGACTATTCGCTGCACACCAGACATGCAATATCCATGGACGGGCCCTTGTTACCGCAAAGGGGAAGAAGACCACCAGCCCTATTTGCACGCCTACTCAAGAGAGAAAGAGAGACCTAGAGGCTCGAGAAAAGTTGTTTCCCCTGAAACGACACACCTTGAGACGAAGGGCCGGTGCCAGCCGTGCGGTGGACGCGGGCATGCGGCAGTCCGGTGCGGCGAATAGCCAGGGCTCCTTGCCTCGCCTGTGGATGATGAGTCGAGATGGCACAAGTGTCTCCTCCGGACGCGGCAGGCTGCTCCCAGTCTGTGGAGAGTGTGCTGCACCGGGAACACAGACGCATGGCAGGGTTGCCTCGAGGTCACCGGAACGGTGTCAGTGGTGTCCAGCAGACAGGCGGTTGCCGTGTTTGAATTGTGAGAGAGTTGCATCTATCACACACAACCTTCTATTTGGAAGCGGCCCGAGACTGCGAAGTGACGACTTGAGTTGGAATTTGGGAATTCTCTCAACCGTCAAAGCCTAGCGCTCCTAATAAAATGGCGCGCGCCTCACTTCAGACAGTGGGGGTTTGTCCTTATCTGATGGGGATTGTGGATGCCATCATCTCGACAAACCTCTTCAGCGGCATGCAACCGAACGAACGAACGAACGTCTGCGGGCCGCCGTATGCCTGATCGATTCAACCCCTTCGTGGTGTGTCTGCTACTATCGGAGCCCGGCCGGTTGGCTGTTGTCGCAATGCGATGCGATGCCCTACCTACGCGACCAAGCAGCTTCCCAAACAAGCCGCACTTCTTCAGCGTCAATACTACTGCTCCCGTCGTTGTCTATGCTGCTGCTGCAGGGACCACCCTGCCGTCGTGGGAATGCAGTCACCCTCATCCTGATGATACCTTACACCACACTCGAATATGCCATCTTCAATAATCTTCAATGTACCAACAAAACACTTTGACTAATAAGTAATCAGCTAAAACATAACAGGAATAACCTTAACTCTCCAAGGCCATGTACCGGTACCTAACTGGTCCTCCTCCTTTGCCCTCACCTTCTGCTGCTTCTTTACCCCACACTCTGCCGGGCCCCTCCTTTTACAGCGATCTCGTTCTTGGCATTGAGCCGCTACCGGATCGAGACCCGGTGGGGTCCTCGGTGACGGAGGAGGCGCCTTGGACAGGGAAAGACATGATGCCTTCGCAACGCCGCATCGCCATAAGATGGGCCTTCCCCGCACTGATCCCAACCGCATTCAAAGCACAGCGCCTCTTGGCGACCATCACCGTTGGCTCCCCCCGTTGCTGTCACGACCTGTCTTTATGGAATCCCTAGATGGGCTGGCGTCATTGTCCGTCACTCCCAACATCACGGGATGGCCACCTCGGAAAGTCGAGGACATGACGCACCGTCTTCTTCTCGAACGGCTATCCCGGCCCGCTCCTCGCTTTTTATTGTCCATTTTCTCCCTCACAGCAAATACCGAAGACCGAGACGAACGAACGAACGAACATGAGCCGGGGTACCACCTTGTTCCTGCAGTGGACCACCGCTATCGTGATAAGACGGGTGTGTTGTCTGTGTGTGTCTGTGCAACGACGTTGGACAGTTGCGGCTGCCCGGCTGCCGGGACATTCCCAAGTGCCGGTGGGCCAAGGCTAACCCGACTTCCTGGGGATGAAGGGAAGCTCGGGAAGCCATATTCTCACATACACCTCGGGTATGAGCATGTGCATCCAACGAACCAGGGATAACCATCAGTGACTTTCCTTGTCCTTATCCATTTGCCCCCCCTTCCCTCGTGTCCTCTTATGTGTGTGTGTGTGTGTGTGTGTGTGTCTTGTGCCCCTTTTTCCCCAGAATCGCGGGCCATTACCACTCCCCACATTCTCCAATGGAAGGGGCCTCGAACTTGATTGTTCCTTTTAATCCACCATAAAACTCAAATGCTCGGACTGGACTGGACTGGGCGAAATATTTCCCCATGTCTTTTTTTGTTCCCATCCACCAGTTCCGGAGCAGCGGAAGTACCCTCGAACTAACCAACTAACAACAAATCTAAACCTATTCAGAGCGCCCAGTCCGGATCGTCACTGGGGACGAGAGTCATGGCACTCTTGTGTTTTCCCTCGTGTATGCCCCTCATTCCTTCCGTATCCTTGAACCCCAGAACTGTGGTGTACAACGACCAGACCAAGAGACGACCCCACCTGTAGACAGCCAGCCCGCCACCAGGAACAACGTCATACGTCAACCCCTACAACCGGGGCCTTCCGGACGTATGGGAGGAGGGGAAAAGGGGAACAACAACACGCGGTGGTGGTCCTGTGCTGGACACATGTGATAGAAAGAGTCACTTTAATTAAGATTAAGCATACGGCATAGCATCAAGGATGTGGGTAGATTGAAGGAAGCCGAGGGAAAGCCCGTATATAAGACCGGCCACCCATCAACTGCAGGATTGTAGTTCTCTTGAGTTGTCCGATGTATGTATGCGTTTCGTCATACTTGAGACTATTCCCAGTTCCACATGGACCTCCCGTCCCACTAACTAGTCTTTGTCTGCCTGCTCCTCCGATGTCATGACATAAACATTTTCCCGATCCTACCTGGTAGGTAGAGGGTGTGTAAGTGATATCGTCATCTTTGACTGACTCTCAATAAGGTAGCAAGGAGATTGTCACACAAAGAGAGCCAGACTGAGAGCAGGGAAGCTAGAAAACAGAGACTATTTTCAGATATTTACAAGTTTATGAGAGTTCTAGCTACCTCTTGCTTTTATGTAAAATGAAAAGGTAGAGGGAACACAATACACTATGTTAACTAGGTACTTGCCAGGCCTTCAAAATCGGCACTTGACATGGCTTGGTGGTGTATAGCCACTGTAGAAAAACGAGATCACTACCTTGCCCAGGAAAGGAGCTCCATAGGATGATGATTGGTACATCTTGTAAACTAGAATATGAGGGAAATATACTTTAAATAGATAATATCTTTAACTGTCGTTTGGATTGCCCATTGGCTGATCGCACCGTGCCTGGAGCAAAGTAACCGAGTATAATCCTGTCTAAAACATCCTGCCCCAAAGCAAGGTGTTTAAACCCTCGGGTTCCTACATAATCTAGCCCAGCCTCCATCTTTCTCTTTTAACATCAACGTTTCAAGATAGGTACGTAAAAATAACATCAGATAATCGTAGAAAGCCCTTCAACCGCACCTGACAACAAAACACTCAAAACACTTTGCAACCAAACCAAGTCCATATCAGAAACTACCATGTCACAAACACATACAACAAAAGGTCTCATTCAAATGTCTTTTTACTCTCATCTCATTAACATAAACCTACTCTCCATTTCACTTCCGTTTTTCTCTTTCTTTCTTTCTTTCTTTCTCAACTGATATGTGTTTGTCTGCAGATAGAGGGGGGGTATAAAGAAGTTTCTTCGTTCATGAGAACAGGGAATGATGTGTTATATAAACAAACGTAACTGGAAAACCACAACCACAACAACGACCCACCCATTCCCATTCCAATTCCCTTTCGCAAGCACAAGGAACAAGTTATTCATCCAAACAAAAACCAAACCAAACCAACAACCAAAGTGATGTGTCCCTGTTCAAAAATAGACAAGAAAAGAAGAGAGAATAAAAATAAAAATAAGAACAGTAAAGTAAAATAAAAGGGGGAATCAGAGAAGACAAAGTTAAAAAATAAAGCTGTGCAAAAGAAAAAAAAGAAGAAAAAAAGGCGGTGGAGAAATAAAAGCAAAAAAAAAAAAAAAAAGGGACATAAAAACGGACATCCACATCATAAGATTGAAAGGCCATGACTGACACAACCACACACACTCCCACACAACTCATTCTTCCTCTCTTCCCCCAACCACCCTCCACAACCCCTTCACAACCAAAGCCAGCACCCCAATAACCACCAACCACACCACCACCAACCCCGCAACCAAAACCCTCTTCATCACATTCCAAACACCACCAACACCGCCAGTCCCCTGCCGTCCTTGCCCCCTCTAAAAGCAATTCAGGCTCCCCTTCTTCTTCTTCTTGCTAATCGTGTTCATCCTCTCCTCCAAATGCGCCCTCGCAATCTCGGCATCCCTCCTCTTCCTCCTCTCCTCCTCCACCTGCTGCAGACTCCACCTGTTATCCTGCTGCGGCTTCTCCTTCAGGTCCTTAATCTCCTGCTCCAGCTCCTGCGCCCTTCTCCTCCAGGCGTCACAATCCGCCCTCATCGCCAGCTGCTGCCTCTCCAGGTCAGTCAAGGCCTCTTCGAGGGTGGTGGTAAGCTGCTTCTCTGCCTTGAGGTGCTTTTCGATGAGGCGGATGCGCGCTTCCTGGTCTTCTTTGGATCTGGGAGATACC
>NW_001914856.1:1936693-1955298 GCF_000226545.1 Podospora anserina S mat+
GGATTGCTGGTGGGGGGGAGGGTAAAGAGGCGACCGAGGATGATTTGCGGACGCCGTGGCCATTTTGCTGGGTTTGCGAGTTGGATCGTTGGGGGGTGTCGGTTGAGTCGTTGGGGAGGATGCTGTCGTATTTGGCCTGGATGATTGTTAGTCTCCGATAGCAAATAAGTAGAGGACAGAAAAAAACGTACCTGAAGAGCAGAATACTCCTCCTTGATGGCATCCAATTCGCCCTGCAATCTCACCTTGGCAGCATTCGCCTCCTCCAGCTGCTGGTTCCTCTCCGTCTGAAGCAGCGACAGCCTGTTGCTAGCAGCCTGGACCTGGTCGAAATTCTTATTAAGCTGGTCCTCAAGCTCCTCCACAAGCCGCGAGTTCTTCTTGTTCTTGACCTCGAGATCGACCACCTTCTTCTTCACCAACGCCACCTGCTCCTTGACAGGGAAGCCCTGCCCGGTAGGGCCCGTCTGCTTCTCCGACTCGGCAGCGAGCACCTCGGCCAAGCTGGCTCTAACAGCCTCGAGGTCGCGCATGATGGTGTCGTTGATGTTGGACAGCTCAACAATGTCCTGCTCAAGCTCCAGTCGCCTGCCTTGCTCCTCTGACAGCGCCTTTTGGGCACCGGCAAGATCGCTGATGCGGTCGCTGATCTTCTCGACACTGACATCCAGTCCGAGAGCATAGGCTACCTGGGTGGCAACCTTCATGAGCTCTTCGCGAGCTTCAGTCAGATCACTCTCAAGCCGCTTAGTCCGGTTGGCATGCTCTGTCTTGAGAGCAGCCAGCTGAGACTCCAGATCACGTCTGCCGGCCAGCATGATCTCGTTAACATCCTTCTGGTGGGCTGACTGCAACTCGTGAACGCTCTCCTGGTGAGCCTTGATAGATTGCTCATGGTCAGAGATTGTCGCCTCGAGTTTCGCAACCAGGTCCTTCTGTTCAGCTGCTTCGCTGACCGCCTCATCACGCTCCTTGATAGCCTGCTCCAAAGCCTCCTTCGTCTCCTGGTGCTGCTTCTCAGCCGCGGCCACCTTTGTCTGGCTGGTGTTAATGAGAGCCTTGTACTCCTCGATTTCGGTACGGAGAAAGTCGACAAGCTTCGTGTCTTCACCCCCGCTTTGCTTTGGAGTCTCACCAACTGCCCTCTCATTACCACCCTCAGGCTTCTCCTCAACCTTGACCTCCGAAAGCTTAGCAGTAAAAGAAGCAACCTGAGCCTCGAGCTCGCTGATAGTCTTCTTCAGCTGCTCCTCATTATCCTGCAGAGCCTGCACAGCAGACCTGTGCCTCTCCTCCCAGGTGGACAGCTCCTTCTCCAGCTCAGCAATCTTTTCCTCACTAGCTGCCAACTGAGCAGCCGCCTCCTCGGAAGTCTCGTTCGTGGCGGCGGTAGCATTAGCGCTCACGGCCGTCTGCTTGATCAGCTCCTGCAGTTCCGCAAACTGAGCCTCCAGCTCCTTCTCCCGAACTTCATTTGCCTGCTGCAGCTCCTTGATGCGCATCTCGCTCTGCTCCAGCTGATTCCTGAGATTCGACACAACTGCCATGTCCATAGGCGAGGCAGCCTTCAAACTCGACCGTTCACGGGTCAGTCCAGAGATGATGGTCATCTTGGTCTCCATCTCCTTCTTGGCCGTCGCGACGTTGGTCTCGAGCTCCTGTATCCTCTCGGAGCGAGCGTGTAGCTCGTGCATGGCGGCGTTGAGGTTGAGCTCAAAGTTCTGCATCACATCTGGCTGATCCTCAAAGTGCTCGGCGGCGATGTTTCGGAGCGAGGCAAATGACCTGTGAGCCCGATCGATGATCATGAGTGTTTGACTAGACTTGCGGCGGATGACATGGCCGGCCTTGCCGGAATCCTCGTTGGCGGCCTGAGCCCTGGCGACCTGGGTCTTGAGCTCTTCCACCATGTCGAGGGCGTGTTGATGCCGTTCCTCCAGCTGAGCGTACCGCTCGGCCAGTTCCTTCTCTGCGGCCTCCTTCTCCGCGGCGATAGCCTTCAATCGGCGAACCTCGGTCGTGGCATCGGCGCCATTTGTGGGCTCCGTTGGCGACTCGGGAGCAGAACCAGATTTGGGCACAGCGGTGCCAGCATCCGAGACATCCAATGTCGTAGACGGAGATTCTAGAGCCGACGAAAGCTCTGATGAGAGTGACCGCATAGAAAGATGTGTGGTATCCTTGGTCTCATTAGTTCTAGCGTCAGACAGGAATGAGGTAGGTCTTGTCAGCATTGGCGATGTCACCGAGAGAATCGAATCTCGCTGGCGACTAGGGTGCTTAGCCTCGTCCACCATATCCTGCAGCTGGCCCAAAGCCCGGAGAGCCTCCTCATACTTGGCATGGAGGAGATCATACTCGTTGAGTGTCGCCTCGTGCTCAACCCTAAGACCGAGAAGCTCTTGATTCATAGTCTCGAGTTTGTCGGCCACAAACTTGGACTGAGCCGGGCTCGTGGGATACTCAAGCACCTCGCCGTCGTTGGCCAACGGCGACAATTTCCGTGGCCTCTTTTGCCCATCAACTGGCTCCTCTCCCTCCTCCGGGATATCCTCCTCTCCAATCTCGGGGATGGTCTCTTCCAGTTGACTATGGCGGCTGACATGGCTGTGGCTGCGCGAATGGTCGGCGATGCTCCGGCTGGCCGTGCGCCGGTGACCGGCTCCGTTGGTGGCAGTGCCGTTGGCGGCTCCGACTTCGGCCTCGGGAGCCGGAGTTGTAGGCTGGATTTGATCCAACTCGTATAACAAAGAGTCCAGCTTTCCAAGGCTGCGTTGCCGCTCCACCACCTGCTCCAGCCTGTCAATCTCACGCTGCATCAGCTCAGCATCCTGGTCAGCCTCGGCAAGGCGCTCCTCCAGGGTCGAGATGTAGTTCTCACACGCAGCCTCGTTTTCGCGGACCCGGGCAATTTCTTTGCGCAACTCCATGATGATGGCTGTGTTCTTTTCCTCGCCTGACGTGTGGCCGTCCAACTTGGTCTCCAGGTCGTGCAGGTAGCTTTCGGTGTTGGCCTCGCGGTCCATGAGCTTCTGCAGCCGGGCCTGGAGCTGATTGTTGATCGTTTCGGCGTAGGCGCAGTTGGACTCTTTTTCCAGCAGAGATCCCTCGGTGCTGGACAGGGTTGCCCTGGTACTCGCTAGCGACTGTTCTAGAGACTGGATCGTCTTTTCGTACTCGAGCACAACCTGTTCCACCGCCTGCGCGAAGCTATTGGAGCGATTTAACCGCTCTGTGGCACTGTCACCCAGGTTCTTCTCGAGCTGGTTCTCCAACTGCTCCTCATCGCGAGCCCGCGCCAGCTCGGCAATGAGCTTCGCGTGCCGCTGGCTCAGAGCCGTATAGTTTTCCTGGGCATCCAGTAGCTGGTTCTGGAGTTCCACCTCCCGCTCACTCTGCCGCTCGGGCCTCTCGCCTGGGGCCAGGGTGCGTCGCTCTCCCCCGCCGCGTTCTGCACTCCGGATTTGCTCCCGCAGAAATGCTACTTCGGCCTTGAGACGATCGATTATGGCCTGCTTGTCCCCCTCCTCAACCTGCTGGATCCGCGGCTTGCTCTGGATCGCTCGGGCCCTCTGCGCATATTGAACCGTATTCAACGTCTCGCTCAGGTGGAACTCGGCCGGCGTGACACAGGCAATCATGTACGTGATGGCATTCCCGCCCAGTGAGTCTTGGAGCAGTCGTGTTAGCTTCGAGTCCCGGTACGACACATGCGCCCCGGCCTGTCGCGAAGACAGCTGCGAGATAACCTTGCCGAGTGCTGCCAGACCAGCATTGATCGAAATACCCTCCTTTGCCCGCTCTCCCTGGGCGCCCGTGTTCTTGAGACGCTCGCTGCCGGCTAAATCCACGAAATGCATTTTGCTGTCGGTCGTTACCAGAGATTCGCTCCCAGACAAGCCCTCCACCGGCATCGACATGCGCCTCTCTGCTCCCGTCATCGGCTTGCTCTTCTTTTGCACCAGGTTCAAGCTGAATACGGCATGGGAGCGCGACGATCGGGCGTTGATCGCTGTCGCATCCGTCTGTCGAACTATCGATCCTTGCTCCAGCACATGCATCAGGTCGTCCACCGAGTTGACTTCCACCTGTCGCAAACCGGTCAAAAGAATGTTACCCTTGACGTCTTCGCGAATCGTGACGGCTCCCCGTTCATGAAATGGGATGGTATCGTCGACCAACAGGTCTCTGAGCTGCTCGTTGTAGATCTCGACATATGACGCGCGCAAGGTCCAGTTCTTTTCCGCCCCTTTCGTGAAACTGACAGGCGGGTTCGAGAACCGAGCTGGTGTTCGGAGCTGTGACATGGAACTGCGGTTAGGGTTGATCTTTGGACCTTCCAACCGTTCAAACAGCGCAGTGGCGGCGCGTGGGATCACACCTGAATATCACAGTCAGCACCGTCTAGCAGTTGGCGCGGTTTGGGGAGTATACTCACCCATTTGCTCCAGACTGTCCTGGTCACCCGCTGTGCCCATCGTGTAAGATTTGCCCGCGCCGGACTGGCCGTACGCGAGAAGGGATACATTGTACCCCTGGGTAAAGGCGTTGACTCCCTCGTCTAGATACTCCCATATTCCGGCCTGGCCAACTTCGGGGCCGAACACTCTATCAAAGACAAAAAGCTTGCGGCCCTGCGGTGACTCGATCGACAGGCTCGTTGGCGAATGCACCTGGACCATGGATCGCTGAAACCGCTGAGGTATAAGCTCGAAGCCCGGGTCTTCGGGCCTTAGAGGTGGGCGCACGCGAACCACTGCTCAACATGTCAGAAATGCAGGTGTCCGTGGCAGCGGTGGCACGCGAGACACACAGTCGGTGGACGGCGTGCCGGGGGTTCACCAAGCGGGATCCGAGGTATGCTGTGTACTCACCAACTTTGACGGCGGTCTTGGATTCCTCGTCCGAGGCTCTGCTTCCTCCGGCCGACTTGCCCTGCATGCTCATGCGGCTGCTACTTCTCGGAGCCGGGCGGACCATGGCGCTCATTGGCCGTGCAGGCAGTGTGCCCGGCGACGCTGGTGGTGAGCTTGCCATAACAGCGAAGCGGGACTGGGGGCGTGGAGCTCTAATAAGTAGTAGGTCTCGATCTAATCAATCGACTTGAACCGGCGCGGTGGGACGGGCCACTCGATTTTTGCCGCAGTCGTCCTTGAGCTCGTACAGGTAGGTACAGCTAGGCCCAATCGTGGAACGTGTGACGGGACGAACCGTCTCTCGGTGGTTAAAAGGGAAGAGGCAGAAGAGGCAGAAGCAGAATATTCGTCTGTCTGTCGAATAGCAACGACCCCGCAAAAGGGCTTATGCTTCTGCACTCGGTCGTCTGGCAGGCGTCATATGTTTTGTCGTTGGAAATTCGTGAATTCTCCTGTGTGTCGTCGGCGGGTATTCTGGGGGAGTTGCTGTCTGATGCCAGGGGCGCTTGGAAGGTCCCCTTGTTTATTTGATTGCACCGACAAGGGTGGCGCAAATTACAAACGCGTCCCCTGAAGCTGCGCCGGGGGGGTTGACTGGGGCCGATTGGGGTCCCTGGAGTCGCTTCGCTATAAAGTTATCGACTCCGGATGCGAACCGGGACGTCACGATCGCACAAAACGCAACGTCGAGAGCCTCTCGCTTCCAGGCTGGTGAATTTTTTTTTTTTTTTTTGGTGTTTCGTTCTCCTTTTTTTTCTGTCTTTCGCTCTGCCAGTCAATGGCTTGTTAGTCGCTGTATGTGTTTTCCTGGTGGCTCGATGCGGTGAGACGGCGGCTCAGGAGAAAACTCTGAAGATTTTCCCTTCAGCTGCGAGCTCAGGTTTGTTGGCGAGAGAGGTACCGAGCAGCCCACTCAGAAGCCAGAACAAGCAAGCAGTGGCAAGCAGTGGCAAGCAGTTGATGAACACACAAATAGATATTGCAGCAGCAGAATAATAATGACAGCTCTTTCACTCACCGTTTCCCTCAGCAGCAAACTTCTCCCACAAACAGCTGCCCTGCGGAATTTGTCAGTTCTCTTCCAGTCCTTCAGTGTCACCACACAGGCCGTGTTGGGGGTGCCCGAGGCGGGACGGCCTTGCAGCGTTAGCTCGAGTAAACCCAAGCAACCAGATGCCAAAAGGGGACTAGCTCCCAGTGCGCACATCAGACGGCGGCTTCCCTCCGTTCTGGGGACGCGGTGCTTCCCCTGTAAAGGCCGAACGCTCTGGCCACCAGGTGACAGCTGGGCTTCCTATGGTAGACCTGACTCCGACTCTACGGATATTTCAAAGTCACCGGTGGACTCGGCCGCCGAGGTCCAAGGTGGTGAAAGACGAGACAACACCCATATATCGGACATTCCGTCTGTTCCCAGCAACTTTGGACATGACGATCTGCCTTTCCAGATCTTGTTTGTGTGCTTCCATGTCCACAGTGGAGTCTGGGATGAGCTGCATCTGAACTTCTCGCCCAGAGGTGCAGCACAGGGTTGCAACTTCTCCTGGATTGGACGAATTTAGCTGCAGAACAAGGCACCAGTTTTCATCCACTCACTGTTTGGGGGAACACCATCTGCAGGCACAACACCACTATTCGGCAGCACCATCCAATGATGGACTAGTTTCTACCTTCTACGCCTCTTCCTCCAGACCTCGATAATCTCATCGGTATCTTCAGAAGGGGCCACAAGACGGAACAGGTTACAGACGGCAAACATAATCGGCCTGTTATCGTCAGTGTCAACCCCCACCTAGCATCCCCCAACTTGAAGAAGCAAAGTTGCACCATACCATTCGCATTCCAACAAGATAAGATCACCAGACGCAGCAAAGATTTGCTCAATCAGGTGCCCCAGCCCCTCTTTTGGCCACCAGTCAGACGCTTGATAGCTCCGGCTGCCGGGCCCAAAGATATCCGTCCCGGCTGGCCGGTGCGGTACGGGACGGCTTACCTTGCTTACCTAGGTCCTCCTCCCGTCCCCAAGACCACACAAGCCAGACCCTAGGTCCGGAGCTGTTGGTCCATCCTCACCCCCCAATAGTCCGGTCCGGAGAAATCGGTGATGTACATGTGCCTCAGCAAATAACCGCAGCGGAGAATTCCTCTTGATGGTTAAAAATGTCCAGCTGTCACCCGTCAGTGTGATCAACTCCATGTTCAAAGTGTCCGCACTCAAACAGGACAGCTGATAGGCGGGACCACAGTTTCAGAATCTCTGGTTTTGCAGCACATCGCTCAGCAATGCCGCCGACATGCAACGCCTTGACCCCTTTTCCTTCATGCAAAGTCTACAGAGTGTAGAACCCATGCATAGAACTCCAGTTACAACCAAGCTTGATGAGTTTCTAAAGAGACACGGCATATAGCTTCATGGATCATGAAACCATGACATATGTTTCTCTCTTGCAATATATACTGCCATACAAACTGATCCCTTCATAATCCCGCTGTCATCCTCCTCGGTCTCGAACTCGTCTTTCACACCCGACAGACACGCCTGTGATACCCCATGGGGAGAGGCCACCGGAGACTTACTAGTCTCCCCCCTCCTCACCGGCGTTCCCATCGGAGCGGAGCGGTGCCGTATTCCCGCTGCCCGGAACCCGGTCCGATAGCAAAGGAACGTTTCTTTCCCAAAGCAGAAATGTTTTGGAAATCCCTCTCCCCCTTCAATTCAACCCTTGAGACATGTGCGCTCGGTTCTTTGGTGTGGGGAAGAAAACGGCCGTGCGCACGGACGGTATCTGCAAGAGGTCGAGACCCAATATCCATCACGACATCAGGACCAACTTTAGAAATTGCCTTTTTCCAAGGCGGAGAGCGGCGAGAAGTTCATCCTTCTTCTGATAGTGAGAGGAGAGGAGGTCCGAGCAATGACCACTGTGGTAAGTGATCACCAATCATGGCGTAGATCGACCACGTGCGATTATTTCCCGAATGGTTGTTTTATCTTAGCTCTTCCTATTCTCCGCCCTGGAGACCTCCGTACGGCCGTACATGGCTTGCCTTAGAGACGGATGAGGAAGGTAGACACTCGGAATATCTGCAGCTAGCAGAATGGAGATGTTGAGGAAATTATTGGCATTGAAATGGGGTTTGACAGGTGAAACTTCTAAACTTGACATTGACGACCGTTGAAAGCGGGGTTTATTCTTGGAGAGCCGACAGGGGTGGCAGGCAGTTAAGCTTTTCACGTGATATGGCGCTAGGTTCGCGCACTTCATGGCGCGTCTCTTTAGCTAACGAGAAACTGTCTCGACTCCAGAACGTCGGCCTTGTGTTGTTGCCCCCCGACGTCATTTAAACAATGGCCGGCACTTGAGGGTCCCCAGAAACTACACTATCCCACAAGCAACACATGACGTTACAAGGATCTCTTGGTTGCGCCTCTGCCTCATATACGATGACCGAGATTGTCGATCTTCTCTCGAGCTCTCCGCCTCGGCCACCCACAGCTCGCCAACCATCTCTCCCGGCTGCAGGCTCCAAACGGCCCCCACCTAGGGAGAAATCACCAATTATCGAAGATGCCCTCTTCGTCTCGGACGATGAGTTGGCAGCTAACCCAGTGGTTGGAACTGGGTGGTCATGGAAAGGGCCTAACGCAGAAGGACCAGCGACCAAGAAGCGCCGGATAAGCGCAGCAGACTCAATCGTATCGAGTCCAAAAAGGAACTCTCCGTCGTTGGCAGCTTCGATTCCTTCACCTTCTGCGCAGCCCATGGATCAGCAACGGAGTAGCTCTGTCCCTAAAGGAGTAAAGAACATTGGAGGAAAGTTCTACCGACCCGGGCTTGATGATTCGGAAGGTGAAATGGATGATGACCCTTTCCGAAGCCCGTCACCTAAGGGGAAAGAGGTTGCATCTACGCGAAGGGGATTCGACCAGCCAGAAATAGACCTTTTGTCTGACGATGAACCGGACAGTGACCCTTTCAGATGTTCGCCACCTAGGGGCAAGGAGACTGCATCAACACGGAGAGGTCTTGACCAGCCAGAAGTGGACTTTCTGTCTGACGACGAGCTTTTTGTGAGCGAGACACCCCATGATAAGGGGAAACAGCCGATGCCAGCTGTACCGAAGCGGAATCTTATGGCGGAGGATATCATCTCAAGCTCGCCGGCGCTGACGCAGCGAGCAAAGAGCACACTCAGCAAGACTGCTGACTGGGGTCCTATCTCGAGCTCGGCGCCCATTCCAGCCTCTGATATTGGCCACCCGCCGGAGCCATCTCGTCCCTTCCGCAAGACTCGATCAGAGGTCATTTTGCTTGACGATTCTGACGACGCCATGGATGATGTGGACTCCGATAAAGACGATATCCCTGATATTATGGACCTTGCCAGTTCCAAGCGAAAAACCACCTCTGGGTCAACCTCTAAGCGGCCGCCGACAGTTACCAAATCAAGGAACAAGAGGTTCACCACAGGTGTCTTATCAGCCAATGCTGTTGACCTCCCAGATGAGGAGAGAAAAACGCAACAAACGAAAACCCCCGCCGAAAAAGCAGCAGAGAAAGCAACCAAAGCCGCCGCCCTCGCCGCCGAAAGAGAGCGCAAGCGTCTCGAGAAAGAAGCCGCCAAAGAAGCCAAAGCCTTTGAAAAGAAAAAAGCAGCCGCCCTCGCAGAAGTGAACAAACTTCGCACCGACAAAAAGGTCTCTACCCCCGAAATGATTGTTGACCTCCCCATCGGCCTCAACCCAACCATCAAAATCCAGGCCAAGGAACTTCTAAAAGACCTCTCCGTCCAAGTCCAATCCTCCCGCTCCCCGGTTGACAACATCGTCCGCTGGAAGCGAGAGGTAGACGTGGAATACAACCCTGCCCTTTCCATCTGGGAACCTGTTCCCCATCGAATCGACACGGAGAAGTACGCCATGGCTATCATGCCCGCCGCTCGGTTTGTGGAGTTATGCCTCTCCCCATCCACCCCAAACCTGGACTCGCATGTTTCCTCAATGAAGTCCAGTTTTCCCGGATTTACCTTGATCTACCTAATCGAAGGCCTAAACCCCTTCCTCCGCAAGAACAAGTCCGCTCGAAACAGGCAGTTTGTCTCCGCCGTCCGTGACGGGCTCGATCCCCCTTCTAGCACCCAGCCCAACCGGCCGGCCAACAACAACCAAAAAATAATCAACGAAGACCTCGTCGAGCAATCCCTCCTCCAGCTACAGCTTGTTCACTCAGCTCTCATCCACCACACCAACGCCCCGATTGAAACCTCGCAGCAAATCGCCGTTTTCACTCAGCACATCTCCACTGCGCCGTACCGGCGGTTGAGGGATCAGACGAATGACACCCAGGCGGGGTTCTGCATGGACTCTGGGCAGGTCAGGACTGGGACCGAGACGAAGGATATTTATGTGAGGATGCTGCAGGAGATTGGGGGGGTCACGAAGCCGATCGCGGTGGGGATTGCGCAGGAGTATGGGAGCGTGAGTCGGTTGAAGAGGGTGATGGAGGAGGAGAGGCCGTTGATACGGGAGACGGTGAGGAAGGGGACGAATAGGGATGGGGGGTTTAGTGATCGGGCGATTGGGCAGGCTTTTAGTAGGCGGGTGCATAAGATATTGCTGGGGAGGGATGGGGGGAGTAGTGATATTTGATGGGGGGGTGTGGAGGGGATGTGAAGGCGAGCGTGTGTAGTATTATATATATGTGTGTGAGTTGGAGGATCTTGAAAAACACAATGGGATACCACCACCACAGAGTTAGGATATTTCTTAGATTATCAACATTACAATAATCTTATAATACCATCATGTCAAGCTAATCTCACTTGTCAAATCATGCTCCTTTGCCAGCCTCAATCTTCCGCTCCAATTTACTCCTGCCCCCAATGCCAACAAACAGTGTTTAAAACAACCCGCTCCCTCAGCTTACTTTCCCCCCTCCCCCATCAACCCCTCAGCAGCCTGCACCACGACCTCCACCACCTCCCTCCTCTTACTCCCCTTAGCACACTCCATCAACGCCTCCACCGCCCCCCCCTCCACCAACTTCCCCCTCGCCAGCCTCCCCACCTCCCCCTCAGAAAAAACCATATTCCTCACCACCACCGCCCCCCGATGCCTCAAATCCTCCCTCTCATCCCTACAAAGCCCCAACACAACCTCCACCCCCCTCTCCAGCCCCATAACCGCCCTCACCACCTCGTCAAACCCCGTCAAACTAGCCAGCGCGCCCCCCGCCGCGCTCCTCGTCTTGGGGTCCTCCGCATCAGCCAAAGCAACAATAACCTTGACCCTATTCTTCGCCTTTGGACTCCCATCCCCAAACAACGCAAGGGTTTGCTCCGGGTCCTGAACCAAATTGCACACCAACTCCACCGCTGCCGTGCAGACCCTCGAGTTGGGATTAAACAGTTGTTCTTCTACATCATCCCACGCCGTCCGAATAATAGACTTTCTCGTGTCATCGTCCGTAGAGGCGAGGTTGGTGAGCGCCATAAGCGACTCAAACGTAGGCAAGAGGTCCCTCCTGTCCGCGGTGGGGTCTGGGGTGAGGATAGACGCCAACGGTCTGATAGCCGCGCTCTGCGGGATCGGTCTCGTGCCCCCAAACACAAGCGCCGGGTTGGTAGAGATCAAAATCCTCGCTAGAGCCTGGGCAGCCGCACGTTTAGGTCCGTTTTCCGTTTCTGGGAGGGCCGTCCATGCGGCGATGAGGAGACGGACAGCCCCCTGCTGTGCGAGTTGACCGCGGAGAGGGGGAGGGGTGGAAAGGGCGTGGATGATGGATATGATTAACGCCAAGGAGGCCGCAGAACCACTCTTGCTTTGCTTGATAAGGACTGGTGTAAGCCCAGCCTCGAAAACGCGTTTGCATCTTTCTGTGACGTGCTCGTCTTCGTTTAGCGGGTCAACCTGCTGTAGTTTTCCAGCAGCGTTGGCATACGCCTTGAGCTGCCGTATCCTTTTCTCTTCGTCTGTTTCGATGGGTCGGTATCTGGTCAGATTGGTAAAAATGCTGAGCGCGCCGTAAATCATCGGGGACCTGGGAGGGGCTTCATCGAGAGCCTTGACAAGACGTTTCAGTGTCTTGGAGTCTTTGGACAAACTTTCCTTCACCTTGGGTTGGAGAGACGCGTAGGCTAAGCCCTCGATCGACGGCTGGACATGCTCGATTTCATCTTCGTCTAGCAGCATCCTGGTGAACCGCTTAGATAAGTCCTCGATGCTAGTCGTCGCCGGTTGTATCCTGGCTTCCGGGCCGGCGGTGGCTGCGGTAGATGGAACTGCCTTCAAGCGTGATGTCAGCCAGACATCATCACCATGAAAAGGCAGCACAAAATACGTCAATAAGGGGGAGTAAGGATGTGTTGGCTGACCCTCAGTTTCGCCAGTACCACTGCTGCGAGGTTCTGGACTTGCAGAGAGTGTCGTCTCATAGAAATAGATCCCTCCTGGAGGTGCATGTCAGGGTCGACCGTATGCATGGACTTGACGGCGTCGTCGGGATCCTGCTCGACGATCTCCTCAAGCCACTCTGTGCAGTACTTTTGGACAGCCTCTCGGCAAGCCGAGTTCATGCAGGCGGCATTCAACATCTCCAAGCACGCCGTCTCGACCTTTCTGCTTTTCCATTTCCGCCTCATAAGCGGGCCTAGACTGGCAAGAAAACCTTCACTCAGGAACAGCTCGGATGTGAGATCGGGTACAATAGGGAAGATGGTGGCAGCGACGCAGAAGGCAACAATGTAGTCATCGTAGGTCCCCCGTCGGACTCGGTCATGGAAAAACTCGGCCAATTTCTTGCCGCCATCCTCGCCGGCAGCTTTGAGGTATGCAGAGGTACATAGTGCGGCGTGGGCGCGTACAACGTCGGGCTGTCTCATGTCGAGGTAACATAGTATGGTATCGACACAGTCGCTATCAATCACAGTCGTGACAGATGTCTCGCCCTTCTTGGTAACCTCGACGTCATCGTTAAGAAGTCGTGTTAGTTCGCCGAGTTCTCTGACAGTCTCTTCGTCCTCCTTTCCACCTTCCATAAGACCTGCGAAGATGAGCAGTGTCTGATCCAGCCTTCCCAGAGGCTCGGGCGCCGCCGCGGCCGCTTCGGCTACGGTAGCCATGTAATTTGTTTGTGACTGATGTTGATGTGTGTTGAAGGTTGGTGATTTTGTGGCTGCAGTAGTGCAAATGTTAATCTTTGGAGGATAAGGTTTGGTAGGGTCTGGTTAGGCCGGTGGCGGGTAGGTTTTTGTCAAAGGGATGGCAGGTGTCAGACAAGATGTAGGCGTATAGATAGGTGAGATAAGATGAATCGAAATCAAACGTAGGATTCAGGTGCTTATCAATCGCAGGCGTCGAGGATATGGAAAAGTGGAATAAAAGGGCAGAGGATCGACCAGACCCGGAGTAACGTGACAAAGTGTCCAGAGCCCGCCAATCTGGAAAGTTAACCTCGAATCTGTCGTGACACGAGAAAGAGCCGTCCTCTGGGGATGGCAGTTGCCCCTCGATGCTGGCTGATGGAGCTCTCTCTCCTTTAGCATCTGATTGCGCCCCCACCCCTACGAATAGCGGCCCAAGCCAGCTTAGCGCCATCTCTATTGGAGGGGTGCGTGAACAAAATAATAGGACTCCAACATGCCTCGAAAGTCAATGAACAGATCTCAGATGATGATCAGCAGACCTTTTAACTCTCTTTCAAGGCCTCTTAACTATTTTTTAATGCCTTTCAACTTCTTACAAGACCTTTATTAACTATTCGAGGTCCTTTGACTATATTGACGGCCTATTCACTATCTTTGAAGGTCCCTATTTTCTTGTCCACAACGTGGAGGGGTACCCCGAAGCGGTCTTAGCCTCACGTGGAAGCGCGATGCCAGCCAGGATCGACCAGGGTTTCTTCTTGACTTTTTATCTTCGGGACGCGTTCCATCGCAATTGAGCGAGAATACGCGACGGACCTTCCCTGCCAAGTTCAATGTATTCGAGCAAAGACGGCCCACTGAAAATCGACTCCAGCTGAGTAAAGCCTTGCGCGCCACTTCAACCATACGTGACGTGACGTCTTGACGACTACCTTATCTATCTACGAATTGCGGTTTACCGAACAGGACATATTTGATCCAACCCCTCATCGATTTCAAGTGCCACTGCTCTGACGAAGAACTCAATCCAAAACACCTCGCCGCGCAGCGGGAACGGCTCGAAAAGAATGAGCGCCCAAGATGCGGTGGACGCCTCCGAGCACTACGAGGTCTCCAAGCTCGAAGATGTGCCCTCGTTGACCACCATCATCATCGATACAAACCCACGCGCTTGGGCAGCACTGGGGGACGTTCTTCCACTCTCAAAGGCCATTGCCAATATCCAGATATTCATCAACGCCCACCTAGCGTTAAGCAACACAAACCAGATCGCCATTTTAGCCGCACACACGAACCGAGCTGTATGGCTGTATCCAACGCCCCCAAAACCACCATCAGAGGATGTTGAGATGCGAGATGCCGGCAAGACGGATACCTTCTTAAACACAGCGAATAAATTCCCACAATACGCCCAAATCGAACACGCCCTCGTAACCTCCCTCCGTGAGCTCATCGGGAGCACGATACCACCGGACCTCAACGAGACCACAACTCAAATGTCAGGCGCCTTAACACTCGCCTTAGCCCATATGAACAAGACGGCGCTTGCCTATAGTGCGAGCCAGGCACTCTCCAACTCTACTGCAGGAACCACTGCCCCGGGCACAACCGCAAGCACCGGTTTGGTCGGTTTTCACGGCCGTATCCTCGTCATCTCCGTCTCCGACTCCGCCGCCTCCCAATACATCCCCACCATGAACGCCGTCTTCGCAGCCTCCATGTCCCGAATCGCCATCGATACCCTTGCTCTCCGAGGCAGTGCCACCTTCCTCGAGCAAGCCTCTTTCATAACCCAAGGCACATTTATTCAAGCCGCCGACCCTCAAGGCATCTTACAGTACCTCATGTTCGGTTTTGGAGTGGGTAGCGCATCTTCCGGGCTTTCAGCAGCACAGAATGACGGCTCCGGGCCACTGATGGGCAAATCAAAAACAGGCAAACAAAGAGAGGGAGATGAGCTGAGGAAGCCGGTGGGAGAATGCCTGTTTACGCCGGCGGCGGACTCGGTAGATTTCAGGGCCGCGTGTTTCTGCCACAGGAACGTAGTGGACACGGGGTTTGTGTGTAGTATCTGCTTGAGCATTTTTTGTGAGCCACCGCCTGGGGACGAGTGTTTGACCTGTGGGAATAAATTGGCGGTGGGGGATTATGGGATGATCAAGACACCGGATGGATTGAACGTGGAGCCGGCTAATGCGAGATTGGCGCCTTCTCCGAGTGCTAAGAGAAAGAGGAAGTTGGAGGCCAATGGGGAATAATCCAAGAGTTTATTAGGGGTGGCTTTCAGGGCGTTGAATGCAGAAAGAGCGAGATACAGGCGTTTTATGATTTTCAAGCAAAAGCATAGGGTTCTGGACTGGACCGGGGGCGTTAGGGAGAAGTATTACCTTCTGGTATCACAGCGCAAAATAAGACTCGATGGGGCGTTTTGTCCCCCTGGAAATACCATAAGGTTTCATTGCGAATTATAACTCAACTCTCTAAGCCCTTACAATATCCCACTTCAACTCCTTGATACTGACCTCATCACCAGCCTTTTCGTCATACTCGAACCACTCCCCTTCGTTGAGCTCCACGCCGGTGAACTTAGTGTTGGACTCTAGGCCGTCGACCTCGAACTCGCCCTCGGGGATGAATTCTACGAATTCGAGGCCGCGGCAGTCGAAGGTGATGATCTTTTGGGACTTGGGTGGCTCGCCTTGTTGGTAGGGGGTTGGGGCGGTTTGGATGGAGGCGGAGGATTCGCGCTTGCAGTTCTTGCACTTCCAGACAAAGTTGGCTTCGCCGCGGGAGCCGGACATTTCGTTTTCTTCCTGTGGGCGGGTGTGAGTGGTGAAATGAGTGAGTGTAGTGTGAGTTGGGGGGGGGGGGATCATACAAATCTGCTGACGCCTACGGGTTTGGGGTGGACTTCTCTGCAGGAGGTGCATTGGACTTTAAAGGTGTACCAGAAGGGGTGTTCTTTTGTGTCGGTTGGGCGGAGGTTTGTTACTCTGTGTGGGATGGATGTAAGCTATGAGCTCATGATATGGAAGAGCCGAGATACGTAAACATACCCGGAGAGCTCGGCTGTGAGTGTGAGGGCGAACATGTTGTGAGATTGGTCCTGGCTCTAGTGCCAAGGGATGAGTGAAGATGTGTATGTGTATGAAAGAGCTTGGACAGCCGACGCAAGGATGAGCTTCTCGTGATGGACGCGATGGAGGGGCACTCCTGCCCCGCTGGTGTTGAGACTGCGGGGCCCCCGTACAGCTCGTGTAATTACTGGGTATTACACCATAATTACACAACTTGGCGCGGGAGCTCGGGCCACCCCACCTTCGTGATTGCTCAACTCAGTTGAGGTCACAAAAAGCTCAGGGCCAGTCAACACTTTGAGCTCAGCCCACTAGACTGCCCGACAACACAACACCAAAACACCCAGTCGGTCCCGACACAAGATTGGCCGGCATGCCCCGAGGATGACAAGCCTTTGGTCAATGGCAGCCCGGCTGCAGGGCTGCCACTGTCGGGCGTGCCATCGAACCACACACACCATAGCCCGACGGTCGCCGCCGACAAGGGTGACGCCATTGACGACCAGTGCCCAAGCCCACGGACGACGAAAGGTTCTGGCCAGCGATGTCTTTACCGCCTGCTACACGGCTATCATGGCCACGGCCGCCGTGTTTGATGCTGGGCAGAAAGATCGTCGGAGACGAGAGCTCGACGAGAAGATTGAAGAGATAAAGCAGAGTTTAGCTGCGCTTGCCGAGGCAAACGGGCACAGCTTGGAGATTGATCAAGCGACTGGGGCTCCAGAGCCATCTGAAGACCTCATTGAGGAAGCCACTCAACAACTTTCGTCGTCCTCGACCGCTGAGAGCACAGTCGAGCCAACGCCCCAACCACCACGGCAAGCTGGGCGGAGACGACGACCAATACCTCGGCCCCGGACCGAGCAGGAGAAGCTAGCTCCACCACCACCAACGACGTTACGATACGTCTTGAACCATATATGCAAGACTAGGATGGTCACTCCGTATGAGAAATCACACAAGCTTTCAAGACCAGCTACAGGCTCTGCAACGTTGAGTGTCTTGAGTAACGCCTTGGCTGAGGAGGAAGCCATGATGAAGCCGTTGACCCCGGAGCCGGTGACCGAAATAGCCAGGATGAAAACAGTCGCCATGGTCAATAGTCTGGTCGACCGGCTCATCAAAGTGGCTTATTGGAGGACCGAGAAAGAGGCACCAGGAACGCATCCAGCGCTAAACAGCCCCGACTCTGCGCAGACTATGGTCAAGATGCTCCGGTCAGACGGGAACCCGCGCTACAAGGACACTTTCTTGGACGCAGAAGATGCCGCTAGACAGAGGGCTCGCTTGAACGAAGCCAATATGAAGGTTATCTCCGAGTTTAACCCATGGAGGAGGGAAAGATTTGTGGCCAAGATTTGCTTCAATATTCTCACCTGCGAGGTGTCTCCTTCGATCCAAAACTACAACACTCTTATATGGGGGTTCACGAATCTTGGGGAGCACGACCTCGCCCAAGCCGTGGTGGATTCATTCCTCAATGTCAGTCGCTTCCGGCCAACGCAGGCGACACTGCTGTGTCTACTCTATCACTACCGGGCAAGCCGCGATATTCTGGGCTTTCATACCATTCTTCGGAGGTTTTTCGGTCACGATTCCCGGGGCATGAGATTACGTAGGAGGGTGGCTATCACCCACTTCAAACGAGATCGCCATCAAGGAATCAACCGCCTTTGGTGGGCTGTCGAGGGAGACGTAGCTAGGATACGGGGCTACTACGTCCAGCGCGTCCCGCTAAGCCAGCCGATCATGGAGGCTATCATTGAAGGCCTGCTGGATTTTGAACGCACCCTAGATGCTGTTCAGCTGACCCAGGCTTGTCTGAACGAGAGTTGGGCCCCCAATGCCGATCTTTTCAGGCGATTATGCGAAATCATCGTAACACATGGCGATTGGGTAAGCGCGAAGGCGCTCATCCAAGGTCGCCTCGCAAAACTCAACCAAACCACATTTTTGCTGTTGGGCTCAGGAGACGGGAAACGTCCAGGCTTGCTGAACTTTTCGGCTGCTAGACAGTTTAGGAGAGTCTTGGCCATGACGAAGACGTTGTGGATTCATGATCAAAACACGGCCTGGCTCCAAGCTGGCGCAGAAAGGTTACGACACCTGGAGACAGCGCTCTGGCTCCTGGGGGTTCAGTCTAACCTTCATTTTGAGAGGTATACGACGCGGAGATTGGAGAGCATTCTTCGCTCGGCACGGCCCCTTACAGCTGATCGTATCGACCTTGTGAGCTCTGTCGTCGATAACATTGCCAAGAGGCACAGGTCGGAGGCTGAATTTCTTAAACACCTAGAGATTCGGGAAACTGTCAATGCCATGCACCGCGAATGCGAACTCACCAGGCAATGGCGGGAGCAAATTGAGCATGGCATTTGCGAGTGGCTGGCCAGGAAATTCAGGTTTGAGCTCTGAGGAGGGCAGAAAGCTACCTCAACCCAGCGATACCATTCACCAAACGATCTTT
>NW_001914856.1:1955448-1973934 GCF_000226545.1 Podospora anserina S mat+
GGTATACGGCATGAACATGGAATGGGGGTGCATCGAGATGGATGGCTGTGTATATATACATTTGCATGATTGTGGATTAGGATACTGTACAAAAGGAATGAGAAGGCTGGGGAAGGGGGTTCTAGGCCAGGTAGTAGTGTTAAGCTAGTACAACTGGGACTGGCTTGTATCTTGGAAGAATGGGATGCTTGTCTACTGAATGGCGAAGAGAGGACTGCAAGTATACAATCATCACCCGGCGGGATCCCATTCTATGTCATATTAAAGAGCATGACCTAGACGAGGTTTCCGCGAGTGATGACTGTATTCTTGGTGCTTTTTACCGACGTCGCTTGACAGCGTTCCTTTCTTTGGGGAAACGAGTCTGACTTGTACTTGCTCAACACCACCACTCGGCCACAGAGTTCTTTGACCCGGGCCAATTGATCATCTCTGTGTTGTTACTTTGATGTTGGCATTTTGCGTGGTGGGCGCAGCAGGGCATTGGTCACTTTCGACTCAACATAACAGACAGTTTACATGTGCCGATGTCTAGACAGTGATGCTCACAATTTTTGCCGTCGGGGATATCAGCATGCTCCAACAAGTGGCGATATCTGCAATAGCCCCCATGCTGACATGTTCTCATCATCCCAAGTTTGCACTCTTTCTCTCTACCTACATCATCGACAGCCCATCTCCCGACCTGACCGGACCGTACCAGACCCAACCTCGCGACCTACCCGGGGACGGGACTCACCCGCTTACGCCACGCAAATGCCGACGACAGATCAACAAGTCAGCAGAAGCAAACTTGAAAATCACACAGATCACGAGTTCAGACGACGGTGATCACCCAACAGCAAGCCACGGGAGAGCAAAATAAGAAGGGGAGCAGGCAGTGTGGAAATCATTCCTGCCTTTCTTTCCTAGGTAACCAATGTTCTGGAATCTCTGGGACTTGGTATGGACCGTGATAGGGGCTTGGTCAATGGATAAAATGTCCGTCACCGCTACCGCGCTGCCCGCTCCCGCTATCATGCTTGATCCGATCTCCAAAACAACCGTCACACGTGCACAGAGGGGAGGGGGGAGGAAGGACAGAAATAGTCTCTGGGTGAGGCTGGGTGAGGATCATTGTCCGTGTGTTGACGCTGGTTTATGCGAAAGCGCGCAACATGTTGACGATGATTGACGCGCCTGGAAAATCGCATGAAGAAGGAGAAGAGTTTCTTGAAGCGCTGGCCAATGGGAGCGAGTCTTGGTTCAAACGTCGCGATGAAAATTGGGGGGTGTTGTAGCTGTGGTGGAGAACCGGGGAGGATGAAACTGGTGGTCTCCTTAATGAATTTAAGTTGGGGACTGGGGAGAAGGGAGTCTCGAAACTGGACCCCTGATGAGGGGATAAGGTCTGGGCAGGGCTGGGCAGGGCAGAGGATGTTGATGGCGGTGGTGATGATGGTAAGGAAGGATGCCAACGAAATGATATTGTTGTACAAACTTGGGATCCGGAGAGGGTGGATGACGGAAATAAGCTTGTTGAACGTGAGGTGAGTGGTCGGGAGGATTGCTAGGTGAGAAGGCACTGGCCGAGGCATATCGAGACTTCTTTGCGGTTGGACCCCCTCTACTGTCTGACGAGAGAAGGTTGCACTTCGATTGTTGTACCGCTTCTTTTCTTTCTAAATAAAATCCAGAAAAATAGGCGAGTTCGAGAAGTGAGCGAAACAAGTCTCGCATTTCACCAACAACCGCTGTCAGTTAAGCTGCACCCATCGGGCTATTATCGTCTGTTATAGTACCTCTCCGTAGCACTGTACCAGACTTCTCGCTGGCGATCACTTGTCTCAGACACCTTTGCCCACCTTCCTGGTTTTGATCTCTGATCATTAATGATTTTCAACCTTGTGTGCCTCAGTGATCTTTTTGCCCCGCCCCCATCTTCACCAATCGGTCGGGTTGAAGATCAACCGTGCAAACTTTTATCTCTCGGATGACGGACGGATGGATGGGAAAGCAAAAAAGGATGATGCTTGACAACTTGAAGCCGTCACGGCTGTCCACCCTTTCGGATCTTGAACGGACAAACCGACGGGCGATGAACGCCTGAGGGTTCATACCTGATGTCACTGCTTCAGAAGTATGGAGACAGCAGAATCGAAAAAGCCCCCCCTTTTCCATAACGGTGCCCTAGTCAGGCAAAATGATTGGCTCCCAGCCTGTCTCAGGTTTGCGGTTCCTGCATCTGCCCCCTGGTCTTGGCTACGGCACCCCTGTCGGTGTCACGACAGAGCCTCCTGGATTTCCGGCAAACCGCCCAGTGTGCCAGTCAACCACCATTCTCGCGGCAGTCGAATCGAAAAGAGCAATCACCTAACGGTGGGGTTTGAGAAGAGGAACCAGGCGGTTGATGATGCTTGGGAAACAGACATGGGTTCATCCCCCCCCCAAGCCCCACCCATGGGAATCTCGGAAAACATCTCTTGGGCGATGGAACCTTGGTGTGGATTGCCTGATGGTGGCCCCCTCATAAGAACCTCACCACCCAGGTGTTGTTTTCTTTGTGTTCCCTATTTTCTCCTCTTGTTTTCTTCACGTTCTTCCAAAAAAATAAACCTTCATTTTCTTGGTCAAGCACCATTCCTTTTGCTTGTCTGGACATTCAATTCTTTTTCTTCTCTTGTATCTACACTCTCTAAGCAACTGTGTTTGCTCATTTTTACTGCGAAGTCGATCTCTCGCTGCTTTCCAAAAGACTCAAACAAACGAATATTTTGCCAGGCGCACTTTGAACAATTTCATCACCACATCAACTTCGAACTTACCCAGAGATATACACCAGATCAACCTTCAAGATGAAGTCTGCTCCTCTTGCCGTCGGCCTTTTCGCCGCCCTTACCACCGCCTACTCTCACCCCAGATACAACATGCACTGGAGGCGACAAAACACCACAAACCTCATCTCCAGCAGCTCGGCTGCCGAGACGGCTGCCGCTACCTCTCTCGGAACCGGCGTTGCTGATCTCTCCTCCGCTATTCCTCTCTCCACTGGTGTTGAGTCTGCCGTCGACACTGCCATCACCAGCGCTCCTTTCGTCAACGGCACCGCCACCACCACTGCTGCCCAGGCCGGTATCACCACCTTGACCGTTTCCACCACTGAGGTGCTCACCATCACCTCTTGCGCTGCCGAGGTCATCGACTGCCCTACCAAGACTGAGGATCTCCTTGAGCTCCCCACCGAGGCCCTGGAGACCGTCATCGTCACCAACACCGTCGTCCTCACCGAGATCGTCTGTCCCGTCACCGAGGTCCCTGCCATCGAGTCCAGCGTTCTTGAAGAGGCTTCTTCCGGTCTCATCACTGGTTCCACTCTCACCCCCTCTGACGCCCCTGTGATCACCGGAACTGGCATTGCCATCACCAACACCGGTACCGCCCCCGCCGAGACTGCTGCTCCCGCTGACACTGCTGTCGAGACAGCCCCTGCCAGCACTCACGTTGTTGAGACTGTCGTTTCCACTGAGACCGAGAGCATTGTTCACACCGTCACCAGCGAGCGCGTCGTCACCGTCACCCTCGGTGGCGGCGGTGTTGCTGAGACCCCCCGTGTCGTCACCACCAAGGTCAAGACCAAGGTTAAGTCCACCGAGACCAAGGTCAACGTTGTGACCGTCACCGTCAGCCACCCCGCCGGCGAGACCGCCGCCGCCACCACTCCGGCTGCCGGTGAGACCCCCGTCGAGGAGACCTCCGCTGCCGTCCCCGGCTCCGCTGAGACCACCCCTGCTGCCGATGTCGACACCACCACCACTGCCACTCTCACCTCCACCGGCACCCGCACCGTCACCGTCAAGAAGCCCAATCAGCAGACCACCGTCACCGCCGTCGTCACCCCCGGCGCTGGTGCCGGCAATGGTAACGGCAACGGCAACGGCAACGGCAACGCCCCCGAGGAAGCCTGCCCCGTCTGCGAAGTCTGCGAGGGCGCCGTCACCGTCACTGAGACCGCCGCCACCGCCACCGTGACCGTCACCGAGGCCGGTGCTGCTGCCGGTGCCGTCACTGTCACCGTCACCGAGGCGGCCGCCGTCTCCACCGTCTTTGTCACCGTCGGCGGTGGCAAGAACAAGGCCGTCAAGACCAAGAAGAACAAGAACAAGAACAAGACCACTACTACCGCCACCACCGAGGTCGCCGCCACCACCACCGCTGACGAACTCGCTGCTGTGACCACCCCCGTTGAGGAGGTCGTCGAGGAGGGTGACGAGGAGGAGGCCTGCCCCCCTGATGAGATTGTGACTGTCACCGCCGAGGCCAGCGCCACTCCTTTCCCTACTGCCGCCAATGGGACGGTCGTGAGCGGTGTCGCTTCCGCTACTGGGGCTGCGGTGCCGGTTAAGCTTTTTTAAATAACCGACGGTTGTTGTTAGTGCTTAAAACGGACAAAAGAGTGGCTACGCCCGCGAGGGCGTAAAAGTATCGCCATTCTATCTTCCGGGGAAGGGGGGAGCGTGTAAGATCAGTCAGCCACTTTGGGTATCATAGATGGATTTTGGAGATTTTGATGTTGTGGAAATGTTTTCTTTTCTCTCTGAGCCCTAGACGGGAAAGAGAGAGCCCAGGCAATTTTGAGCCTTTTTTGTGTACATTCATTCACTTGCTTTTTTTTTTTTGGAAGAACGACGACGACTTGGTTGAAGCTTGGGGATGAATTAGAAGATGAACCGATGAATAGACAAACAAATAACATCTTTTTAGTGGTTAAAACCAACTTGAGTATATACCCAGACAAAAAAAAAACCTGAAAGTGCAAATGAATGAACCCGTTGAATAATCACATGTCGGTCTGAGAAAAAGGAAGGAGATAAACTGTCAGATGACGTTGACGATCACAATAGGCAATCACTGTTCCGCTAATTGGTGGATGGAAAGAAGATAACAGCGCAGGGTTGGGGTTGAGTATGGTGGAATGGATACCCAACTCCGCTTTGCTTTTGGGGTAAGCGGCGTGGGACAGGGGATCACTACCAAGGCTTATCTATCTTGCTCTTGCTTAAAGGGTGCCTGCCTTCCCTCTTCCTTGAAGTGGGGAGTAAGTTTGAGGATGAGAAGGGTGAGAAACGGAAACGGATAGGGTTTTTTTCCCGTTTTTTTCGTGGATACACTATTTCTGGTTGGGAAAAGTGGGATTTTGCTTCTATTCTTTATCTTGCACTCGCGTCTTGCTCCGTTGTACATTTAGCGTCGTGGTTGGTAAGAGGTTGGTTGCAACGAAACAACGACGAGCTTTTTGGACATATGCATAGTTGTATATAAGGGTAACAAACCATATCATCGCCATGTGTAAGTCCGCTTTCTTTATTTCCCAAACTTATTCAGCCCCAAAACTAACACCACCTAGACATCCCCATCCTCCCCCTGGCCCTCAGCCTAGCCAGCACCCTCACCCTCACATCCGGCCTTCCGGCCCCATTCCGCTACTCCCCAGAACAAGAACAATGCGTCCTCAACCTTGACCCTTCAACCGCGCCAAATGGCACCCGCGGGGCCGTCGCCTCCGAATCCAAACTCTGCTCCCAAATCGGCATCGACATGATCTCCCAAGGCGGGACGGCAGCCGACGCCCTCGTAGCAGCAACCCTCTGCGTGGGGGTAATAGGAATGTACCACTCGGGCATCGGCGGCGGCGGCTTCATGCTCGTCCGCGACGAGCTTGGCCGCCATGAGGTCATCGACTACCGGGAGACTGCCCCTTCTTCTGCGCACAAAGACATGTACAAACATGATCGAAACGCCTCAGTGATTGGGGGGTTGGCGGTGGGGGTGCCGGGGGAGATTAGAGGGCTGGGGTATCTGCAGGAAAAGTATGGGAGGTTGGGGTGGAAGGAGGTGGTGATGCCTGCTGTCGAGGTTGCGAGGGAGGGGTTTACGGTTGGCGAGGATTTGGTCAAGTACATGAAGGCTGCGAGTGCCAATGATGACTTTTTGGTGAGCGATCCGGTTTGGGCGCAGGATTTTGCGCCGAATGGGACGTTGTTGGGATTGGGGGATAGGATTACGAGGAAGAGGTTGGCGAGTACGCTTGAGAAAATTGCCACTGAAGGACCTGAGGCGTTCTACGAAGGAGAAATCGCCGACTCGATTATCAAGACTATTCAGGAGAATAACGGGACGATGACGCATGACGATTTGAGAGAGTATACCATCCGCATGAAGCAGCCCCTCAGCATTGATTACCGCGGCTTCAAGCTTTACACGACGGTTGCACCCAGCAGCGGCGCAGTCACGCTCAACATCCTCAAGGTCATGGAGCAGTTCCCCCCTGAGGACTTGGCAGACAAGAGCTTGACTGCCCACAGGCTCACCGAGGCGATGAAGTTTGCTTATGGAGCACGTCAAGAACTTGGTGACCCTGATTTCATCAGAGGGTTGACAGCGTTCCAGAAGACCATGTTGAGCGAGGAGAAGGCCCAACAGATCCGCAAGATGATCATGGATAACCAGACCCAGGCTCTGGACGTGTACAACCCACAATCGGTGTACGCTGCTGAAAGCTCGGGAACCTCTCACCTTGTTGCGTCTGACGAGACAGGCATGACAGTTACCTCCACCACGACAATCAACCTGCTTTTTGGGGCAAAAATCATGACCGACACTGGCATCATCCTGTAAGCCCCCCCTTCCGCTCTCTCAAACAAAGCTAACAACCCCCCCCCTTCCAGCAACAACGAAATGGACGACTTTTCCCAACCCGGCCGCCCCAACTCCTTCGGCTTCGAGCCCTCGCCCAACAACTTCATCGCCCCTTACAAGCGCCCCCTGTCCTCCATCACCCCCCTTATTGTCGAACACGCCAGCAACGGCTCCCTTTTCTTTGCCACAGGAGCAGCCGGCGGATCGAGGATTATCTCTTCTACGATGCAAGTTGCCTTTGGGATCATGTCCGCCATTGATCAGGGACGTAGTGCTGTTGGGGAGATGTACGAGGCCATCAAAGCCCCGAGGTTACACCACCAGCTCATGCCTAATGTTTTGAATGTTGAGACGGGGTATGACGAGAGTGTTTTTGTTGGGTTGGGGAGCAAGCAGCATAATGTCTCTTGGATGGCTCCGGGACAGAGCTCAGCGCAGGGGTTGCTGAGGTTGTATAACGGGACTTTTGAGGCGGTTGGGGAGACGAGGCAGTTGAACTCTGGTGGTTTGACTGTTTAACTCTCTTATTTTCAGGATACATAATAACGCTCACATATAATCATTACCCACAGCCAGCCCTTCCCCATTGCCCTGTCTACTTGCTAGTATCAACCACATACCTCCCCACAATCTTGCCCTCCTCCATCATCTGGTACACCTCGCCCAGCTGGCTCAACCCAACAGTCTTATACGGCACCTTGATCAAACCCCTCTGGAAGAAGTCCAACGCCTCGGCCGTATCCTGCCTGTTGCCCACGTAGCTCCCCTTGATAGTAATCATCCTAAGCACGGTATCAAACACAGGCGCCTTGAGATACGCCCCCGCAGGCAACCCAATGCAAACAACTGCCCCCCTACTCCTGACATACTCGGTCGCCTGCTGGAACGGCTTCTCCGACACAGCCAACAACAACACAGCATGCGGCCCCAACCCATCGGGCGTCGCAGCTTTGACCTCCTCAACCAAATCCTTGGACGCCATAAAATCAACGTAGGCACTCCCCCCCAGTTTCTTGACACTCTCCCCCTTTTCATTCCCGCCATCAATCCCAATAACATGCACTCCCATAGCCTTGGCGTATTGCACCGCCATACTCCCCAACCCGCCACCCGCTCCAACAACAGCAACCCACTGGCCTGGTCTCACTCCTGATTCCTTTAATCCCTTGTATACCGTAATCCCGGCGCAGAGCACAGGAGCCACCTCCTCAAGATCAACACCCTCAGGAATCCGCGCGATGTGCGCAGCCTTGGCGATGGCATACTGCTGGAACGACCCGTCGACCGTGTACCCCGACAAGAGGGCAGACTGGCAGAGGGGCTCGTCAGATTGTTGGCAAAAGGAGCAGGAGAGGCACGAGCCGTTGAGCCATTTGATGCCTGCTGCGTCGCCTAGCTTGATGTCGTCGGCGACTAGGGAGCCTTTTTTCACGACGATGCCGGCGCCTTCATGGCCGCCGACGAGGGGGATTTTAGTGGGGATTGGCCTGGAGGGGGGGGGGGGAAGATTTGTTAGCTTTGTTTTGGGGAATGGGGAGAGTGAAGGTTGGGGGGGAACATACCAGTCACCCTTCATGGCGTGGAGGTCGGTGTGGCAGACGCCGGAGTACTTTACGTTGATGAGGACCTCATCTGGGCCAGGGGAGGGGACGGGGATTTTCTTGTAGACGGCGGCTGGGGGCGCGGGATGTTAGTTGTGGTTGTCAAGACCTAGGTGGGGATGGGGATGGGAAACGTACGGCCGCCGGGGGCTTCGACTACTTGGGCCCATTGCTCGGTTGGGATGTCGTAGGTTGTCATCTTGAACAGACTCTTTCTCTTTCTTCTCTGAAAATAGTGGTTGGCGTTTGAGTATGGGATAGGTTGGTTCTGATGAAATCAAAGTTGAACTGTGATGTACAAAATGAGGTAACCGTGTGACCTTTATATACACTTGTGTCCCAGTCACCCCCTCACGAAATGAGGAGACCACCTGCGGTCCAGACACGAGATCTGCTGCATCATCGAAGCTTTTTCCTTGCCTGCGAGGGGGGCGGGAAAGTGCTGTCAGGGAAAAACGTATGATCTTTTCCTTTGTTACCAAACCGGGGCTAACTACAGGGAGGTGGAAGGCCCTTTCCAGAATCAGACATAGTGGAAGGCTTGTTTCTGTGAGGCTGTAATGCACTGTTACCCTCCTCTTAACATCATGCCGTAGAAAAAAAGACCGAGTGATCTCCGCCTGGAAGCTCTGCTGTTGTTGTTGTTGTTGTTGTTGTTGTTTTTACGAGGAAGCAAAACTGACTGGTGTTTATCCCCGGAAGATCACGCCTGCACCAAACGTCATGGAACCACAATTTTTATGTGTCTAAATCCTCTGCTACCCAAAACTGTTGATCAACTTGTCCTTAGAAGCCGTTATTTTGTCGAATTAAAACCTTGCCCCTAAAAAACTGAACCGTCAATCGCGGCAGTCAATATCCAAGTCCACGGACGCAGAAGGTGGTCTGATGTTCTGTCCATCTTGATGATAACCCCCCCCCCCCCTTCCCCTCGCAGCAAGCCTAGGCCGTTGTGACGTTCCACACAATGCAGTGTCATGCATGGAAGAAAGGCCTTCCGCTGCCCCGGAACCAAGCGATAGGGCGCTAGAACTACAGCCGCTGCTCGTGTAAGTCGACGCCACCACTGTAAACGGCCCGTTCCAAAACAAACCACATCATCATCGCTCCATAGTTCGGATCAAATTCTTAACTCTTATCACGATCACCATCACGTTGTCATTCAGTCCAGTACCGGATTCCAGTGTCCATCAGGCAGTCAAAACAGCAATCATCTCATGTTCTGGATAGACTCCACCGATCAATTGAATCAACGGAGAGGGAGTCTACCTTATGATATGAAAGTCGGAGCCGGACCGCCCCGGACAAGGCCGGATATATCGGATCCTCCAAGAATTCTAGACCGGCCGGATTAAACCTTCCCATAATAAAGTATCACATCGACCAAACACACGATACATAAGAATCAGTCACTTTTCAAAACTTCCCCGCATCACCACCACCATCTAAAATCCCTTCCCCAGCTTCCGCTTGAGCGAAGGAAGCATCACAAAATGCACTTATATCCGAGGTTATGTATGTCTAACATCGTGACGTCCCAACAGACCCCAAAAAGACACTTCCCCCGCATAAAGGATCACGACAAAACGCGGGGTTGAGCCGAAGCTAAACAGCCCCCAGATCGTCAAAAGATTGCCGAGCTGGGAACTCGGTAGTCTGGAAAGCAGCTGAGACTGCCCGGTCCATATCAAACGGCCTGGGGGTTGCGCTCGGGGGGCGGAGACGCCGGCTTGGTGGCCATCCCGAAAGCCGGGTTCCACCACTTCAAGGTCACTTGGTCTAAAAATCAACAAATAAATGAATAAAAAACATGTCTTTCCTATCTCTTTTGGGCGCCGCCGTCCCGCAGAAACGCAACCGCCCTCTCCAAAAACATCGCTTGCTTTTACTACAAAAAAACACCATACTCTAAGAGCCTGCAGGGCCACCCAACAGCGCAAATCTCCGAACAATACTTGGGCCATATTCTTGGTACTGTAAGACGGTTAGCCATCATTGCTCGACATATATGGTCAGTATGAGGGACACATACCTCCGCCTTGGTGTGGCAGTAGGATCGGAACTCGGGTGTTTGACCAAGCAAACTGCCACCAAACCAGGGGCCGTGCCTTTGTCGCTTGTGCGTGATGACTTGGACATCAAGACCACCGCTCTTGGCTCCACCGCTGCGAGCCTCGCTGGCCCGAATTCTGGCATCCACCAACTGCTTGATATCACGCTGTAATCTGCGACCAAAGTCCTTGTAGAGTGTGCTACCACCAGAGAGCACAATGTTCTTGTAGAGACCGCGGCGCACATCGATAGGGGATGACTGGATGACGCCATCCACCACCACGGGAAGGGGAGTCAAAAAGTCGGACGAGTAGATTTCGGGGTTGAAGAAGATTTCAGGAGCAAGGAAGCGCTCGTAACCAACATCGACAGTCGCTTGGCGACCGCCGGGGTGCGCAACAACGTGCTCCATGAAGCGACTGCGGTCACGATCGAAGCGGTCAAACTCCTTGACAATGTCGGGGCACACATAGCAGTACTGCTCCTTGATCTCCTGCGCCGTCTTGAGCGACGAGTCGGGCTCGCCGCGGTCTCTCAGGAGTGACTGGACAAAGTAGGTGATGTCGCGTCCAGCAATGGGAATAGACTTGATCGATGATCCAATAACATAGCCCTCGGCCACGGGGATGACGTGGGTGACACCGTCACCCGAGTCAATAACAGTACCGGTCAGGGATCGGTCGGTGACCTTGGATGAGGTCCAGGAGGCAGCAAGAGCCAACACGGCCTGAACGGCAATATATAGACCGGCGCAGTTGAAAGACTCGAAGAAAATCTCGGCCGTGTTTTCACGATTTTCGGGGGGGTTCAGGGGTGGTTCGGTGAGGAGGAAGTGATGATCCTCAGGCTCGACTCTCAAATATTTAAAGATGGAGTTGGACCAAAATCTCTCCATGTGATCCTGGGTATCCTCGTATTAGCATTGTGCTTCCTCTTCCAACCCGATGCGACTAGACCCACCCAGTTCTCTATTTGACCGTGTCGGATTGGGTAGTGCAGCCCGTAACCGGGGCCAGAAGAGGCGGCGATGGCTTCGTCGCCAATAAAGTAATCGAGGTCCTCAGTGCCGCGCTTGGCCGAGAGATGGCCGGTCGGACCAGCACCGCCGGTGAGGAAAGAGGGCTTGTTCGCTACGGCCGGACGGCCAGAGCCAGACCCGGCGCTACCGGCAGCGGCCTTGGTCGCGATGGCGGTCGGGAAAACGAAGGACGGGGAATCATTGCCGGCAAAACCTGGGCAGAGCCGGTCAGATGTTGTTTACGAGAAGGATGTTACCGGTCGATACCCGAAGCTACGAACCTAACTTGGAGAAGCCAGTGCCGCTGCGCGCATGATGTTAGTGACGATGACCTTCAAGCTGGGAGCTGGCTGCTACCTGGACTGGGAAGAGCGGGGCTTGATTTAAGGGGCTGCGACGTACTTGTCCATGACAACGGCCGGCGTTTGGTTTGCCATGTTTGCGATGGGGTTGCGGCCGAATGCAGCTCGTGTGTTGAAGAATCAAGTGTTGCTTTGCGGAACGGGAATGGGAATTGGGGGATCGTGAGCCGGACGTCGAAGGTGGCAGGCAGTCGGCGCCCAGTGGAGGTTGGAGGTCCAAGATTACGTCTCGCCAGCAGCGAGCTCCATCCATGTTGCGGTGGCTCTGCGGCTGTGCGCCAAGAGAGAGCCCCGCCAGACTATGGCGGTCAACAGAAGCTCTTGTGACAAAACCTCTCTGGCTCTCTTTCCCCTCAACATTTAACTCCAGTGTCACTCTCACCTTCTGGGTAATGGTCTCGAATGTCTAGCCAAGAGCTTCAAGATATTGTTAGAAGATGGCAGGTCCAAGTTCCTGAGCCTTGTTTTCATGGCATGGCTTTCAGAGGTCATCTTAAAGGATCCTCGTCTCAATGTCAATCAATCATGATTCGTTGTGGTTGCAGTCCCCAACATCCGCCAGGTCGGCTCCAAATCCAAAAAGCTCCGCAGTAAACATTTGGCAAGCGCCATGAAGCTCTCACCGTCCACATAACCCAAGAAGCAACCACCACCCCAGGAAACCACCTTCCTCCCGCCATTTGCACACCCTGACGTAGATCCGAAGACGCCCGGGAATCTGTGATTTGGTCAACTCTTGGAAATCACCAACTACTGCATCTTCTTCGTCCATCAACCGTCCACCTCAAAACACCTCCTTTCCGCTGTCCTGAGTTTGTCTCAAACCACCGGCAAACCAAACCAAATTTATTTATCACAGCACCCTTATACAGCATCGTTTGTGTCCATTGCCTATCGTCCCACTAAAGACCGAACCTTCCCGTCTCCATCCATCGTCGCGCCCCTGGCCCGCTCACGATCACCGTCCTGCCTCTTGCTCACCCTCACATGTATCCATGACAGGACTTTAGCGTCGCCACACGCCCTCTTTACCCCGGACTACAATCCCCCCCGTTTTGACTTTCCACCTCGCCTCTGCTCGCACGCCGGTCCTAAATCCTACGACAATCAACACGCCCTATCGGGTCGCCATATCTCGCAGAACCCGTGGTATAAGGCGGGGGGGGGCCTTTACGTCTCGCGACGATGCAACGCAGCTCAAGTAGCCCCGAACTCTCACCAATATCCTCTGGAGATGGGGCTGCCGACCGGGTCTGGAGGAGGAAACAGCCCCAGCCGGTTGCTGCGATCTTTATCCATGCTGGTGCCGGTTACCACAGCGTTGCCAATGAACATGTGCATCTCAGTGCATGTAGCGAGTAAGCCCTGTTCGTCCTAGGTCTATGCTCTCACATAGCAGGTATACTGATTGTCGAGCATAGAGCGGCCAAGCTGGGCATGAGCTTTCTGAGAGCTGGTGCTTCTGCTACCCAAGCCGTGGAAGCTGCTATCAAATACCTCGAGGACAGGGAAATCACCAATGCTGGCTTCGGCAGCAACTTGACCATGGACGGCATTGTCGAGTGTGATGCGACTGTGGTAGACCACTTGGGAAGAAGCGGTGCCTGCGGTGCCGTTCCTGGTATGATGTGCTCACATAGCTACCACGGGAGACTTGAACTAACTCGACGATAGGAGTGCGAAATCCTATATCTCTAGCCAAACTAATTCTTGACGCAAGCAGTCGTCCTCTGTCACTCCGCCGAGTTCCACCAAACATCCTTGTTGGAGAGGGTGCCAGAGAGTTCGGGATAGAACATGGCATGCCCCAAGTCCCCAACGAGCAACTGGTTTCGAAGAATGCCAAGGACAGATATCTCCGCTGGAACGAGGACTTAAAACGGGCAGAAGCCAAACTGCACCCCTCGAATCATTTTTCTGGCAGGACTGCTGAAAAGTCCAGCGCTGGAGACTACGAACAGGCCGCCGACCCTGCTGGCCAGTCGTCGGGGCGAGATCACACCAATGCAATCTTGACGGGAACTTGGAATGAAGGTCAACCTGACTCCCCTCATATCCCCGGCACGCCCTTGGGAGAGAATGGATCACCGGCAGGCACTGCGGTTACCACTGCGCGGTCGACTCCCAGCAGCTCGTCCAGGTCCTCATCGTACACCCTGCGAACCCCAAATCCTTTGAGCTACGTCAGTGCCGCCTTTCAAGGGCGCTCGAGGCCATCTCAAAAGCGGCCCAAAGTACGGAAAAGCGTGAGTGATGATGCCGCCGCCTTCCTCACGCCGCTCACAGGGACGAACAAAGCACCATCCCCGGCCGCTTCGGCACACGACGGTTCGGTAAGCACTGCGGAGAGCGATAGAGGCGATATCTCTGACGACGGAGAGAAAAAAGAAGAGGAGAAACAGCCTCTGCCAATTCTTGCTGGCACCAAACGTAGCCGAGAATTCGGTAGCGGCGATGAGGATTTCGTAACAGACACGGTCGGCGCCATCGCCATTGATAACAGGGGTCACATTGCAGCAGGATCTTCTTCTGGGGGTATTGGAATGAAGCATCGCGGCCGAATTGGGCCTGCTGCCCTCGTCGGCATTGGTACCGCTGTTGTGCCGGAGGACCCCGAAGACGAAATGGCGACCTCGGTAGCTGCTGTCACCAGCGGGACAGGCGAACACATGGCCACGTGCATTGCCTCTGCCAAGTGTGCTGAGCGTCTGTTTCACTGTACCCGGCGCGGACCTAGTGGCCAAGATATTGAAGAGCTGGATGAGTCTGCCCTGATGGAGTCCTTCATTGTCAACGACTTTATGGGGCATCCTGGAGTGCGGAACCAGCCCTCGGCTGGAGCGATTGGGGTCATGGCTGTCAAGAAGGACCTGTCGGGAATTTCCTTTTATTTCGCGCACAATACCGACTCATTTGCCTTGTCGGCGATGGCGGCGACAGACCAACAACCAACATGTACGATGTCCCGGCTGAGTAAAGCTCATGGGGTGGCGCAGGGTGCGAGGAGGATGAGGTATGACTGACTGGGGAGTTTTCGTTTGCATAAACGCAAGAAGCTGTTGTCGAGATGGAAGAGGGTACCTATTTTGCATTCCCGTTGGAAAGGCATAGCATAGATAAATCATGGCGATGGATGGGATACGGTAGCTAGACTGTCATTGCAAGGGCGGTCATGTCCAGAGAGTCTTGTAGACAGGAGGCTTTAAAATAAAAGGATATCCAAGCTCTTTCAATTTTGGATTGTGCAGGTGATACTCCGTGATGACATTCATTCAGTACTCCCTACATAACTCGCCATCGTTAGATACCTGCAAGCCAACAAACAACCACGGCTCATACTAGTACAACAGATACATAAAGAACACATCTTGGTCCCCTTTCTTATTTAGACCAGGTATGCCCCTTCCATCTCTTGAGATTATCGAGAAAAAGAATAAGCCGAAATAACGACACACCCTGCTACAACCATGTCTACCTATGCTCTGTTTGCATTTTCATCTCATGATAATACACACCTTTGCTTTCCAATTTATTTTTTTTTTAAAAAAAAATCATTACCACCGTCCCACTAAAGCTCACTCAACTCCCTCACCCTCCTCTCCAACTCGGGCACCTGCCTCAGCAGCACCTCCAAATCCTCCTTCTCATCCTCCAGCTTCATTCTTTTGTCCGCATCCAGCCTCGTAAAGACAAAGTGCCCCTGCCCGTCAAACTGCAAAATGTGCGTGTGGTACTTCCACAAGCTCCTCCGATGACTTACCGTCATGAGCGTGATCCCCAGCGCCTTGGCATTGTCGTACATGACCTTTTCCGTGTCGAGCGTCACTGAGCTGGTACACTCATCCAAAATGGCATATTTAGGGCGGTGGTAAAACAGCCTGGCCATTGCCACCCTCTGCTGTAGCCCGCCAGACAAGACGTCGCGCCACTCGGCTTCCGCGTCCCAGCCTTCGGGGTAGAGGTCGATCAGGTGTTCCAGAGATAGAATTTTCAGGATGGACAAGAGATCGGAGTCGGTCACGCCTTTGGAGCGCATGGTGCGGAGGCCGTCGGGGTAGATGATTTGTTGGCGGAGGGAGCCGCGGGAGAGGTAAGGGCGTTGGGGGATGTAAAAGATGTCTGTGAAGGGGGGTTTGTGGACTGTCCCGCCGTATACGGGCCATAACCCGCCGAGGATGCGGAAAAGGGAGGATTTGCCGCAGCCGTTGGGGCCGACGACCAACAGGTGGTCGCCCGGGGTGAGTTTGAAGGTTAGGGCTGGGACGAGGACGTCGCCGTTGGGGGAGATGATGGGTCTGAAAAGGTTAGTGGGGGGGACGAAAAGAAAAGGAGGTGGGGGTGGGGGGGGGACTTACACATCGATAAACTCAATGTTGCTGCTCTCAACAACCTTGCCTCTTCCCTTGAGGACAGCCTCGTTGTTTTCGGTGCCCGAGCTAGACACAAGCTTCTTCTCAAAGTGCCCCGCCTGAATATCATCCATGACTTCCAACAGTGACGACACGCGGGAGGTGTAACCCGCCAACTCCATGATTTCCCTGTAGGAGAACATGATGCGCCCAAAGGCATCCGACGCCGACAGCAACATGCGACGGTTGGTCACAAAGGTCTCAGTCCTGTCACCCATGTTCATCGTCACTTGGCCAGGGAGCTTCACAAAGACAGGAACACTGCACAGCAGCAACCCGAGCGCGCCCCAAAAGTACTTGATGACAAAGTCCTCCATGAAGCCGTGGTAGAACCGGCGGCGGAGAATGTAGTTGACGTGCTTGATGAGGGTGAAGTAGCCCTTGTCGAGGGTGTCCTTTTCGGCTTCGTGACCGGCGTACAGGGCGACTTCCTCGCTGTGGTCTATTAATCTCGAGTGCTGGAAGCGGAACTCGCCTTCGAGTCTGGCTTCGTCGGCCACGTATTTCCCGAATGGGGGTGTCAACGCACGCATGACGTGCGCTGAGAGCTGGACGAGAAGAGACATGAAGACGACGCCTTCTCCGCCGACAGATTTCGAGAGGGAGAATGTGTAGATTGTCTGGTCGTGTCAGTCATGTTTACTTTGTATGCAGGCAAATAGGGGGCATACCATGTCGAGAAGGGGCTTGGCCAAGTTGCTGTACAGCTCGGCCAAACTATTCGAGAACTTGGCCACATCGACAGCAATAAGCTGATCTGGGTTCTTGATCCGATCATCAAGCGCAGAAATACCATAAAAGGTCAGCTGCGAGAGGTACTTGTCATGGATGAACTGCGTCAAGCGTGTCCTGTACCGCAGCGAAAGCTCAGCTTGATGGTACGACAACATCGAGTTGGTAAACGTCGCTGGTACAGCAATCAACATCCACCACACAATGCGCATCAAGAACTCCCTTCCGTTGCCCTTCACCAGAGCCTTGACGATCGCACCATCCATCGCCGCCACCTTCAAGCTGATGAGCGTCCGCATCACCAAGAAGAAACTGTGGCTGATCAACAGCCTCGTCTCCTTGCTCCTCCATCCTGGCACCACAATCTTCAACAACCTTAGCAACGAGCGGAAGAACTCCCGGTTCAATTCCACCTTCTTCTTCTTTGTCACCTCTCCATCTGCAGTCGATGTTGTACCAGACTTCTCGGCGCGCTTTGTCGCCTCTCGTACCGAGGCAGCCTTTTGCTCCTGGATAGCATGTCGCACCCTGTTTATGAGGGCGACAAAGAGTGTGATGTAGACGGCGCGAGATATACGGGTGCGGTTTTGGAGGTACATGGACGTCAACTGGCTAACGATGCCACGAATTGTTCGGTCTCGGGCGGCCGCGCTATTGGCGCTCGGCTTCGACATTGTCGGCGCCATTTCGGGCAACGGCGACGGTGGTGGGAAGGCAGAAGTGAGGAGGTCGGGAATAACAATCACGAGTGCGCTGTGGCGGTCATTGGGGATCAAAGGGGGGGTGTTCTATAAGCCAGCCGTTGGGAGGGGGAACTTGGTTGAAGGAGAACAAAAGACGCGAGTGTGTCTCAGGAACGGACTCGACTCGTAGGTCTCGTAGATAATCCTCAAACCGCGTCGGGTATTTTCGAACAGACTCTTGTGATTATTTAGCAATGGTGGTCAAACCCGAGAGACGAAACTCTCTGATGTTCACGGGCTTTTGCTTGTGGTTCTTGGTCTGGCGCTATCCTCGTGTGGCGCGGGTCCATTTTCCTCGGTCCTTGCGTCACCCACTTGCTGGAACGGGCAGGCAGTCCGGGTTATGCTGGCGAGTGGTCGCTGAAGAACCGGCATGTGATTCTCTATTCCGTCTTTATGATTGGCTGTTTGAACCCCCACACTTCTTGGTTTGGCTCAAAACCCGGGGAAGAAGAAACTGGGGTAAAAAAATTGGACCCGCCCTCGTTTAACCCCAACTCCCAAGAAACACGTGCTCTCCGGCAACCCTGACCCGGCAGTCGTCTCATCAAGCACTTACACCACCATGAGACTTGTCCAAAAATGAAGCTATTCACACTCCTTCTCACCACCTTCTCTCTTTTTGTCTCTCCCATCTCGGCAAACACAGAGAAGACGATATTCATTGCTCCTCCAGCTGTCGACCTCCCAATCAGCGACCAAACCATCACCACCATCCTCACTTCTCTCAACCGCCTCACCCCCCTCCCCACCAACCAATCCACCCTCCGCACCCTCATCCCGGTATCCTTCCCCACAACCTCCCACCCAACCGGGACAGAATCATGGTACCTCCTCCATGACCTCACTCCCGCCCAACGCTACGAAGTGCGAATCTGCTGGGCAGCGACTGTA
>NW_001914856.1:1977067-2004373 GCF_000226545.1 Podospora anserina S mat+
AGAATGCCATGCAAACTTGATGACTTCCAGCACTCACGCTCAGTACTACCCACCTCACCACTGAGTGATTACCTACCTCTCAACAACCACAAATTCCAAAGCATGGCCTCTTCCTCAACTACCGTCATCCTCCAATTTTCCTTTTCATTTTTCACAATGAAATCTCCAGCTCACCACCAAATCCCCTGAACCACCTCAGCCACAACGAATGGCGCGTCCCCTCAACAAGGGCGCAAAACTCCGGGAGGCAGCCAACACCAATCCTCACTTTACTTCCCCACACATTGCATCTACCTTCCTTCGAACTTAAATCACAATTCTATCCATAAAACATCAATCGACTTTCCCTTTTAATACCTCAAAGCAACCCTCTACCGTTTCAATATTGACGCCACAATTTGCTGCACGCTTCTGCATCTGACTTACCTAAACTACCTGTCGAGAATGAACTATTAGGTTGTTTCTATTCTTAACTCACCCCATGGAACCTAGAAAAGATTACCTGAGTCAAATGCAAAAGCAACTAAATGTCAAGTAAAATCTGTAAAAGAGAGCACTCGAATCAAATTGTGAACACGCCAGAACCTCACATAGACACTTGCATGTATCACAGACCAGTAGCAATCTAGCGAAACAATGCTCGTTCGAATGCTGTTAAGTGCCAATCGTGCTCCGTCAAAGGTACCTAGTAATGATAAACCATCCACCTAGGTACTTCTAGTCCGCCGCATCTCTCTAGCTCATGTGCTCTGCTCAATACTCCAACCCCAAAACTCCTGCTAAAACGACTCCTCCCATCGGTGTTGAACCTCATCTTCAAATCTTCGCAATACTCTCTCTAAAACCTTCTAAACATATTCCCATCGACATCTATTCCAAACAACTACCTCTCAAGAACTATACCCAATATCCCCTCCTCCAAACCCATTCCCATTCCCATTCCCGTTCAACACCTGCTTCCCAACCCCCTCCCTCACCTCCTCAACCCTATCCTCAACCCCATTCTTCTTCCCCTTGCCCTCACCCCCCCCATCCTGCGTCAGTAATCCCCGTCTAATAGCCAGCACACTATCAACAATAACAGCATCCACCCCCTCCCTAACCTGCCTCCTCACCAACCCCGGCTCGTTATTCTCCCTCCCATAACTAACACAAACCAACCCCGCCCCCTTCACCACCCTCACCAACCTCGGACTATTCACAAACGGCTCCGCATTGCTCACAATCCCCAGCAAATTCCACCTGCTCGCAAACCTAATCGCCTCCTGCAGACTACTCGCCCTGATATCCCCCACCGGACACGTCCCCGCATCCGTCAAAAACAAAATCGGTATATTCGGCTGCTTAAAACTCAAACAGAGACAAATATCCGGGTTGAAGCTCGAAAAAATGATATTCCTCCTCTGGTGCGGGTTGGCAGTCATGTCGTACACCTTTTGCAGCACCGTGTCGCAAAACGAGTTCAGCTCGACCGCGTACGTGTCCATCTCGTGCTCCTCGCTCTCGTGAAGCATCGGGTACTTCATCTCGATGTTGAACCCCACGCTCTGCGGCAGCTTCACAAACAGGTCCTCCAGCGTCGCAAACGGCGCCTGGATGAAGTTCCCGCGCGAGTTGGCCTTGAAGCCCTTCTCTTTGAAATCCCTCGTGTGTTTCATCCTCTCTTCCATCTCCTGCTTGGACAGGCGATGCTGCCTGTTGTGATCCGGCCAGTCCATCGACATGGACCTCTGCCTCGGACCGGGCGAGTTGCTCCGCCTCGTCTTCTCGAGCAGCTTGTTCTCCGGAACGGCATACGAAAAAGGCGACGTCCCATTATTCCCCTGAATAGTCCTCGACTTGTCCGGGTTGATGTGCAAGAATTGCTCCAGAGTCAAAGTGTGAACCGGCGCGTCAAACCCGGTCTCGCTGACCAAAAAGTCGTGGTAGATAACCGGGACGTGGTCCTTGGTGAGCTGGACGTCAAACTCGACATAGTTAGCGCCGAGGTTGGCCGCTGCAATAAAGGAGGAGACGGTGTTCTCGCCCAGCTGGAGGGAGCGGCTGGACGTCATATTCTTGCCCAGGCCGCGGTGGCCAATGACCATGGTCGAGGCCAACTTCTTCCAGTAGGTGTGCTCAGAAGTGACCTCCATGCTAGGGTGTGAGAATGGCGTGATGACCAAAAAGTTAAAGTTAACGCTGCCAATGACCTCAAAATTGGCACCCATGATGGGCACACAGACATCACCCTGAAGGTTCATCCTCTTGGTCCCAATAGTAGGTCGAACGCTCGAGAGCAGGGCAACACCACGGCCGACCTTATTCTCGTTGTTCCCAGAGTAGGTAGGAACAATATCGAAAAACAGCTTGACCTTGCTGGCGTCAACCGTAGTAAAAACGACAGGCTCGGTAGAGATGTTGTCGTGAACAGGCAAGTCAAACATAGTTGGCTCGCCCTGAGCCCCTTGCGCCGACACTACAATCGACAACGTGGTGTCCAGCTCCGTCGTGTGTGCTTTCGAAAGCGGAATATTGTCCAGCTTTACCGCCTCAAGATTCTTCCGCATGTCCATCGAGCCCAAGCTAACCAGCACCAGACTTTCATCCTTGAGATACCGATGACCAAATGACTTGACCGGCTCCGCCTTGCGCGCAGAGCCCTTCGACCGTCTCTCCTGGAACGACGCCTTGTCAGGCACAGCCGCATTATCCGTCACCGACTTCTCGTCATCAGAAGTATTGCTAGCCGTGTCCTCTCCCTCCTTGCTCTGAGCAGCAAGAAAGTGAGCAATAGGCATATGTCCTCTCAAAGCAGCATGTTCCCTCGCCGTCCAACCCGACGAATCCGGCTTGTCCACCTCAGCTCCGGCTTCCACCAGCAGCTTAACCACAGACAAATGCCCATCCACCGCCGCAATATGCAGCGGCGTCCAAGCAAAAGCCTTCTCCGTCAACTCAAAATCCGCCTTTTGATCCGCCGTCCCCTCCAACAACACCTTCGCACACTCATCATGCCCAAACCTCGCGGCAATATGCAGCGCCGTCTCCCCCGTCTTATCCTGCCAGTTGATGTCAACCCCCGCATGCACCAACATGTCGACAATATGCTCAAAGTTCGCCTTGGTGGCAATAGCCAACACAGCACTCGACTTTGAGATGGCCCGTCTCATCTCCGCCTTGTTATCACTGACACCCTGCCAATTCTCCCCTTGAAGCAGTGCCTTGGTCGTAAGAGCGTGACCACCAAGGACGCTGAGATGCAGAGGTGCTTCTCCGTTCTTGTCCTGCCATTCAGGGGCGTCGATTCCGTTTTCGACATCAAACATGCCCCAATCCTGCATCTTCTTCATCAAAATCTGACACACCACCACAAAGCCAAACTGAGCGGCGTAATGCAGTGGAATGCGTCCAAAGTTATCCTTCGCCTTCAAAGCCACCATTTGTGCTGGCTTGAGATTGTCCAAAAGGTACATGAGCATCTGCACAGCCTCGTCATCCTTGCTCAAGAGACCGGCCGTCTCCTTGAGAGCAGACACCCGTGGTGTGGTGAGAGGAGACGTCGCTGGGGTAAGATAATTCTGGGCGTACTGAACCCCCGGCGGAAAAGGGTATGCGTTCAAATGAGAATCCGGCTTCACCTCCTCCACGGTTCTGGAAGAAACGGTCTTAGTCCGGCCAATATGAGTGACGAGCCTGTGGATACAATTCCGCCCATTGATGTCGTCGGGATCATCAAGGTCCGAAATCCTTTCCAGAAGCACAGGAATGACCTTTTTCGACCGGGCCGAGATGGCGCGCTGCAGGAGGCTGCGCAGGAGGTTTTGGAAAGCGTCGGTTTGATCTTGTTTTGCGAGATTTGCAGCAGCTAACCCGGTCGTCAATGCATCTAGATTATCTTGCCGGACGGCTTGGTCTAGTGCGTTGAGCACTGACGTATCGACGTCCAGTTTCGTGGGTCGCCCGTAAGACCGTGTTGAGCGGTCGGATTTGGCGTCATTGGTGTTTTTGGATTCATTGAGCACCGAAAGCCACGTGTTGACTGTCTGAAGCTCCTGGCTGGTGTCAAGATTTGTGGCAAACGGTAGAACGTCGACCCTGGTAGAGATGTACCTCTCCTGGATATCCGACGTGTGAACCTTCTTGTCCAGCTTCTTTGTGATTTTGACAAAGCCTCGACGGTTGATCTCTCCGAACCACTGTAGATTCCTCAGTTGGTTTCTGATTTCGAGTAAAGCTCCTATCAGATCCTCGAGCTCCTCCTCGTCGATGTTAGCGGCATCGCGAGGTGTTGGTCCGTATTTGTCTGTGATGGCTTGCAGTCGTCGCTGGTTCTCGTGGAGCTTCCTTGTGTAGAACTGGTCAACGCACTCTACTTCGCGGTCGAGGGCAAACAGAAACTCTGTTGGTCCAAGGGTCAGATCACGAGGTCAACGAAAGGGCGTTGCGGATCAGTGAACCCACCAGCCAAGTCGACTTGATCCCCATTGTGGGCAGCTGTGTCGGCTGCTGTTTTTATGAGTTTCTTGAGGCGCTTGTAGTCGATGTAAGAGCCTGCCCACTCGGGGACTTGGTTTCTTGGAAGACTAGGAAAGCAAAAGTGTAAGTAAGGGGCAATCACGAATGCAGGCAGATACATACTTTTTCCCAAACTTCATATTGCGTGGTAGCTGCTAAGTACGTCTTGGACGATGAGAAGCCAGCCAAAAATAAAAAGGGGGTATTAAATGCCAAACGATCCCACAGGTCGTATCCCACGCTGGCTATGAGCGGGATACCAGCGGCTGAGTGTTGGGAAAGAAAATGCTATATATATCCGCTGATGTTTCCAAGTTGCGATGTCAGAGGTAGCAGGTGAAACGTACAAAATCAAACGGTCGGAAGTATCGTTATCGTGGCTACTTCAACAAGCAGACCTTGTGTGTTTGAGAAGACAAAGAGGTCATGGAATCAGCAAGGAGAAGGGAGGAAATCACGGCATGAAGAATGTAGTGGAGAGGGGAAGTCTCGATCCCGTGATGGCCGTTGATGGGTACAAGAGTGGGAACCTCGATGGTCAAGCTGCCACGCACGTCACACGTGTTTTCCACGGGGAAGATATAAGAGTCCCATCGACAAGCGACGATCCATGAGCTCATGCTGTGGACAAATGCACATGGCAAGAAAGCTGCTCGAGACATACATGGCAGTTGAAGGCCGGAACCAGTGACATCGTCCAGCAGCTATCAGTGGCGCCAGCTCCCTCTCTGATTGGCCAATCGCCACCCCACCATCCGACAGACCCCTGTCGCCTCCCGCCTCAGAACCCAGCCGCTGGGTTTCCACCACGAGCAATCACAGCCTGGTTTTTATAGGGTGTTGGAGTTCTCTCCATATATTATACTTATACGGCTATGAAGGGTTCTATTCTTCACAAGCTTGAAGATCGATCCTTCATGTTTGCATATAATATCTCGACTCTTCACAACGTCTTGACCCTTTTGTTGGTCGTCTCACCGCTCCCCTCCAACTTCCAACTTCTCCACTTACACAGAAGGTACTCCATGTAGGGTCAGCTCTCGACTGCAGCTTGCACATGCACTGCACAGTTTGCTTTCTTGCAGGTCGCACCAGGCAAAATCCAGAAGAATTTTCCGTGGAGGGAAGGAGGTCTCGTGACTCAATACCCTGTGCAGCGGCTAGTCAAGGGAGTTCAAGCCGCTGGACCCTTTCTGTCGTCCAAGGCGCATCTCGTGATCTTTTTTTGCCCACTGAGAACGACCAAGGGTCCAGAACAAAGCGCCCCTGAATTAGCATGGCATAACTCTAGGGTAATCCTGGATGGCTCCAGTGCGGGGGGATCGGTGGGTGAGCACACCTCGAATGCTGCAAAAAATAGACGGCTCGTTGGTTGAACAAGGCTCGGCAGGAACGTGCTACATACAAGAAATAGCAAACACTTCTGAGTGAGTTAAAGAAAGATCCTGTAGAAGTTGCCGCTGGATGCTTGATCCACGACCTTGCAGGCAATGTAAAGCTAACCATATAGCCTGTGGAGGGTTGAGTGATAAGAGAAACTCATAGGTGAGGATGAACCCCGATAGATTAATTATTGAAGCTTTTTAATAATCCTAAACTCCATTTCTCCTTCACGGCATGAAAGCGTGATAGGGCTGAGGCAAAAATGCATTCTTTCGATATCCATTCTTCACCAACCCTGCAACAGTACCGTAAATTTCAACTTGTGGCTTGTGGCGCTGGACCCACATTTACAATCAAGGGTCTTGCATCAATCACGACTAAAACTTCAACAACACAACCCATATTCATTCAACCTTCGCCCTCGTCGTCGACGACAAAGTATTCCGAGAAGATGGCCGCCACTGATCCGAGTCCGACTCTGAAGTTTTTGACAGATGCAGGTCATCTCTTAGCCTTTACGGCTCCCGAGACGTCGGCATATATCCTCAGGCAGCGAAATGACTTGATGTTCGAGCATGAGGTTCCTCTTCCTGAGGTCCAACGACAGCATGTTTGCACGGCCTGTGGTAATATTTTGGCTTTCGGGGAGGGCAGTGACCTGGTCTTCAAAAAGAACAAAAAGGCAGTGATCAAAAAGAAACAGCAAACACCTCCGGCACCCAAGGTCGAAAAAGCGAAAAGGCAAGAACCTCGGTCATCTGGCCCAACCAAGCGCATCGAGTGTGGCCATTGCTCTTCGAAAATCGAGATCAAGCTTCCGGCTCCGGCTCCCATCATTCGCCGTACTGTCAAACCGGCCCACAAGGTGTCCAAGACCACGGCACCGGGAGCGGCCCCATCTTTGCCCAAGACTTCAGGTTCACCCGAGACGACATCCTCTCAGAAGCCAGCGTCCAATGCGAACAGCAAGAAGAGGGCCAGGTCTCGAAAAGCGGGTCTCCAAGCTCTGTTGGAGCAATCCAAAAATTCAAGACCTTCGCCTGGGTTGAGCCTTGCCGACTTCATGTCGAAATGAGTCCCAAGGCTCAGCTATCGAAATAGGAACATTCCGGAACCTTGGGGCAGCGTCAGGTTGTGCCTAGTGTTATGACATAATCTCCATGACTCCCTGAACCTATAGTGGGGCACAACCGTTTTGGCAGGTCAACTACCCCGCCAAAGAACGATTTTATCACAGAGTTAGTTACCCCTCCAAAATTTTATTCCCAGGTTCTCGCCATATCCCATCAACACCACCGAAACAAAGCACCAAAATAGCAAAAATGACAGAGCTTTTCAACCCTATCGGCGAGAAGGTCGAGCAGGCCGTCCAGGCCAATGGCGAGGCCGAGGATGACTTCAAGCCCATCGATGAGATCGAGTCCCTCTGCATGAACTGCCACGAGAATGTGAGCCGCAAACTTTCGATGGTTGCACATTAACGAATGCGCCGATGCTAATCATGGTCATAGGGTATGACACGCCTCCTCCTCACCAAGATTCCCTATTTCCGCGAGATTATCATCATGTCCTTCAACTGCGACCACTGCGGCTTCAACAACAACGAGATCCAGCCTGCTGGTACCCTCCAGCTCAAGGGTGTCCACTACGAGCTCCGGTTAAGAGATATGGAGGACTTCCAGCGCCAGGTTGTCAAGTCCGACACTGCCACCGTCAAGTTTATCGAGCTCGATGTCGAGGTCCCCGCTGGCAAGGGTCAGCTCACGAACGTGGAGGGCCTCCTAACCACCATCGTGGATGATCTCGTCTTCGACCAAGAGAAGCGTATGAAGGAAACCCCTGAGGCGGCCGCCAAAGTTGCTGAAGTCATTGCCAAGGGCAGACAAATGCTCGCCGGAGAGGCGTTCCCCTTCCGTGTGTCTGTCGACGACCCGGCTGGCAACAGCTTTATCGCCCCTGACCCTCGCGACGGCGTTGGCAAGTGGGAGAAGGGCGAGTACCTCCGTACACCTGAGCAGAACGAGGCTCTCGGTCTCGCCGACACCAACACTGAAGGCCTTGACGACAATGGCGACATCATCCCCGATCAAGTCTACCAGTTCCCAGCCTCTTGCCCGGGCTGCATGCACCCCTGCACGACCAACATGAAGATGGTCGACATCCCCCACTTCAGACAAGTCGTCATCATGAACACGAGCTGTGATGACTGCGGTTACAAGTCCAACGACGTCAAGACGGGTGGTGAGGTCCCTGAGAAGGGCAAGAAGGTCACCATCAAGATCAAGACCCCTGTGGATCTTGCCCGCGATATCCTCAAGAGCGAGAGCTGCCAGCTCGAGTGCCCCGAGCTCAGCCTTTCCGTCAACCCAGGCACCCTCGGTGGAAGATTTACCACCGTCGAGGGTCTCCTCACCCAGGTCCGCGATGACCTCCACAAACAAATCTTCGAGGCCGATGCCGACGTGGAGAAGACTAAGCGCAAGAACGACTCTCTGGACAGCACCGAGGCGTCGAGGTGGAATGACTTCTTTGATGGGCTCAATTCTGCCATCAAGGGCGAGAGGGAGTTTACCATTGTGTTGACTGACCCATTGGCGGCCAGTTATGTTCAGAGCTTAGCTGATAACCCGGATGAGCCTGATGAGCAGATGACCGTCGAGGAGTATGAGCGGACAGAGGAGGAAGAGGAGGAGTTGGGTTTGTTGGACATGAAGACTGAGAATTATGAGAATGATGTTTGAGCTATGGAAATAGAAAACGGGAAAAGCATGGGTGGCTGGTTTCTGGGTATTGGAATTTGCGTTTTTTTCAGTTGTTTAAAAAGATGATACCTGTCCTATAGACAAAGAGAATGATTTGATGATGCCAACTACTTGACTGGGTCCGACAATTGTAAAGTTGAGAGCGTATCAAGGGTCTTCCGCAGATGTAAGCACGCTTATATGTTTTAGGTGTGAAAAAGGCTCATGAGAAGTTGGATATATCTCGTCTTCATTATCAATGTAAATCTCCAATACTGGCTGCTTCCTACTGACCCCTTTCTCAACCATTTACGTCTCAAGCATCAACGCTAAAGCGATGCCTCACCTGCAAAACATACGGATCCCCCCCCGGCTCAAAGATCTGCTTTGGTCCCCTCCCCCACTCAGGGTGATTAATCCCATCGATCCAATCCTGCACCTCCAGAACAACACACCCGTACTTTTCCACCCCTCTCGACCCGGTCCCGTCATCCCTCCCCTGCGTCGCCTTGATCGGCATGCTCCCGTTCATCCCATTACAGCTATACATCTGAAACGCCTCCTGATCCGACCAAATCTCCAGTTTTATTCCCGACCACTCACTCGTCAGACTAGCCACCATTTTGTCCTCCGACCTCCAATCGTAGGGGTAGTTCCTATTGACGAGCCAGCAGTTGTCGTAACCCGTGCAACCCCCCCCGCAGTTTCCTTCGATCCCCTCAAGGGAAAACCCCTCGCCTATTTGTCTGGGTGCAGACCAGAAGTCGTTGACGGACCCCTTGGGGGCAGGGGAGATTTCCCCCGTGGGAATGAGGATGCTATCCACAGCCACCGTCTGCCCTGAAAAGGGGAGGTAAAATGTATGGTTCAACGCGGTAGGAGCTTCCGTGTTTGCGAACCCGTCTAGGTTCCAGTAGGTGTGACTAGACAGCATGATTGGAGTTTTCTTTGTTGTAGGAATAGCAACCATTTTTGCGTCCCAGGTTCGGTTTGATAAAGTGTAGGTGATGTAACTGATTACTTCCCCTGGAAACCCCTCTTTCCCGTCGGGGTCGACAAGGCTGAACGTGATGGATGACTTGGTGTAGGAGACGACGGTGAAGTTTCTGTGATCCCAGCCGTCGGGGCCGCCGTGGAGGGTGTTCACACCTGCTGGGTGGGCTGCGGTGGGGTTTTCATTGGGACGGATGTGGTAGTCTTCTCCATCGTCGTCAAGGGTGAAGGTCGAGTTCTTGATGCGGTTGGCGTACCGGCCGGGCACGCCGCCAAAGTGAGGGTGAACTGGATCGACAGAGTAATAGGTTGCGTTGTCGAAGCCGAGGACGATGTCACGGTCTATGCCGTTCTTGTCGGTGATGAAGAGGTTGGAGATGGAGGCGCCGTAGGGGATGAAGGAGGCTGTTATGCCTGGGGCGAAGAGCCAGTATTTACCTGAGGAGTCTGGTTCCCCTGTGAAAGAGGGGACGGATAAGGTAGGGGTGGCAAGGAGGAAAGCTCCCAGGGGGAGGAGAGAGAGACGCATGGTGGGATGTTGGTTTTGGTACCGACACCAACCTGGGAGAGAGTGGAAGGTAGGACTCACTCAGGTCATGAGTTGAGGGGAAAGAGTCAACAGAAAGAAAGAGAGAGAGGCGAGAACGGTGCCTTAATATAACCCACAGCTACCAACCCCCAATCTCATCCCATCAGTATGGAACCTTTACGAGCAGAGCAACCCTCCAACCAAGGCAGGCAAGTCACCAGGTACACACACGCGCGCGCGCAAAGAGAGGGGAGATCTCCAGACCGGTAGGTGGTGAAGGCGGGAAAGAGCGAACCTGCATCCGGTTATTTGGGATGAAGAAGAAACCTTGACGCCAGCCAGCCAACCAGCCACTCTTTTTCGTTCCAGGCGAGGAGGTAAACGAGGGTGTGACCACGAGGTGAAGTGAGCGTCACACGGGGGAAGATCTCAGTTTTCCCGCCGTCCAGGTCGGTCGGCGGTCGCAACGAGTGACCGCGGGCCGGCATATACATATACATCCAACTCTCGATATACGATGCCGAATGCTGTGTGACTGCAAAGACCGTTAGCTACCTTCCTTGATTCTCCACAACCGTTGCAGCCATGGGATATTGAAGCCTCCAATGATGCTCTCCATTGACACCAATGAAAGCAAAAATGATACTTTATTTGGTCACGATCAAAAACAATCATCAGCTCAATGGGATGCGTCACTTACAACCACCAAACTCCCAGCAACAAGAACACCGAATTCCCCAGGTCAAAATAACATCAACTCACTTGCTTGCTAAACATTCGCGGAATAATTGCAAGCAGCTACGCGAATGGGATGACGTCTTAACAAGCAATCATTGGAGCGGCTCTGCCTTCGCCATTGGAGCTCTGTCGATGGAAACGAAGGAATGCGGGGATAATTATCTCCGCATTCTTCTCCCGCTGTCGATAGGAAGCTGGAGCTTAGTTGAATTCCTGCCAAGCCAATGGAGAGACTACCTATCACTGTCTCTCAGTGTTATACTGCTGTCAGTCGGGGTCTTGGACAGTATCTCTGGAAACAATGACAGACATCCTCACAAAGAGACCTATTATGCTTCACTCAAAAGCAAGCTTCTATCTCAGCATTCTCTTGATTTGCACTTTTGGCACCATCGCAGCACAAGCCAGGGTATACATGCGCGCCAATGGCATTGGCAGTCGGCAAAACAACATGCTTAAAATGCATCACTGGCTATACTCCGTAACCATAAAACACTGTCGAATTCCAATCTGCAACCCGCCAAAACCGTCCGATACTATCATATACAAGTCTTGCGCTACCCATACAGAACGAAGCCTAGAAGGAAACAGAGCCTTGAACGCATTAATAAAAGGAACACTCTCCCGAACCTGGTCACTGGAGCATTCCGCTCCCCAGGCTCTATGCATCGGTTATCTTGCACCCTCGTTTAAGCATCGATAAGGTTCTCCTCCTGGGGCGCCTCGGTATCCCTGGTGTCTTTGGTAGGGGCCTTGTCCTTGCCCTTGCGGTCTGATGGGGTTCTCGAGTAAAACTCGTCAATGATGTCGGCAGGAATACGGTTGAGCATGTCCTTGCGGTAGATGCGAAGCAAGCTCCACGCGAGGTCAAGAGATTCGAAAATGGTGCGTCCCTCGTACGGGCCCTGGTTGATAAAGGTCCGCTCGAACTTGTCGAGGAATTCCAGAGACTTCTTGTCCTCGGGAGACAATGCCTCCTCACCAACGACTGCCTTCATGGCGGCCGCGTCACGACCGATGGCATACTTGGCGTACAGCTGGTTGGATACATCACCGTGGTCCTTGCGAGTCATGCCCTCACCAATGGCAGACTTCATCAGACGGGACAGCGACGGAAGCACGTTGATAGGAGGGTAAATACCGCGGTTGTAAAGACCACGGTCGACGAAGATCTGACCCTCGGTAATGTATCCAGTCAAATCAGGAATGGGATGCGTAATGTCGTCGTTGGGCATAGTGAGAATGGGGATCTGAGTAATCGAACCGTTGCGGCCTTCGACACGGCCAGCACGTTCGTAGATGGTCGACAAATCGGTATACATGTAACCGGGGAAACCGCGACGACCGGGGACTTCTTCACGAGCAGCAGAGACCTCACGAAGAGCATCACAGTAGGCCGAAAGATCGGTGAGAATGACGAGGACGTGCTTCTCGAGTTGGTAGGCATAGTACTCGGCGGTAGTAAGCGCGAGACGAGGTGTAATGATACGTTCGATACTGCCGTTATTGTTAATAACCAGACCCAAAAACCAGAGTTTGTTGTTCATTACTTACGTAGGATCGTTGGCAAGGTTGAGGAAGAGGGTGGTGCGCTCCAAACTGCCGTTCTCTTCGAAATCGCGGGTGAAGAAACGAGCAGTTTCCAAGTTGACACCCATGGCAGCGAAGACGATGGAGAAGTTCTCCTCATGATCGTCATGTACGCCCTTGTTTGTCACACCCTTGCGCTGAACCAGGCCAGCTTGTCTGCAAATCTGAGCGGCGATCTCGTTGTGGGGAAGACCAGCGGCCGAGAAGATGGGAATCTTTTGGCCACGGGCAATCGAGTTCATGGTATCAATGGCCGAGATGCCAGTCGAGATCATTTCCTCGGGATACACCTGTTCTCTATTAGCGCATGGCTTTGGTAGGGCATGTAGTGAAGCTTACTCTCGAGTAGGGGTTGATAGGACTGCCGTTGATGTCCAAGAACTCCTCAGCCAGGACCTTGGGGCCCTTGTCAATGGCACGACCTGAACCATCAAAGATACGACCCAGCATGTCTTCAGAGACACCGAGCTTCAAGCTCTCTCCGGTCATTTCAACTCTGGTCTGGTTGGAGTTAGCTGCCGCCTATGTATTTCCCAATGCGCTCGGCAGTCTCACCTTCTTCACATCAATGCCAGAGGTGCCCTCGAAAACCTGCAAGATCGATTAACATATGTGGATCGCTTGTGTTCCGTTTCGGTTGGTATATACCTGCACAACGGCGCGGCTTCCTGTAGAGATACCGTCAGTAACAGCATAGGTCCCTGGTATAGCGACAGTGCTTACCGCGAGCCTCCAAGACCTGACCGGAACGCACAGTCCCATCGGGAAGAGTCAGGCTGACAATCTCATTGTATCTGGGGAATTTGACCTGGAGGAAGGATCACAGAGTTAGCAGAGATGTGGTGGTGGTAAGGCGGAAGCAGAAGCGGGAGACCAACATTGTCCAAGATGACGAGGGGTCCGTTGACACCACCGACGGTGTTGTAGCGAAGCCTGGGCGTCACCCGGTAGGAGGCTGGATCTCTGGGGTCGCTCATGGTGGTTTTGGAGGTTGTGCAGGGCAAAAACAGGCGCGAGGTATCAATGCGAAAGTCGAGGCCGGCTCGGGAGGCTGTCTAGAGGGTCGAGAGGCTGGTAAGTGGATTGGCAAGTTGGTTGTGAATGCACGACGATGGAGGAGCTCCAGTGGATGCGGGTAGCCTGAAGACGCAAGCTCCAAGCTGGACCGTCGGTGATAAGCAGGCCGCCCAGGCCTGTCCCCTGCTGGGCCCCGCACCACATCATGAATCCAGATGGCACAGCCACAACATCCAAACCAACTGAAAGGCACAGGTATTCGGGACTCGCTCTGCGGCAACAAGCTGCTAGTGAAACGGAGAGATATGGCTTTACGAAAGACAGAAAATAACAGATCACATCGCATTACTTCTAGTGCTGCTTCTGCGACACACACCTTGAAGCAAGCACATGCCAGCCACAGTTCCAGATCTCGAACTGTGGCGGTGCCTTGTCGATGCCGGCCGGCAACTTTGGAACATTTGACAGGGAAGCTCGCGCCTGTGCTCCTGTCATCCAGATTTAAGACCTGATGTCAATTCAGCCTCCAACCCTGCGTCATCTTTTTATTTTGGTTGCATTTTTCCCGCTTCACATCTCGAAGGCGCGGGCCAGCTTTTCGGGCGCGTAAAACCTAATCCACGATGTCGGCCATCTACAATCTCGAGCCACAACCGACGGCGTCGGCCATCATCCACACGACTCTCGGCGAAATCTCAATCGAACTGTTTGCGAAACAAACACCATTAACATGCCGAAACTTCCTTCAGCTAGCACTCGACGGCTACTACGATAACACCATATTCCATCGTCTCATTCCCGGCTTCATTCTCCAAGGTGGTGATCCGACTGGGACAGGACATGGAGGAGAATCCATCTACGATGGCGGCGCATACAGCGGTGATCTGGATCCATGGCCAATGGACCAGCGAAGAGGACAGAACGCCGGCCCCGACGGCATCAACTTCAAGGATGAGTTCCATTCGCGTCTCAAGTTCAACAGGCGAGGATTGCTAGGCATGGCGAACGAAGGAAAACCGGACACCAATGGCAGCCAGTTCTTTTTCACTCTCGGCAAGGCTGAAGAGTTGAATGGGAAGAATACCGTGTTTGGGCGCGTGGCGGGCGATACCATCTACAATTTGGCCAAGATTGGCGAGTCGGAGGTCAATGACGAGCGGCCACTATATCCGATCAAAATCACCCATATCGAGATCCTCATCAACCCTTTCGATGATTTGAAGAAGAGGGAGAAGAAGCTACGCCAGCAAGTAGCAAAACCAGCTCCCGTGGAGAAGAAGCAGAAAAAGAGAAAACCAGCCAAGCAGTTGTTGAGCTTTGGAGACGAAGAGGGTGAGGGCGATGACCTGCCAGTTCTCAAGAAGCCAAAGTTCGACACAAGAATTGTCATGGATGTAGACGAGGAACCGGCGCCAAAGACGATGCCGGTCAGATCTTCAAAGAAGGACTCAAAGCCGACGCACAAGGATGATGTGAAAGTCCGTGTGACAGAAGAGCCACCAAAGAACAGAGCGAGGAGTCCAGATCGTCCGGAGCCTGTTCCGTCAAAGAAACAACGGCCAAAGGTTGAGGAAAGTGACAGGTCAAGTCCCGAACCGGAAGATGGCAAAAAGAAAACCTTGCTGGAAAGGACTAACGAGGAGATTGCTGCCGTCAAGGCTTCGATGAAACGAACAATTTACACCGAACCGGTGCAGGAGAAGAAGAAGTCGGCCTTGGAGGAAATGATACCGGAGACTGCAGTGCGTGGGAGGAAACGGAGACCGGGCACGCAGTCTGCAAAGGAGGAAGAGGAGGCTTTGGCGCTTTTGCGGTCGTTCAAGTCAAAGCTGGAGCAAGCACCAGTTGAGAAGTCGACAGCCCAGCCAGCTATCAATTATGATGGTGATGATGAGGAGGGAGAAGGAGAGGTTTGTGATCTTCACTTCATTGCCCATTGCCAGAGCTGCGAAGCCTGGGATAAGGAAGAAAAGGAAGAGAGCGATGACGAAGGGTGGATGTCTCATCAGCTCAGCTTTACTGCAGATAAGCTTGGAAAGGATCTGAGCTATCGCAAAAAGGCGGAAGAGGAGCTGGTTGTTATTGACCCCCTGGCAAAGGCGCAGGCTCTTAAGGAGGGCAAGAAGTCTTCTCGGGATTCGCGGTCTGGGGGCTCATCTTCAAGGGCCTGGAACCGGGACCGGGAGCGTGACCGGGCAAGAAGATAGTAGAAGGAGCAGTCGCTATCTGACTTATGATACAATTGCATTGTTCTTGCAAGTAGAGGAAGCCAAGCATAAGAGAGACTGACCACCAGTCGAATGGTAACCATTAAGAGATACCCACTTTCTATTGTGTAATATCTCCTGTCACCTTCCTCCATTGTTCAGTGCAAAGGTAGTGATGCCCAAGTCCCGTCCCATGTGTCCCCATGGTGCCATGCCTGTCCGGAACAACAGCTCCGCGAGCCCCGGCCTCAATGGGGGTTTTATATGGGTCTTCATGTCATGGTGGCGTGCTCATTCTCCATGCGAACTCACATCTGCTGTTGTTCCTAGCCCAAGAACTGCTCAGACATGGCCTTTTGTCTTGTTGTTTTCGAGACCGAGAAGGGAAACTGGCTTGGTCCCACTTGAACGGTCTTACAACTGCAACTCATCTCTTGGCATTCAATCCAAGGTGTTCTACGATCCGTATCGACAGTGAGGCCAGAAGTTTCCTGACAGCTCCCCAGGTATGCACGGCTGCACCACTGACAGGCATTAAGGCCACAACTTCAGACTACGCATAGTACCTCATAACGGCGCTGTCAAACTTAATTGTCACTAACGTCTTTGGAGAGAAAGTGTCCAAAGCCTCACTGCCGCTGCCACCGCCTTGAGGTCCTCCTTCCAAACGCCCAGAAAAAAAGAAGCTGTCTTGGGTGACAGGCTGGGACATCGACCCCGCGTGTGGAGACAGGACGTTATCTGTGCCACCGCTGATTGGTTCGGCAAGCGAGAAAATCGGTGTGTTGATCGCGATCGCACCGGCAAAGCCCACTTCATATGACGGGCAAGTGAGCCTTCATCACCAGCAAGTGGCCTTACATCGTGTCAAATTTATCTAGCAAAGCCCAAACCTTCCCACTCGATCCTCTGCCGCTCTGCGCCCTGAGCATACGACCCCAGTGAGCTCCTCTCCAAACTTTTTCTTGTGAGCCCTCTCAGCGACGTCTTTGAGGCACCCAGACGTGACCAGAAATCAAGCAGCGCGGAAGCCGGCGACTGAGACCCCGACGCAAGCCATTGTTCAGCAGGAACCCTGCCTTCGAGGCTTCAGCATCTACCACACAACGACGCCCATTGACATATCGCGACACCGCCGAGACACCTCACAAGCCCTATTCAGAACCCGGCGCCGAGCCAGACATCTATCTTCTCCGCTTTTGCGACACTCTCGCAGGCCTGACACACACACATTGGCATTGATATCGCGCCGCGGAACAATAACAGACCCGCGCGTGGATCAGGTGCCTGGACCGCCTCTGCCTTTGAGCAAGCTGTTCTCCGCTTCGCAGTATATAACAGATTGAGTTGAATAGAGTTTTCTCTCGCTTGTCTTCCCTCCGACTAGATCCATCTCCCTCTGTGTGCTGAGCTCGCTGGTTTCATCAGAAAATCGACCGGATTCAGCAGTGCTTCAAACCGCCCACAATAAGGAAGACTACAGCCTTGGCCTCAACTTCTTGACGGCCTTTTGCGAGAAAAAAAAGTCACCGAGGGCTGCAGCCACCACGCCGGCAAACAAACTTAGGGCGAGCCTAGCCTAACGGTCAAGAACCGCCATCTGCTATATCGAGGGGTGTCAAGCAAACCCCAATCGGCTGGGCGCGCGCTCGCCTTCACAGTGTTATGTCTTCGCCGAACAACCCGAGAAAACGACCGGCCCCTGGCGCCTCTTCGATGATCCCGATCCCCCCAGTACAGCAGACATTTTCGCCTGTCCAGACGGATCGGTTGTTTGGGTGGAACGGAACAATGGATGGAAACGGCTTCGTCGACTCGCCAACGACAAACGTCAATCAGTTCATGATGCCGACATCAGGCGCCTTTGCGCAACCAATTGCGGCGCCTTCAAACGCTCTGGCCCGCCGAGGGAACAGTCGTGCTCTTGTCCATTCGGGCAACAGAGGCCACTTTGATCAGGTGGGGGAGCCGTGGGCGAACGGGTTTGCCGAGGATGCTCGGTATCTTCAGACGAATTCGTCTGTAGACGAGCATGATAACATCGAGCTGCTAGAGGAGAAGGCTGCTCAGGCGAAGAGGGAAGCGCAAGCCAAAAGGAAACAGATCCCCCCGTTTGTTCAGAAGCTGAGCAGGTAAGCGGGCCCTTTCACCACTTTGTTCACGTTGCAAATTGCTAATCTTTCGATAGCTTTCTCGATGAGTCTAGGAACACCGACCTGATCCGCTGGTCCGACAAAGGCGATTCATTTATCGTCTTGGACGAAGATGAGTTTGCCAAAACGCTCATCCCCGAACTCTTCAAGCATAACAATTATGCTTCGTTTGTGCGACAGCTCAACATGTATGGGTTCCATAAGCGGGTCGGGCTGTCCGACAACTCGATGAAAGCGAGCGAGCGGAAAAACAAGAGTCCTAGCGAGTACTCAAACCCGTATTTCCGACGCGGGCATCCGAACCTGCTTTGGCTGATCAACAAGCCAAAGGGTGGCAGCAGTAAAAAGAAGATCAAGAAGGAGGACGGAGAGGCGGAGAGCGAGGAGGACAACAATACCGAAGAAGCGTACGGTGTTCCAAACCATGGAGCGTCACAGGGCGGCAGGGCCTCCGTTTCTCACGAAGTCGGTCCGCTCCAGAAAAAGGATCTGATACAAGTAAAGAATCAGATAGACAGGATCCAGCAGCAGCAACTCGCGATTTCGGGCATGCTCAACAAGATACGGCAAGATCACAATTCGCTCTATCAGCAGGCGGTCATGTTTCAAACCATGCACGAGCGGCACGAGAACTCCATCAATGCCATTCTCAACTTCTTGGCCAATGTCTTTCGAAAGTCGTTGGAGGAGCAGGGTGGGGTTCAGAGCGTCCAAGATCTTTTGGCCAGCATCATTCCCAATGCTCAAGGTCACGGCTCCACAAACATGGCCACGGGAGGCGTGGTGGACTTGGGCGGCTTCGTCAACCAACGGGCTCCCAACGTTGCTGGGTCGGCGACGCCAAAACGTGCGCAGCGTCTCTTGCCTCCTGTCCCACATCACCAAGCAAACAAGACCGTGGTGACATCCCTGTCTCCGTCCCCAACACCCTCGCCGGCGCCCCAGACTTCGTACAACACTCGCATGTCTGGGACTGTCACCGAGGTGTTTGATACCTCGCCGGCTGACACCACCTCGACCTCTGCCTATATGCAGAAGGAGCTCCAGGACAATCCACATGAGGGCATGATGAAGATCATCCAGGACACCAACGCCGTCAACGTCAACAGCACTGGCATCGACCTCCCCAACGTCGCCGCCACCACCCCGGTCACAGGCATGAGCAACGAGAACCGCAACAAGATGCTGAGCATCATGAACAATGGCTCTGCTGCGACAACCCCGGCCGCGTCCATGAACGGCGGCGGTATCCCATCTGTCTCTAGTCCCGGCGGTGTTTCCTTGCCCGCTGCCAGCCCACAGACCACAGCCGGTTTATCGCTTTCTCCCATCCTCGCCTCGATGCCTATTCCCCCGCCGCTGCAACCACTCCAGGCGACGCAGCAAGAAATCGACGCGCTTCAACGCCTTCAAGCTCAACAGGCTTCTCAGCTTGAGAACCTGACCCAGTTCCTCGGTCCGCTCAGCCCCTCTGGCCGGATTCCCGGTATGGACGAGAACGGCAACGTCAACACTAGTTATTTTGACTCTGTCGATTTTGACCAGTTTGTTGATAACAATGCCTTTGCTAACCAGACCGGCTTTGGAGACAATGAGTTCAATGGGTTCAACGCGGGTGGTCATCCGGATGAGTTTAACTTTTCGCTGGATGCTCCTGGTAGTGGGGCAGAGTTTGGGGGTGGTGGTGTTGCGGGTGCGGATAATGGGATGTTGGGTGGTGGTGGGGGTGCTGGGCTGGGGATCAATGGGCAGGATGGCTTGTTGGATACGGGGAGGGTGTTTGAGACTACTTCGGCTACTAATAGCCCTAGTCCAGCCGGGACGGAGGAGATTACGAGGAGTGAGATTGGGGGGGTTGGGAACGGGGTGGTGACGGATAGTCCGGAGAGGGATCCGAAGAGGAGGAGGAGGGGGTAGAATCACTCTTACATTTCGTCGGAGGATCATGAGGAGGAAGGGATGGGGGGTGGGTTTGGAGGGGATGTGTTTGGGGGACTTTATTTTTGAGGCCATACGACAAGGGGTGTAGGCTGGTGAGGGAGTTGGACTTGAGGGTGTCGACTTTGCTAACCTACCAGGTGTTGTTAAGGGGGGGTTGCAGACAAGTCATAGATAGACTTGTCAAGGGACGTAGCCACATTGATCCCGACGGTACAGGCCCAACATAAACAAAAACAAAACAAACACAGAAAAAACAAAACTCTGGTGGAAGGATACGTGGAGGAGTAGTGTTTTTCGGATTAGGGATTAGGGGTAGGTTAAGGTTAAGTATGGTAAAGGGGGGGTTATGGCGCTGAGGGGCACGGAATCATTACGCCAACCAGCACCTCACCTTACCTACTCACACAATCATTGGGAAGGAATGGAGGTGGTTGGTTGGTTGGGATGATGATGATAATTTCTGGGGTTGGTTGGGGTGGCTTTCTATTGTGTTTTATCCTTGCTTTTTTTTTTTTATGGTTAGCAGTTTTAGATATCCTCCTATGGTTTTTTTATATTTCTTTTTTTTTTGCCTTTTTTAAAAACCTACCTTACTCACTCTCCTACTCGGTTGTTTGGTTTGCTTGGTTTGTTAATTTTTTGGTCTCTTTACATAACACTTTACATTTGCATAAAATGGGGATGGGGATGGGGATTGGATGGGGATGATGGGAAAAGTGAGTATGACTTTATGAAATAGCTCAATAAAGATGGCCTGGTGAGATGAGAGTAAAAAAGGGAATTAGAGGTGTGGAGTATGTGTGTAGTGTGTGTATGTGTGTACGAGCAAACCGAGAGAGACAACATTGGGCGAGTTGGCTGGTGATCGCTTCACTCCTGTATATGTGCCCATATGTGCTACTTTGCATCTAAACACTGATAAAATCGGATGGATGTCTGGTGTTGGGATATCACCACCTTAAAATCATCTTATTCTCCTCCATCAAATTCCATCCAACTAATCCTTCATCATCATCATCACCAACCTTGTTGCTGGTGGCGTTGTTTAACTATAGGTACATATACATCCAAACCCCCCCCCCCCCTCCTTCATTTCCCCCGAAGCTGACAGAAGAAATCATCGTCAGATGCAAAACATACGGGGTATTCCCGTCCATTTCAGGACATCAAACAAATCCATCATGATCCCAACCGTTTATATAACACCATGTCATCAGAAACATGACCCCCTCCCCCTCTTTCAAGTTTCAACGCCTTCCAAATCACCCCAATAATAAACTCTCTGGGTCACCACGCCGAGTGGCCCATAGGGACGTCAGTTAGTCCATCTAGAGCTCCCATCGCTCATTTGGGCTATAATACTACCCCCGCCATTGAAGCGATGTATTTGGTCAGTGGCTAGAGTAGAGCGCAATATAAAGGCTTCTTCATTCCCAGTAATCTGGGTTCAGGCCCTTGCGCATGGTGTACTGGGGCCTCAAGGTCCTTTTATTCTTTCGTCGTTGTCAAAGCGCTGTGGGACTCTTTTTTTTATCCGAGAGCTGTCTCTTCCGAACGTCAGACGGTTGTCTTCGTAAATATCTCGTTGAGCAACGGTGACGGCGTCTTAGTCAAGGTGTAACTTATTTGACGCAAAAAATTCGTGTGATACAACCGAAAAGAAAGAGCGCGACGCGAGTTCGATCCAGAGGGCGATGGAGAGGTTGAATCCGGCGGTTCGTCGCTCTTCGTTTGGTGCTTCCCGTTTCCAGCCATCCATCTGCTGTCGGCCGTTATTCGATCAGCATCTTCTTCATCCCTCCAACTTCGCACAGCCCCAGGTACCGAATGGCCTCCCTATCGTGTGCCAAGATGATCGTTCGATCCGGCAGCTTTGGGTTATTTGGGTCAACATGTGAGGCATCTTTCGCTGCTTGCTCAATAGCATCCATTTCCTCCTTGCAAGCCTGTTGGTCCATTGGACAAATCACAATTGGTTGCCGTAATGTGATATCGCGGGCAGATGTTAGATGTGCCTAGCAAAAAGGTTAGACAAGACCCACTGAAAATTCCATGTGCGCGCACCCACCTTGATCGTCAAAAAGAATTCAATTTTGTACAGTATCGACGTCGTCGTAAAGCTGGTGACCTCATATAGCGGAAATCCCGGCTTGCCCCTTTTCACAATACCCTCCGAATCCCTAAGGTCTCGCGCAGGAAACACGAGCCCCAAGTTGGTAACATATCCAGTTTCCGGGATCTTGGTCCCTACCTGCTGCGTGTGTTTGGCGATTTTGCTGACCTTCTTCGTTGGCTCGTCTCCTTCCGGGTTGAACGTGATCTCCTCCTCGATGGCCAGCGTGATCTTTTGTATCGTCACCTTCCGCGCCTTGTTCAGCCAGTCCGGATTTGGCGCGAGCTTAATGTACACCGTTATGGGATCTAATGGCCCATAACTCCACTTTGGCAGCGAAATCCCCAACGTCACAATGTTGTCCGCCGTCACCACCTTGCTTTCTGGGCGGTTGTACATGCCGAATGTGGAGAGGGTGTCGTATCGTTGAAGAGGTATTGGGAATGCGTATCGGTTTTGCATGCTCGAGCCTTGTTGGACTGTGACCACCAGCTCATAGTAGGTTTCGGCGATTCGGCTGGCTAGTTGGATGCTTGCTGGAGGAATGCGGCGGTTTACTTCTTCGCCGCCCCGTCCGAAAGGGATGAATATTTGGAACGGCAGATCCATCGCAATCACGCTCTCGGCCTCTTTTCCCGACACGCACCGGAACAGCAGCACTTCCTTCCCTACTAAATCGACCGTCTCTCGTCTCGGGGTGCCCAGATGCCTCCGCGCCATGTTTTCCGCCGCTGGATGTATCGTTTCTCGTCGCTGTAAGCATATGCGAACCATGGATATTTGCACTGGCGCTGTATAGCCTGCACCCGGCCGAATTTCGACTTTGCCTACTATCCTGGGCTACACGATGTTAGCAATGCGCCCTGTCGATTCAACTTGCATACGAATACCAAAAGCTAGGAAGAGGAAGGGGAGCGCACCAGTGTCGCCGAGATGCCCGGGTAGCCGACCAGAAAGCTGCTGTTTGGAGGCCCGGATATCCTCACAGTCGCAGCTGTATTATTCATCTTGCTGGTGGGTGAGGCGCCCGCACCGGTTCCAATTAAACTTTACCGTTATTATCGTTTATTGTCGTTCAGGCAAGCCGCGGCGGCCTTCGCCGATCATCAATAACAGGACCGTCCCGCAGACGTCGGCTTGAAGCGATGGGATCGGGCGTGAGGGCTGTCCGAGGTGAGGGGCTCGTCTGGGGTGTCGCCGGCGCTGTATCGATAAGCTGGGTGAGGTTGCGACAACCATGGACATCACCTTCGGCGTCCGCCGCAGCGAGGCACACTGTACTGGAGTCGAGGTCTTCTTTCGTCGCGTGTGTCGGTGCTGCTGGGAAATGGGCGAAGGGGGGTTTCCAAGGTGGGTGGAGGATCTCTTGCAAGACGCAAGCAACGACGGGTTGGATACGAATGGAGTACGAATGGAGGCTGCTGTGTTGCAGGCTTATTTTTTAGCAGTCGTTGGGGGGGTGTGAGAGGGGAGGAGGGGGCCAAATGAAAAGACCCCTCGAGCCGCCGTGTGTCTTTGTGTCGTCGAGCTCGGCCGCTCAGGTGCGTTGGTGACTTGGGTGCTGTCTGCGCCGAGATTGTAGCCCGGCGTGTTCCTGCGGGTTCCTTGCCTTTCAGTGGACTCTGCGGCTGGGCGATCTCACAGCGGGATACCGACCCCGGAGTTTACAATGCGACAACCTAGTGATACCCACCTTGCAACCAAGGCCGAAAGGGAAATGGGAATTCCTTTCAGGTTTCTTGAGGGGGAGCAACTTAGGTATGAAGGTAGGTCCTTTTCCAAAAGCCACTAGTACCAAGGCCCGCCTTAAACTTCCAGCGGTCGGCAGCTATAGTCACGGTCCTATAAATTAAGGAGGGAAGGCTCCGTGTGAGGCAAAGCTGCTAGGTCCGAGATGTGAGGTTTCGAGATCTCTAACAGAAGCCAGCGGCAGCGGGACAGGTGGAGTAGGGGGAACAAAGACACAGCGACCCAGCGCCCCGGGCAGAGACGACGACAGTCTCAGCGGGCTTGCTTTGCCTGCAGGAGGTGAGACGGCTGAACTGCTGGGCCAGCGGGATGATAATAGGAAAAAGGTGAGAGAGACTGAGAGAGGCAGCCTTGCGATGTCGAAATCTGAATGCCTGCCTGCCCTGTCTGTGCGAGTGGCCCAGCTACGAAGTAGAAGAGCCAAGTCCAAGTCCAAGCTCAGGGCTGCCGAGAGGTGGGAACCGAAGTGGATCGTGGTTCCTCACAGCAACTTACAAAACACATACACTATCAGAAATCATGACTTGCGGCGGGCGGACGGATCCTCATCAGTGGTTCCTGCAGGACTAGACTCATTTTGCTGACCGATGTGTTGGTCCAAAAGCAACCATCTTGGCTCCAGCCAACGTTGGGAGTTTCGGGCTTCTCTCTAACCATCGAAGTGCGGGGCACGTGTGATGACCGTTGTAAACTTGTGAGACGGTTTAAGCTAATGTCGAGGTGCCGGTACACCAAGCCAAATGATAAGTGACACGAGCCTGGTAGATACCATCCAGAACATAAACAAACAAACAACACCAGGAAGGCTTAGACATTCGATTGCTCTCCAAGTCAAAATGTGGTGTCGTCATGTCCATGTCGAGAACACCAACATGAACATGAAACAAGATGGTGGTCATAGCTCCCCAAGGCATGTGGCTTCCGCCCGCCAAGCTTTTCTGATAGAAGGGCCCCTGTTCAGACGACCGACGTCAACACGGGCCCAGACCCGTTCACTGCTTTTTGTCACAACACACCTCCGCAAGCACAACACTTGATCGATTCTACCACACCTACCATGTCAGTAACGCTCCACACGACTCTTGGGGACCTCAAAATTGAGGTGTTTTGCGAGGCCGTCCCCAAGACTGCAGAGGTATGTTTTGTCTAATATGTCCTTTGCGCCTTCGCTCCCACTAAACATTTCGTAGAACTTCCTCGCCCTCTGCGCCTCGAACTATTACAGCAACTCTCCCCTCCACCGAATAATTCCGTCCTTCATGTTCCAGACCGGCGCGCCCGCTGTTCCATCACCTCCAGATAACCCGAAGGGCGGCCGATCGATATACGGGATAACCTTCGAAGACGAGATCCGACCAACACTTAAACACCACGAAAGAGGAGTCGTGAGTATGGCGAATAAAGGGCCTAACACCAACGGCAGTCAATTCTTCATATGTTTCGCCCCCGCGCCACATTTGGACGGGTTGAACACGGTGTTTGGGAAGCTGATTGGAGACGAGAGTCTGGCTACCTTGGCCAAGATTGAACAGCTGGAGGTGGACAAGAAGGGCAGACCGGTCAAGAAGGACGGAGAAGAGACACCGAGGATTGAGAGAGTAACGTTACATGCGAATCCACTGGCCAAGTGAGAAACAGGGTAGGAGGTTGGAGCAAACTACAATGCACGACCGGCATCATGTATCTGCCTAGGCATTCTGCCATCTACCCCCTTCATTTGGCGCTAAACTGGGCGCCGGCTGGAGTTGAGTACTATCTCACGCACCAGCTAGCAACCCAAACGGAAAGAGCGCAAAAGTCGAGAGGCGACGAGAATAAGATGATACCCAAAAACCAAGAAGCAAGACTGGTCAACCAGAAGGCCAGGCAACATAGAGACGCCACATAGAAGCTAGGGGACATTTGACGGAGTCTTGGCTCACAGTTACATATTCCAAAGACAATAAAAAAGAAGAAAACTTATTCTACCACTTTTGATGCTTTCTATACAATGGTGTGTGGTCGACTTGCCAATAACGGGTTATGTTGGTGGAAATGCGCTGCCTGCCGGGAACCACTCCAGTGTGGGTCATCCATGCCGGAAAGCCTTCCTGCCGCAAAGATACAAAAATTTAGGAGTCAACCGTCCACCAACCACAAACCACAGAGCTTGCGACCTCGAGTGAAGATTTTTCTGAATTTAGACGATATCTTGGCCGCAACGAATACTTTACCGGCGAATCCCACAAAAAGCACACGGAATGGCCCTCGACGACGACGATAACCCCGCCCTTGCGGCCCCTCCTCCCACAGCAAACACAACCACCGCGACCCCAGACGCCCCAGCTGAAGAAACCGCCGAAGACCTCCTCGAAGACGAAGGCGCCGCAGCACAAGACTTCCGTGTCTTTGCCAGTTTATTCAAAAAGAACACACATATTTCCGCGCAGACAATTCGCAAAGGCGAGAAAGACTTCGAGTCCCATGGCACACAACTCCAGGCCGACACCCTCGAGCAGAGTAGAGCTGCTATGCAGGAGGTTCTGAGTTATACTCGCATTCACAGTGGCGCCAATCTTGTACGTGGTTGGTATTTTCCAGGTTGGTGGGCGGACTATGAGGAGGGTGAGGAATGGCAGGATTCAAAAGCGGAAGATGGGAAGAAGGAAAGGAAGCCTTTTGGGCACATCAGGGACAGAGTTGTGATTTTGGAGGGGTCCAGCACGTCTACGCAGAACCTGGGGAGGGCAGTGACGGGACAGGCGAAGGATAGGCCAGGGAGGGGGAAGGATTGGTTGCTTCCCGAGGAAGCGCTCTATCTGGTAGAGAGAGGGTCCTTGGATCTGTGGTGGCCCACAAAAGAGTTTGGTGAGATTTTCCCTCCACCTCCTGCCGCCCCTGTCGAAGGGGAAGCTCCCCAACCCGAGAACACCGATTTCGACCCATCAACCCAACCGACGGGCGCCAGCGAAGACGAAGAAGACGAATACGTCGACGGCTTCCCCCTCTCCCTCCAAGCAGCCTACGCCCTCCTCATCGGTCTGGACGGCACCCGCGGGAAGATCTCGCTCCAGAAATTTCAGGTCTACTCCAACCTCAAACGCTGCGGCTACAACGTCCTCCGCGCTCCTCCTAACCCTCCTAACCCGAATCAGTCCTCCTACCGTCTCAACATCACAATCAAAAACTTCTTTTCCTCCCTCCTCCCCTCTTTCACCCCATCACCGCCCAAATCCGGTCCCTTGCTCAAACCAGGCCTCTACCGCTCCTACAACCAAATCTTTTCTCAGCTCTCCCTCATCGAAAGGCACATCCCCTCCCCCGTCCTCCCTTTTCCTCTCCCATCGATAGCACCATATGAGATCCACTTTTTGGTGTGGAAGTCCTCCCAAAAATGGACAAAACTGAGGCATCCAAGCCCGGACTTTTATCTGAGTGTGGTGGATGCTCAGGAGAGCGAGGTGCCGCAGATGGAGGAGATACTTGGGCTGTTGGAGCAGACGCCTTGGGCGCCGCCGAAGAGGGAGTGGGAGGGGAATCATGGGAGGTTGTATGCTAGGTTGAAGAATGGGTGGAGGAATGTTTTGATGGCGGTGGTGGATCATGGGGTTATTAATTATATGAGGTGGGGAGAAGGGGGGTTTTGGGCAAGAGAGGATTTATGAAAGGTTTGATG
>NW_001914856.1:2004523-2012567 GCF_000226545.1 Podospora anserina S mat+
GGGGGGGGGAGGGGGGGATAGACGGAAGGGTGAAAAGTACTGGTTAGAGCGATGGAGAAATAGATGGATAGATCAGTTATGATACCCCAGTTCAACTCTGCCTTATTGACCTTTGCGGCAGTTAGTATGCGGAAGGCCCTTTTTGAAGGGGCGCGAGAGACTGAAGAGCACCTCGAGTTTTTGAATCAAAGCAATTGGATACTACTCAGGTTTTGCTGGTATCCAGAGATACACCAGGGCTAAGCGATTTATGCAGTTTCAAGCCGAGCAAAGTCTATGTCAACAGCTCTGATGCTCAGTTGTATTCTAAACATGACAGCCCACTAGAGCTGTGTTTCCTTTGAAGCCAACTGCTTCGAGAAAAACAAATGTGACACTGAGAACGAGATCCTTGTTGACACATTGTTTCACGGCAATCTCATCTCGATATTTGATAGGAAATTTGGTTTCACAACCTAGGTACACACAAACTGCATCAGAGATTGGTAGGTTTGTGCAAAATTAAAGTCTGAGGTTTGCTGAATGCACTGAGAGAGAGGCAAGGTAAATGGGGGATGCCTCCGTCAACCATTGGGAACGGGAGGGTTGGTGGCGAGATTCTCTTCTGACTCTTCTGGGCAGATGCGGGAGGTAGGTATTCATGTTGGGTGGTAGGTGGCTGGGTTATTGGTACGAGTCTGAAAGCTGTGAAGGATTTGGTTTGACTGAGCTGAGTTCTGAGGAAGTAGGATATAGTGTTTCCGGGATTGCGTGGCTCCTGTCTGCCTATCTTGTCATCTCGATCAGAAGCATTCTATCTTGTTGGACAGGCCGCATGTAAAAGTAGGACCTAGGATAGGCAACTACTGTAGGTCCCGCTTCTGTCGAATCATGGGATAGTGACTCGGAAAGGGATCACATGATGGAAAAGTGGCGTGCTTTGTTTTGTTGGACAAGGTGTGTTTTCGGGGTTGGTTGAAATGGATATCTCCGAGACTGCCGTTGGAAGTGAGCCTAGGTAAGTCAAAGACCAAGAGCTCTCCAAAGATAAGGAAGCCATGATTCTTTGGAAACACCGGCTCTTCGGAAGATGACAAAAAAAAAGGACTACATGTTTCTTACGACAACTTTTAGGTGAGACAAATAAAATAGGTAACCTTGAGAAAGCATGGCGTCCCACCCACCTGACGCCTCGATCTTGGAATTGGTGATTTTAGGCTTTGAGAAGTTGGCTGTAGAGATGACCAATCAGAATAGACTAAGTGGGGCGTGTTCCTTCCCACAATGGGCAACAAGTTCGAGACCGCTCCTGCGATAAAAAGCTCTTTCTCTCTCCTGCCAGTTTCATGGCTTCCAGGTTTTTATAATGGTTGATACAGAGGGGCATCAGTCAAAACTAAGGACTTGTTTTATCAACATAATACGGTTATTAATTCGTGGCCAGTTGACACGCAAGTGATCAGCATGGTACTAACGGAGAGAGATATCGACGCTTATCACCACACTCGACTTATTATCCACTTATCGCTTCCTTCCTCGATCTTCTTTCGGTCCTACTTGCCTCGGCCCATCACGAGTATCTCCTCTGAGAAAACAGATGACCAGTCGCTGAAAAAAAGGTGCGAGAAGAAGCAAAGCACACATCGCCTTATTTATCTTGTGTCGCCAGAGATGATGAACGCTTTGCATTGGATCACACTGATGCAACAGACACCATGTTTCAGATGGTTCAAGCCAACCCCTGCAAAGTTGCAGCCCTGCGTGAATACTCAAGTTAGAAGGTGCGAATGCAGGGAACTGGGCCGCTTATGTTCCATTTATCTATTCCCAACAACTCTCCTCCTGTCTGTCTGTCTCTATCCTTCTCTCTCGACAAGCATCATTTGACAAGAGTCATTTTCTGACAAGTAGCTTTCTGCCAAGAGGGGCCAGACATCACAAAAGAGATAGATCTGATTGTGAACTTCCATCAATCTGGCATGTGGAACTACATCAGAGAAAGCTATTAAAAGTGGGTGGTATGTTTGCTCGACAGTCTCAATCTCACAATGGCAAGACTGGAACTTGGCAACAGCGTAAAAGCTCGCTTAGTTAGTTTTACTCGATGGAACTCGTGCAATTTGGCTGAAGCCCAGTGTGAATCATCCCGTCATCCATCCTACGCAGGAAGCAGAGCTCGGTACCTGTGATATGTACCTTTTTTTTTTTCTTTGCGTGAAGTCAGCACCCGGCAACTGAGTGCGAATACACAACACACCCCAGGAATTATTAACCTTGACTCCCTCGGTTCAATTCCCACCCACCTTGTTATCTAAATAAATCACCTAGTCTGCCCACCGCACTTTCCCTCTGTTCACCTCTTGCCTCTTTTCTGAGACTTTTTTTTTCTTTTGTCTCCGCTTCAACTTTATCAGATAAATCGCTCTCTATCATCAGCAGCAAAGTGTCCCTAACCAAGCGACTTGCGCACCCACGCATTACAGTGAATTTCCCGGCCCGAGTCTCGTGTGTGTCTCGGCGCGTCCCAGTGGAAAGAATCCGGACAACAAAAACAACTCGAGCTTAACAAACTTCACTGTTTGTCTCTTGCGCTCGGCCATCCAAGTAAGTGAAGGGCTCTCTTCTGGATTTGATTGATCGATTCGCAACTAATATCTTGTTATCATCACCAGCTTCATCCTGTCGACTTGGTCAGCACAAACACATCCACGCGCCAAGCCTTCCCAGCTCAACCGATCCTCTCGACTTGTCGCAAAGTCGGGGATCAGCATCACCTGTTGGGTGTTGCGACGACAAACTGAAGCTTTACTTTGCTGATTGACGTGAGTATTTCGGTTCTTTTTCTCTAGTTGCAATTATCAATGCTTTTGTGCTTCTTTTCGTGTCTCTTTTCAAATCACGTCATATACGACAAGGGTCTTGCATGCGTGTTCACACTTGGTCAAAATGTTTTTTTATTTCATGTAATGGGTTGAGATGTGGCAACTTTTGATGTTTTCCCTCTGGCGCGTCACTTGCTCAGGTCTTTGGTGGGCTTTTGTTCACGAGCTCTGTCTAGTATTATTCATCTTGGATTGCCACCCAGTTGGACCTTATCCACCAAGATTCATATTCCGCCATTCGTCTTCGTGCCTAAACATCGCTGACTGACAATCCCCAAAAGACACTGCTACATATCAGCAAATCACACAACACCCAGAGCCTTGACTGACTATCTACGGATGTCAGTTGGAACAGACAAGATGGAGACTACCGTCTCTGTGCCTGTTGCGAGAGAAGGTGCCCCAACTGCCATGATGGATGAGCCTACATCATTATCGGTTGAACCGCCAAAGCCATCACCCAAGGACGAGACTGTCAAAGATGAAGCGGTTGATGGGTAAGTCGTTCCTTCTATTTTCTGTGTCGGTAATTGTGATGGAGGGCAATGGCTGTGAGGGGCATGCGACTCGTTCCTGCCAGTTCTTCTATGCACATTTGCTCTCAGCCAGGTTTTCATTTTTTTTCTTCCAACACAGTCTGCGTCGTATGTGCACGGTATCACAGCTTTCGTGGAACATTTTATTAATTGCTCTCTTGCTCCCAAAACTTTGCTTATTTTCATCACGCTGACAGCAGTCGTCCCAGTGAGATCAAGAAGCCAGAATCGCCCATTGTTGAGACTCCAGTTCAGCAAGAGTCTTTGGACAAGTAAGTCATCCCCAGAGCCTCAGAAACACACATCAGACCAGTCTCCTCTCTTTCTCTCTGGTCCTGGTGGCCGATCAGATGACCAGTGTCATCGCCAAAGTCGATCGGCTTCTGGGATACACTTTGGCTACGAGCCATTGACTATGATACTGTTGCCTTCGTCAAGCCTTCGTTGTTGCCATCACAGAGGACTTTGAGCCCCCTTGAGCACAGACTTCGAGGTCGGAATGTTGAAGTGAGCTCCAACCTGGCTCAAGTCGCTTATGACGTCTTATGCTTCGCGTCCCTTGTTGCCTTGAGCACAATCTACACAATTTGCACCCCCTTGCCCTCAAAATCCCACTTTTCAACAATCTCCTACCATGGTGGCTCAGACAGACAAGTGTTTTGCTGCAGTCTTTCTCCTCCGGCCACGGCTCTCGAAGAGCAATTCGTTGCCTTTCCTGGTTTGTATACACTCCTTCAAAGCATCTCATGATACAACCTCGATCACATTCTCATCCTGTCAGTCAGATGTTCTGTTTTTATATGCAGTCAACTAATGTGTTGCTAGACGTACCGATCTGGACGGGCACAATCTCCAAGAGGACGAACTTCACGAAGAGCTCACCCCCCCACCAGATTCTCCAACAGATACTGCTAGTATTGAGGATCATCCTGACGACGCTGCTGAGAACCCTGCCGAAGACACGACAGAGGACTTGGTTGATGACGATCTTATGAGTGTCGTTTCGAGCCTTCCCGTCGACGAAACTCAGGATCTCATGAGTGTCGATTCGAGCCCTGCCATTCATCACCTGGAAGACGAGATCGTCGTTGGCACCAAAGCCAACAGGAAGCTGCCCGTCAACCAGGATAAATCCGATATAGCTGACGTCAACATGGATCCATCTGCGATTCTTACCGGCAAGCGCAAGCGGACTTCCACTTACTATGCTGACTCTGTCCAAGAAGACAGCCCTGGTCCTCACGAAGGTCGTGTCAAAGCCCGGCCTGCCAAGACTCATGGTTCTGGAGGCGTCAAAGGTGTCATCATTGGATATTGGCGCGATTCTGAGGTCGAAAATGAGGCTGATAAGCATTCCGTGATCGGCTTCATTGACTCGAGGGATCGCCTTAGAACCAGAATCCAGACAACTACCCGCGACAAACGTCAGGTTGATCAACGCTACCCGATCCCCCCTGGCCCCGGTGGGAGTTGGGTCATCTTCGAGAAGATTGTCTTTGAAGACCACCTTGTTGGTCTCAATCATCACATGATCAAGGAGTTTGTCAAGATCCGCGCCGATAATCTTGGCGAGAACGAGAGCCCCGAGGAGCGCAACATAGCCGACAAAGCAGCTGCCGAGCTCGCGGTTGAGAGAGTCACCACCAACCCTCCCCCCGAAACGGCCAACCAACCTCTCATTGCTTATGGCGCTGTGATACCCGATCCTGCCACCCTTCCCAGCCGTCCCGAGTCCAAGAAACGAAAGGTCACAGGATCCTTTACTTCAGCCCAGCTAGAGCCTGCCCCCCCCCCTCAACAGCCCGCGGAGGCCCTTCCGGGAACCCGGCCAACTCGCATCGTTTTGGGATACTGGAAACAATCCAGTGAAGATGACCCGATTGAGAAGCACGCGGTTTACGGTATCCTGGGTGCTAATGACATGTTCAGGATCAGGCTTGCGAAGGAGACTCGCGATGGTAGAGTGATCGCTGATGGCAACTTCCCTAGTGGGCCTGGTGCACTGTGGATCACCTGGGACGCTCTCGAGTTTGAACCTCATCTCAAAGGTCTCTCCCGCCATGAGGTCAAGGAATATTGCAGGGTTCGCCAGCACCAGCTCGACCAGGGTGAGGCACCTGAGGACCGCACCCGAAACGAGATACAAGCCGTCCAAGAGGCTCAGAAGCGTGCTGCTTTGAACATCGCCGCGGGGACCTCCATCACTAAGAACGACGTTGAGATCTCGATCGAGGGAGCTAATGGCGTCACTCATGGTCTTGCTTCCGGCTCGCCTGCCTCAAAGACCAACGAGCCTCGTCGTCAAACTGGGCTCCGCGGCCGACACTCACTCCCTAATCCCGAGTTCGGAGTTGCTAACCGCAAGTCATCGTCGGCCATCGCCCAGATCGAGAGGACTCATGAGCTCGCCCGTCACGGGATTGAAAAGGTTGAGAAGGCGCAGGCTCGCATTGATCAGCGTGCCAGCAGCACCGCCACGCCCCGAGAGTCATCGGCCACCCCAGCCAACCGCAGAGAGCTTTTCAGTGAAAACATCTCTCGCTTGAACAACGTTTGGGCCAGTCAAGAGGCCACACGCATCCGTAACGAGGGCCAAGGCTACGAAGGAGACGTCCTGATGAACGGTACCATCAGGTACGAGCGAAAGCAAACCGGCCCGTTCAAGGGCATTCTGGTCAGCCAACCCTTCCTGATCCAGATAGACGGGGAGGATTACGTGGAGTACCGCGTCCTCACGAAGCCGAGCTTCTAGTAGGACCGGGCGATTCTCTTGCGGCATTTTTTGTTTTTATACCCTGGTGGCTCTGGGCTGGTGGCGTTTTGGGGGGCAGGACTGGGATCATCAATTTGCGTTTCATTGCGCGTGTTTCTTCGCCTCCTTTTCTTTTTGCTCGGACGACTGGCTGTACCTTATTTTTCCACTTTTTCACGGCGGCTTTTTTGTTTGTTTTACGCCTAGCAGCGCGTATACCCCTTGCTCTGTTTTGCTTCGACACGCACCTAATATTCCTCATGGCAACAACACACCAACATTACTATGTAATTGGAGTCGACAAAGAGCGAGCGTCCCCTTGCTTTTTAGGACTGTACAACATCAGATATGTGTTTTTGGCAGCCTTTTTACACGCTCTCAACACCGATGCCATGCTGCTCATCCTTTGCGACATATCGCTACACCACTTGCTTGCGGGGAGGAGGATGTGGGAGGTTAGAAAGGGGTTCTCTACTTGCTGAGCATGGGAAAGGGTTTATAGCGGCATGGTCCTAACAGTTCTCAGGGATCTCGGTTTCTATCGATGGATCTGGATACCTAAACAGATGGGATGGGGGTCAGGTGGAGGGGCAAGTGTCAGAGATAGACTATTTGTATATATACTGCATTTTTATTATATATCTGCGTAGAGTGCGAAGGTGGTGAAATGCGACTGAGAAGCATGGTGTTTTTGGGAGAGAATTGAAAAGGGGGGAAGCCCACACTGTGAGGTATGCACATAGCGGGGTTGTTTATGCGGGGGATGCATATATAGACAACATGCATCATCATCTTTCTCATGAACAGGAGCGCTGTCAACTCTTCAAACCTACAAAAAGTGACTTTTGGTTGAGAATCTCCAAGAACGCGGATTGAAGTCCAGGATTGTTGAAAATTGTCTGGGATTTTTTAACTCATCGAGTCAGACGGCGACGACATCCAAACTCGCGACCGCAATCCAGCTTTAACGCGTTTACTTGCATCATCAGTGAACACCACCACCTCTGTGAGATTGGAGACATTAGAACTCAACATCAGCGACATCAAACGGACATTTTACGAGAAATCCCCGAACCGATGCTCAAAATATCCATCGGCAGCACCTTACCATCACGGCAGTCCTAAGTAGGCTCCACAACCACCACAACCACCACCTGCCAAAAACAATGTCCACATCTGTTCAACTACACCCACCAGCCCTCACTTCCCCTGACCACCCAGTTGTCCACTCTCCACTCCCGCAACTCTTACAAACACCACACGGCCTTGCGCTGCTGGAGTTACAAGGGACGATCAACCTCATCCAGTCAGAGTCTGGGGAGCTAATCCAGATAGGACAGTTGGTATGCCCTCCCTTCCCCCCCCCCCCCAACTGGCCGAGTTCTTGTCGCCGCCACCGTAAACGTGAGTACCGATGACAGCTTGCTTGGAACCCTTGCGGATAACCGGAGCACCACATTGACCTATCCGTTGTTAGCGAAACATTATCACGGGGAAAAAAAGAATCCAAAACTCACCACCAAAGGTCGAAATCCGGTACTTGAGCATGCCCCTTCCCTTGTTCTTGGCCGAGTCAAGGACGTAAGTGATGCTGGTGAACTGCTCCCACATAAGGGCACCCTTCTCCTCACGGCCATCGGCATCCTCGAGAGTCTTGTCGGCAGGAGAGCCAACTACACCAATCATGTCATCGCCACTCTCAGGAGTGTTCTTGTACGTGAAGAGGCGGAAGTTGCCAGTGAAGGGCTTGTCAAGTTTGACCAAGGCCACATCTGCACGGCAGGTGAAGCAGTCAAAAACCCTATGGGCGTTGGGGACAACTACTATGTCATGACCAAAGTAGTTCAAAAGAAGCATTTGATGCTTAAACGCTCGGCGGTATCAACCACAAGTCT
>NW_001914856.1:2012717-2051653 GCF_000226545.1 Podospora anserina S mat+
CCCCCCCCCCCCCCCCCTCCCCCCTTCCCTCCCTTTCAAATTACTAACAATCAATAGGTCTTTCCAGATTATGTAGAAGGGGAGACAACAGGGGAGGGCCCGTGGATAAAAAAGGTGTACATGTACATCGGGCAGCATCAGAAACTTTTCGGGGAGGTGAAGAAGTTGGTTAATGCGTTGGCGGTGGTGAGGAAACGACAGCGGGATGGGGGGAATGGGAATGAGCTGGAGGTGGTGGAGATTGTAAAGTGGAAGTTGGTGTTTAGTGGGCGGCCTGAGCCGGTTACGAGTTCGGGGTTGGAGAGGGAGAGAGTCGAGGGGGGGGGGGAGAATAAAGGGAGGGGTTGATGGTAGAGTGGAGGGGAGAAATGTTGAGGGGGGAGGGGGGTATGAACGTGGTAACTGTCGGTATGTGTGGGCTGAACCTAAACATGGGGCGTCTGAAATGTGCTCTCAAAGAACGAGGAAATGGCGTAAAAGCTTATCTCTCAACAACAACAACTGGTCACTCCGATGGCTGCTGTGAATTACCACCGGCCTGGCCAGCAGGGAGGATAACTATCGCAACCCGCGCACATGTAACTGGGTAGACCACAAAGGGAGGCGAGTTGACGTCAACATCGAAGCAAGCCTGTAGCATAGGGGGCAAACTGGGCTTAGATAGAGTGAATATCATGACCAAATTTTACTTGTTACTATCTCAAACAGCCAAAGGCTTCGTCCTCCCCAACCCCTCCCTCCCATAATAATCCATCGGGTACGCACTACTTCCCCAATCCTCCCTCTCATTCAACGCCACAAGCGCCTCATACGGCGTCAGCAGCGGCCTAGGAAACGCATACCCCCAATCGATACTCAACCGTGGACAAGCAACCTGCACCCAGCACTCCACCTCCCCTTCCCCGCTCATCATCCCCAGCTTCCCAGGAAAAATCTCACTCAGTAACAAATTCACAAACGGAATCCCCATCTTTGTCAGCTTCTCCTCTATCAGAGACAACGTATGCGGGTTCCCCTGCCTCCCCAACGACCCGAGAATCAACCCCCACTTCTTGGCCGTTTTCGCCGTCTTAATCGCTTGCCTCCGCAAACCCTGCATCTCGTCGTGACCGTAGACTTCATGAGTGAGTTTCCTCGAATAAGGGTCGTACCGGTAGGCCGGGATGGAAGGGTTGTGAATCATGATCGACTCGAGGTGAAAGTGCCCGTCACCGAGGTAAAGGATCAGATCTACCGGGTCGGTCGTGTACGTTGACAGGTTGGGGGAGGTGCACCCCAATATCTCCCCCTTTGACAACGGGGCAATCTGAGGGACGATGATGTTGAACCCGGCTTTCTCGAGCGTGGACTTGACCCCGTGGATGGTGGCGTTGAATTGGATTGTGCCTACCAGAGCGATGGTTTTGCCGGGGGAGAAGTTACGCTCCAGCGAGGCGAGGAGGTGGGTCGTGTCGATGGAGATGTCGACAAAGACGTAGAGGGTCTTGATCTTGGTGACGTCTACCGGGATGAGGCAGGAGTGGGCGTAGTGGACTAGGAGGTCGCAGCCCATGGCGCGGGCGGTGTAGTCGTCTATGCAGCAGGCGCCGTACGTGACGTCGCCCATGATGAGAGTTTCGATGCCGGGGCAGAACTGGGTGAGGATGTCGGAGATGGTGGTGGCGAAGAGGAGGAGGCCTTCAGGCATTTGGAGGGCTACTCTTTTGGCCGAGAGGGAGCGGATGCGGTGGATGGTTTTGGGGATTTCAAAGGAGTAGTTTGAAGGGAGGAGGGAGATGGCGGACTTGAGGGCGGGGTCGTTGAGGATTTCGGGGGGGACTTGGTTGAGGAGTCTGGGGGCTCTCCTTGGTTGGGCCACTGAGGGGTGTTAGCATGGTGTGTTGTGAATAAGGGGTGGTGAGAATGTACCTTGGATAGCTCCGCTGTCTTCAATGGATGATGAAGCATTGCTTGAACTGTTCTTTGCGGCGGCCTCGGCGGCGGTCCGTCTGCCGACGAATCGCTTCTTTGGCTGTTTGACTACATTTTGAGGTGGTGGTGGTTGACTGGCCTCGATATCGGCTGCGATGCCCACATCCACAAGGGCTCTGTCTTCCTCCATCGTGAACCTCGCTTTCAGTCTTCAGTCTTTGAGGAGGGGCGATGAGGGCCACTTTTTGATAAGATAAGACAGGAAGTGGAAAACAAAGAAGAAACCCCTGAGCAGATTCTCGCACAAAATAAAGGTGAAGTGAGAGTCTGGATGTTGACTTGAGGTCCTATGTGTTCTCTCGCAGACCTTTGTTATCAGAAATGACTTGTGAGATAGCCTTCATGAAGATGAAGCGCACACATGGCATTCAGATGTAATGGCATGGATCAAAAGATGTTGTCCCTGAAAAGTGAGGTCCCACCCAAAAAGGCCAGGCGGGGCTTGGCACGGTCCATTCACTCTAACCCAGAGGTCCGTGATTCACTTTGGCAGAGTGGGGCGGTGAGGTGCTCCCGCCCAATTAACGTCGGCAGAAAATGTGCCCTAAGAATTCACATCGCTGTGAGCACACAAAATCTTTCTCTTGTTTTCCCGTGTAGACCCGGAGTCCATCGTCAACAAACGTCGTTGCCAGCATCATCGCCAACATGAAGGTGAGCCACCATACCCATTTACGAATTCCTACAATCGATACGCAATTGCTGCCGCCTTCAACTTGCGATTTCGACGACTTTTCCGATCGGTGCTGACGATTTTCCCTCGATAGCTGAACATCTCCTACCCAGCCAACGGCTCTCAGAAGCTCATCGACATTGAAGATGAGCGCAAGCTCCGCCCCTTCCTCGAGTAAGTGGTCGAAGAGAAGGTCCCGACTCAAAAGGAGACAGCTAACTGACTAATTCTCACAGGAAGCGTGTATGTACCATCGAAATACCCGACATCTCTCTCGAATGAACCGAATTGCTGACCGACCGAATTAGATGGGCGCTGAGGTCCCTGCCGATTCCCTTGGCGATGAGTGGAAGGGCTACATCTTCCGCATCACTGGTGGCAACGACAAGCAGGGTTTCCCAATGAAGCAGGGTGTTATCGCCCCTACCCGTGTCCGCCTCCTCCTCTCCGACGGCCACTCCTGCTACCGCCCCCGCCGCACTGGTGAGCGCAAGCGCAAGTCCGTCCGCGGCTGCATCGTCGGTGCCGATCTCTCCGTCCTCGCTGTCGCTATCGTCAAGCAGGGTGAGCAGGAGATCCCCGGTCTCACCGACACCGTTCACCCCAAGCGCCTCGGCCCCAAGCGTGCCACCAAAATCCGCCGCTTCTTCGGCCTCAGCAAGGATGACGATGTATGTGCTACCTTCTCGGTCATATCCGTCATCGCCTACCCTTGAGCTTTGAGGATTAGACATCCCAAATTTCGGGTAGAGTCTGAGTGCTAATATCTGTCGAAACTAGGTTCGCAAGTACGTCATTCGTCGCGAGGTCACCCCCAAGGGTGAGGGCAAGAAGACCTACACCAAGGCTCCCCGCATCCAGCGTCTCGTCACTCCCCAGCGCCTCCAGCACAAGCGTCACCGCATTGCGCTCAAGCGCCGCCAGGCCGAGAAGGTCAAGGATGAGGCCGTACGTATTTCGTACTCTAGGGATGATTTTGCAACATGTACTGACTATCAGCACAGAATGAGTATGCCGCTATCCTTGCCAAGCGTGTCACCGAGGCCAAGGCCGCCAAGGTTGATGCTCGCAAGCGCAGAGCTTCCTCCATGCGCAAGTAAAGATTGAGTGTTGTTTAATGGGTCTCTCGGGTTGCTTTGGGAAAATGGGTACGGCGTGCTGGCTGGCCGGCTCATCTGCGAACGTGTAAATGGCTTTAGGAACGGTCTTCACGAATGTCAGCATGAGTCTCTTTGAGAATCACCTCAACGGCGTTTTTGTTCCACCGGGAAGGCGTGTGGTTGAGCGACGGAAAGAGAAACCATGAATACCCTTTTTGACTTGCTCATATAGACCCATGCAGCCAAAAATTGTGAAACTGTGATACCCTATGTTTTTGGTGATTCTTGTCCCTGGTGATGCAGCAGTCTACTATTGGGAGCTATGATATTTGGACGCTGCTCTGTTTCTGAATGCAGCATGGTTTCAAGAAATAGACGGCTTCTCGAAGGAAAGAAAAACAAGGATATGCGACCCTGCAGATCCATGAGTGCACGTAAGCAGGTTGTATTGGGCATAACCGCGGACTCTCTTGCCTGGCAGATCTCCTGGCTAGGTGTAGTTTCCGAAGGCGCTTTCTGTTGGGACTTTGGCGTCGGGGTGAACCCATTCATGCTGCCTGTGGTAGGTTCAGCCAGCTTATGTCAGGCGTAAGCCAGGTGTGCTCTCCAAGTGCCAGTATGACATGTGGAATTTGTAAGCTTGATGGCCCGGCTTCTTGGAGGCAGACATGTGTGTGTCCCTTTGTTCGACATTTGGTTGTCGAGTAACACTAGCTGGGTGGCTTTGGGGGAATATGATGGAGGGAATTGTAAGTCGACATGTCATCAAGGCATATCTCGAAGCTTTACAATATCACGCCGTGGACAACCAAAACGCTGAAAGATAGACATTACCTGCTCAAGAACAGGCAGCATGTCTCTCGAGATGGTCCATGCCTTGGATGATAATAGAAATGCCTCTTTGACTATCTTCAAAGGCTTGGTGGCTATTTCTTAAGGCTTTGATTCGACATGTCTAGATAATTCTGTCCACGACGTAACATACAACTACCTCTCCACAATCCTACACCACCTTATCCATGTGGCTGGCTGGCTCCATTATCAAAATGGGGGTTTTGGGACGCCCAGCTTGCCCCTCCACGTTTGCTGCTGGCAATGCATTTCCAGGCAGGTCCGCAGCAAAGAGTTTTCTGAGGGGGGCGGGGAAGGAGCAATCATATATATGACAGTGTGATTTATAAGAAATGAAAGATTTCCACCCGTGTAGCTTCAACTGAAGTGCTGCTGATTAGAAGTGCAGTATCGTGTATTGTAATACAGTGTACACTGTACCCAGCCTAGAAAAGCTCCGGACGTAGTGAGGTGGAAACAGAAGCTCCTGCCCCACCACAGAATTAACAGTCACCCGGCGGGCAGCAGTGGACCCGCGGGATCACTCCAAGCAGTACCTGACTGGCAGCTGCCGTCATTGGCTTCGACGCCTTTCACTGGTTGCTTCTGCTCTTTTCGACCTCAAATCCCAAATCCCCAAACCAAGACTTTCTCCCACTTGCAAAGTCACAACCCACTCCCATCAAACTGCGGCACGCCTGCAACTCACGGCGAGGGCAAAAAGACCATCTGCAACATCAGCAACTAGACAAGACACTTGACCGACTCCCCGGATTTCTCAAGGCGACCTGCACTCGTCTTTGGCCGTCCTCGGACCAGGTCTCTAGCATCGAGCAGCTGTCTTCCGCTACTGCCCGTCGAATTGCATCCATCGGCCTTCAGCCATCGGCCGGTCCATCACCCAACCACGACGCTGCTGCCGCGGCACTTTATTTATCACGACCCGACGACACCACACATCGATACCCCGCCACGACACTTGACGACTCCCATCATCGACTCGCCCACATCTTGAAAACATCACCAGCTTCCGCCTCTTCCGCAAGGCTGCGGGCTTCGCGAACAAGGCTGCCGTCCGTTGGTGGGACGTGCGGGTAGTGGAGGGGGAGCGTCGATTTCCTTTTGCCCACGCGGCTTAGCCGCTCCGTCAAGATGGGGAAGATCACCAAAACTATGCAGTCTCGGCACAAGGAGACCTTGGTAAGCTTCAGTCGTGCTAGCTACCCCGCTGGCTGTGCCCCTCAGTCCAGATATGCTAACTTTGTGTGTGTGGTAGTCGCCGTGGCTCGAGAAATATGTCGAGGAGACAACCTCAACACCATTACCACTTCTGCCCAAGAAGCTTGGCGAGTTCCCAAGTAGATGGCCATTCCCGCGCGGAGACTTGTACCACTGGATTCCGCTGCTGAACCGCTTTGACAATATCTTGGAGGCTTTTTGCGCCACCCACGGCTTGAACGAAGGCTTCCAGACAAGGGATTTCACCTGCGAGCTTCTGTTGAACCAGGCGGCGCCGGTAGAGTACTGTGATGACCAGCCATGGAGCAAGGATCGTCTCGGCCAGCTTGGTTTCGGGGAGGATGGAGATTGCCAACTAATCATCGCCATACTCAACTTTTCACAGATGCTCCTCCAGCACTGCGGAAACCGAAGCATATATGGGAGTAGCAGCCGTCTGAACGACTTGTTGAATACCACATCTCTCACTCTTGTTCGTGCCACTCTTGAGGTTTCCCTGGAGCTTGCTCAGCGGTATCATGCGTCTATGAAGCGCGTGACGCAGCCCTCTCGCCAAGTGAGCTCAGCCCTGCTTGCCAATCACTACAACATTGAGTTGGACCGCGTCAACCTGCTGGCTCAACCATTTGTCAAGACACCTGTGGCCCCTGTTGCTCGGTTCACCGATGTTCCACCTACCACCCCAGGCGCCCCCACGAGCAAGGCCAAGGACAAGACGTCAGGCGCCAGCTCCAGGAATGTGGCATCCATGTATGCCAACGATTTGGCTTCATTGGTGGTTCAAGGATCTACTGATGAAAGTCGGTGGAACGGCTGGGGCGACCTCAAGGTCGTCTATTATCCCAAGGCTGAAGGCACAAAGACCCCAGCACCAGAGGCCCAATCGTCAGACCGTGCATCTTCGTCCACCATTCCACCAACTCCCACGCCTCTCCGACGCAGCGCCACCAGCGTCTCACAAACCCCCCGCTCGAACAGACCGTCAGGTCCTGATGACAGTCCCTCCAACAGGCACGGTAACGGGGACGATCATGCCCCCTCGGGGCCCAAGACACTCGAGATCCGTCAGACTGTGCTCAAGTCGACATCTATCTATGATCTCCTCAAGCAGTGCCCTGACGACATGCCCGCAGCTTCGAGATATGAGTTTTTGAACCGTCTAAGAATCGCAAAGGCGCTTCTTGGCTCAACCGAAGACAGACGCCAAGCCCTGGCTGTTCGTCTGCTGGCCATCACGAACCTTGCTTCCATCCACCACGAGCAAACCTTTATCGAAAAGGTCCTGAAGCAGGACAACGATGAGCCTCGGAAATACCAGTTGGTGTACCAGCTTGCCGAGTTGATTCACCCTTCAGTCGACGGTGCAGAGGACACCCCCTTGTGGCTACAGGCCATTGCGCTCGGGACACTGGAGGGCATCGTTGGCATCCAAGCCAAGTATCAAGACATCGTGTCCGCTCTGAATGCGAACGTTAATCACGGCGTTCTCATGTATGTGGTTCGCAAGGCTGTTGCCAGCATGAAGCAGGACGACCCCGACATGGACAACGGCAAGGTCACGGATGCTGACAAGTGGCGTTCGAAACTGTTCGGTCTGGCTCTCCACATGATTGTGTCGCAGCGGATAGGCCCAGAGATGACCTCCAACGGACTGCTGGAGGTGCTGATTGAAATTCTCAAGCTCCGCACCAAAACGGCACAGCTCAACTGGAGCATGGTTGTGGCTTTCCTCGACACGATCGTCTACAACTACACGGTGGCGTTCCCGGCACTCAGCAACGCCTCGGGCCTCGACGCCATTGCCGACCTTATCATCCACGTTGTCCATTCATCCAAAGAGCTGGCAGAAAAGGGACTAGGGACCAAGCCCGAGTTCCACGCGCAGCTGGTCGACTATGGAATTCCCTTCTATCATCAGCAGACGGTGAAGTGGCTGCTTAAGTTCCTCCATCACATTCTGCAGAGCCCGCTCTCGTTCGGTGCCAATACAGACCGCTTGTTGAGAAACCTGGTCGACAACTCCAAGTTGCTGGTCAGTCTCCGTACCGTCATTGAAGAGCCGCGTCTCTATGGCTCTGTGGTTTGGACAAACGCAGTCACGCTCTTGAGCGACTTCCTCAACAATGACCCTACCAGCTTTGCGGCCCTTTCAGAGTCGGGTATGGTACAGAGCTTCTTGAGCACCCTCACAGGTGAGAAGGTTGGCCTTCCTCAACCAGAGGGCTCGCCAAGACCTGAGGAGAACCCCGAGGAAGCAGCATCGCCCGCCTACTCGAACGACTCGCTGCTGCTTGATAGTGCTGATAGCCGTCCGCATCCACCCACAGAAGACATGATGAACGAGTCTCGGGAGCGTCCCCTTGCCCACGGCGTCCTTGCGTCCAACGATGCCATCAATATCATTCCCCAGGTCTTGAACTCTATTTCCCTCAACAATGCCGGTATGAAGATGGTGGTGTCGTCAAGGTCCTTTGATCACTTTCTGGAAATTTTCTTCAGCCCCGAACACGTCCAGATCATGTCGAGGTCTGACCTTGATCTTGCCGCCAACATTGGCTCAAGCTTCGACGAACTTGCCCGTCATCATCCTCGCTTGCGTCCAACGATCTCTAACTCCATCCTCGATCTGACAGCCAAGGTCGTTCATCTCGCCAACGATAAGGCAAAAGGAAAAGGCTTGGGGGCGCGTGGCTGGGGTGCAAACCTCTTGGTTGAAGACTCGGAAAAGAATATCTATGCCGCAGATAAGTCGCTGCTTGCCAAGGCAGGCACGCCGTTCTCATCTGGATCCAAGGAGAAAGGAAAAGATGTGAGCGATGATGCTGATGTCGAGATGGTGGATGCGGCCGGCGAATCTCCAGAGTGGGCTCCAGAGGCGACGAAGCGTTCGGAAGAGGTGCATCACGAAGCCACACCATACATCTGGGCGCTTTGTTCATTCCTGAGCGCTCTGTTTGCTAGCAACACCAACCTCAAACAGGCCTACGTCAAGAACGGGGGTGTCGAACTCTTGCTCAATCTCTCCGAGTCTCCGGCCCTCCCAGAAGGCTTTGATAAGACGACGGCTTCGCGCATGCTCTCGCAAGTGCTTTCACACCTCATAGAGTGCTGCCCGGTTTTAGGGATCCCCTCTCTTCTCAACCGAATCGATGACACAATCGGTGTGCTTCAGCCACTCATGACCAGAGATGATTCGGAACCATTCTTCGCGCCATTCGTGTCAGGAGTCTCACTATCGAACGACAAGGGCGAGTGGGATCCGGAGCTGGTTCGTAAAGTGGCCGGTGGCAATGATATCATCAAGGCCATTGTTCGCTTGCAGAGCTTGGTCAAGACTTCGTACCAGTCCTTCCCATACGCCGCGAGACTGGGCTCGATTGTCATCCCGCCGTGCAATACTTATGATCTGTATGACAAGCTGATCAAGTCACTTGGAGCACTGCTACGCGACGCCGTGACGGAAGACTTGGCCATCAGGACACTGGTTCCGAAGCGCTGGACAGAGAGTCTTACCTCTCCAGACGGTGCTGAGCTATCAGTTGCCAAGCTCACGGTTGCCAACAGTGTCACTGCTTCTGAGACTGCACCTGCTGCTCCGCAGGCCTCTGGCACCGAGGCCTCAGCCCAGCCCTCGGAGCCCACGAAGTTAACCGCAGAGCAACAAGAGGTGCAGCAGTGGTTTCACAAGCAGAATTTCAACACCATCCACGATCTTTTGAGTTCATTGCACCGCAATGTTCTCCCGTTCTTTCAGACGATGAGCAAAGTGTTGTTGCCCAGACGATTCGACAACTTCAGCCGCTCCAATCAGTTGACAATTGCAGAAACCTTGGCCACCACAGTTCTGGAGCAGCTCAGATTTGTCCAAGATAAGCTGGATCAAGACAAGCTGGCTGGACTAGACTTCCATCACTTTGCCACCACGTTCCAGTCCTTGCATGACATGTTGATTGATGTAACTCGGCAGACGGAGCGTCAAGGAACTGCCCTGCTTCTACCCGTCCTTATCGCCTTCAAGGAGAATGGCGGTATTGACCTGTTGAGTAGCATGCTCGAGAAGTTTGCTGATGATATCTGCAGTGTCCCAGCTGACTCGACTGCTCGTGAGGAGTCACCAAAGGTGCGGCAAGCAACGATGGGGATGAAGAGGATCCTGGACATTTACCACATCATTGTTAGCGGCAAGAATGTCACTGAGTCCCTCACCTCCACCAGCCTTCCCAAGGCTGCAGAGCGGAACCGCGAGTTTGGACATCAGCTCGTCGTGGAGTTGAGGGTGGCCATTCTGCCTGTGGTGCGCAAACTGTGGGAGTCTCAACTGGCGGAGAAGGTCGAGACGGTCGTCTTGAGTAAGATGATTGATATACTTCAGACGATTGCCGCTGCCGATTCTGAGTCCAACGCATACCGCAGGTCTGACAAGACAGGTCCGCCCCCAGTGTTTAAGGATCGGAAGCGTGTGTCGTTCAACTGGGAGGGTGAAGCCAATGTCAACGTCAAGAAACTTATCGACAAGGGGAACGACGAGGAGCTCAGCCGGGAGGCCATCTACCGCGCGAACGGAAAGCTCGAGGATGCCATGGAATACTGTAGGGCGTTCGATCCTGCGAACAGCAGCAAGGGATGGGCTTTCAAGCGGAACCCTATCCCAGAAGCGGATGCATACAAGGAGCCGCCTCCGCCTCCGAAGCCAGAGCAAGCACAACCCGACCAAACTCCGGTGGTTTCCCAGCCAGTTGTGCCTTTGGGAGCAGAGCCAATGGCACTGGATCCCATGCCGGGGATCAACAGCCTCATCCATGATGCTATCGGTGAAGCCGATTCGGGAGATCACTCGTCTGATGAGTCCAACGACACCAGCAATGAGAGCTCAAGCCAGCATTCCGCACAGGAGGCCCCTTCTACGACGGCTGCGCCCACACAGCAGGCACCGACCTCGTCATCGGTCGCCGCTGTACCGCCGAATCCCCCTTCGGTTACAAAGGAGGACTTGGACGACGAGCGCGCGCGACTGTCCAATGATCTAATTGACCGGTGCTTAGACGTCATCAGAGCTCATCCTGACTCTGTCTTTGAGATCTCGGACTTGATTCAGAACATGATCCTCAAGACAGACAACGAACAAAAGCGGACCGAGGTCGGCGAAATTCTTGCCAACGCCCTGCTGTCGCTCCATGTGAATGATGAGGCTGACAAGAAGGCCAACGGTGGGACCATTGCGGCCTATTCTCATCTCTTGTCACTGTTGCTGCAGAACAGCTCTTTCTTTAAATCCACGCTGCCGACGTTGAGGCAATACATTGAAGAATATCTCAGTTTTCTCCAAGTTCCTTCGAACTCTAGCGAGGAGCTGCCTCCGTGGATGCCATATGTGCTCCTGGTCTTCGAGACGCTCTTGATTGACGAGGAGCAGCTTCCCGATATCAAGTGGAAGCCGCCTGCCAAAGAGGAGGACCCAGTCGAGGAGCCTGTCTGGGCTACCAAGGTTCCCACAATACCGCTCAAGGAGCGTTCTGGTTTGCTCTCAGCGGTCTTGGAGATCCTCCCGCGCATCGGCAAGGAAGAGGCACTTGCTGTCTCCGTGCTGCGGATTCTTGTCATTCTCACCAGGGACCATGGGATGGCCAAGACGGTGGGCGAGAAGAGAAATCTGCAGCGCCTGTTTGTCATGGCAAAGCAGTTGTGTGCTGGCGGCTCGGGTCCTCTCAACCGGTCACGCATCACGGACTACATCATGACAATCCTCCGTCACATAGTAGAAGACGAAGACATCATCCGCCAAATGATGCAGAATGAGATTCGCCAGTTTCTCTCGTCAAGCTCGAGAAGCGGCCGAAACTACGACGCCCAGACGTTCCTCAAACACCTTTCGCATGTCGCTCTTCGGTCGCCCAAGTTGTTTGTGGAAACCACTGGTCAGCTCGTGAAGCTAGTCAAGTGGTCGGTCCCTGAGGCCAGGGAGTCTTCCTCACGTTCCAACTACCAGATCGTTCTCAAGCCAGCGCCGGCTGCAGAAGAGGAAGCCAAGCCAAAGGACAGTTCAGTCGAGCCCACGGTTCAGGCGACTGAGGATCTGAGCATCAACGATGTGAAGCCGTCGACAGAGTCTGCCGACAAGGAGATGACAGACGCGCCCAAGACTCCGCTCGACATCAAGCGTCCTGTTCTTGAAAACCCAGATGGTGTGGTTCATTTCTTGCTTTGCGAGCTTCTCAATTACCGAGAGGTTGATGACAAGGAGGTCCCGGCTGTGCCAGCCAAGGAAGCCAGCAAGACTGATAACAAGACTGCAGGCGAGACATCAAGTGCGGAGGAAGATGCCACACCGGCTCCCGCAGACGTAGAGGTTCCCGAGCCGAAGAAGGACGAAAAGAAGTCTTCCAAGCCGACCTTCAAGGCAGAGGATCACCCCATTTTCGTCTACCGGTGCTTCCTCCTCAGCTGCCTGACAGAACTTCTACAGAGCTATACGCGTGCCAAGGTGGAATTCATCAACTTCAAGCGTAGTGCGCCGATGCAAACCAACACCCCCATCAAGCCTAGATCGAGCGTACTTAATTATCTGCTCAATGACCTGCTTTCTCCAGGTTCGGCCAGCTTGGCAGCAGAGACGCCGGTGGCTAAGAAGAAGACTTCGACATCTGCTCAGGCACAGAGCGTGCTTGTGGCTCTTGTGGCTCGTACCGGCGAGAAGCCGTATGACCGACACCGTGGCAATTGGGAGTATGATGACGAGCCCGATCTTCTGTTTGTACGCCGATTTGTTCTCGACACGGTTCTTCGTGCTTACAAGGACGCTTCCACTCCTGGGGAGTCCTTCGATGTGCGCTATCCCCGGATGATTGCGCTGGCCGAGTTGATGAGCCACATGATCGGGGAAAAGGACAAAGACGCCAACTCGAGGGGGGCAAGTCAGGATCAGGGACTCACCAGATCTTATGCTCAAATCAAGCGGTTGATGTATGAGAAGGGATACCTTGCCACATTGACAGCATCCATCGCCGACATCGACCTCACCTATCCCGATGTGAAGCGCACCATCAAACATATTCTCCGCGTGCTGCGGTCTTTGACAAAGACTGCATCGGCCCTGAGTGAGCTGGACATAATTCCTGCCACCGCGACGGGTGACCAACCGGAGGACGACTTTGCGTCTGCGTCATCCCTTTCCGACATGGACGACGAGCGCGAGGAAACCCCCGACCTCTACCGCAACTCCACACTCGGCATGCTCGAGCCCGGACGGGAGGATGATTATTACTCGGATGAAGAGGAAGATGGTATATTCTCCAATTCTGCTGCTCAAATAGACGAACTGTTACTAATGGGGGCAGATGACGACGAAATGTACGACGAAGAGGTCTACGAGGATGAGTTGGACTATGGTGACGAGATGTCCCAAGATGAGGAGGATAACCCTAGCGACGAGGACGAAGAGGAGCTTGGCGAAATGGGCGAAATCGAGGGTCTTCCTGGTGACCCTGGCGTTGTCGAAGTCATCATGGGTGAAGACGACGACGAAGATGAGGATATGGACGAGGATGACGAAGACGATAGCGACGAGGATGATGAAGACGAGGTCGGCTCTGAAGACATGGAGGATGTCGAAGACCAAGTCGAGATCATGGACGAGGAAGGAAATCCCATTGGCGACGATGGTGATGATGGTTGGGAGAGTGAGACGGACGAGGAGGATGAAGAGGGTGAGGAAGAACTTGACTATGAGGCAGAAGCCCAGAATCTTCATAACGCCCAAATGATGCAAGAGCTCGCGGAACTGGAGTCTATCACCCGCCGTCGCTTCGAGCTCAGGGGCCTTGCTGCTGCCGGCGATGCCGATGAGCTTGATGGCGAGGACATCCACGAGTTTGACGACGAACACTACATGGACGATGGTGGTCCTGAAGATGACGGTATGAGTTTTGTTCTGGTGACTGAGTCAAGATATGGATTACTAACTGGGTTTTCAGAAGAAGAGGAAGAGGAAGAGGTTGACGACGACATGTATTACGAACAGGGACATCCCCATGATGATTTCCTCCCTGGCAATATTTCCGGTAGTCTCGGATGGGACTTGGCCGTTGAGCCTCACCACCGCGTCCGAGGCGGGTTCAGTCGAAGAAACCCGTTCCCCGCTCCATTTGGGGTTGGAGATCTGCGGCACATGGGATCCTCCGGTAGGCTCTCTGATTTCTTTATTCGTCTGCGGCAACAAGTTGGTGCGACTCTTCAACGCCTCGATGATTTGGAAGCAACTTTGGACAGTGTTGAAATCAGCGTTGATGGGGGCAACGAAGGCTCAGAGGACTTGTCACAGGCTCTCAGGACAGCATCACAACAATTACTTGAGCGCCAACCAGTTGAACACCGTGCTAACGCCATTCCAGACTTTAGAAATTACTTTGGCAATACGAGCCGCGCTCCTCCCGCAGTACTTGACAGTCAGAGGAACCCACTGCTGCTTCCCAGCCATAGATCTGGCCGAGATCAGTCTCCTCGTCACTCCGACCGACAGTCTCTTCCGTGGAGCTCTCTCGGGTTACCCGAATCCTTTAGAGCCATGGCTACTCCTGACGGCCCCCTTGCCGTTATCCACACCCTGGTCCAGAATATGCCCATTCCCCACGGTGCCGGGCCCGCACTTAGCCTTCAGTTGACCTCAGAAGGACCTCATGGCGAAATCCGTCAAGTTAGCATCCCTTTGGATGCAGTTACTGGCAATCGTGTTGGTCGCTGGGAGCCTCGGCGCGATGTGTACCAGGAGCCCGCTCAAGCCGTCCAGTTCGTAGCGGCCCGCACTAATGATCGGTGGAAGGAAGAAGCCGGTATGATCTTTGGTCCTGCTCATCACGACAAGGTGTCCATCCTTATGGTGGGTGTTCTCGGCACCCTTGCGCCAGCCGCTATCCAGCAACTCAAGGAGCAGAAGGCTCGCGACGAGGAAAAGAAGCAGAAGGAGGAGGCAGAACGCAAGAAGCGTGAAGAGGCCCTCAAGGAGTACGAGGCCCAGAAGGCTGAACAGCAAGCGGCCAAGGAGAAGAAGGAGGCCGAGGAAGAAGCAGAGCGCCAGCGCCAGGCCCAAGAACTCGCCGCTGCCGAGACTGCACGAGCAGTAGCCGAAGCTGCAGAGACGAACCGCGAGCAACAAGCCCAAGAAGAGCCCCAAGCTATGGAAGGTGTCGAGTCTAACAACGCCGCCCCCGAAGCTGCCCAGCAACCCGCCGCGGCTCCTACCGAGCGCATCATTACGACCATTCGTAACGGTGAGACGGTGGATGTGACCGACCTGGGAATCGACCCCGACTATCTCGCTGCGCTTCCCGAAGAGTTCAGAGAGGAGGTGATTGCGCAGACATTGACCACTCGACGATCCGAGGCCCGTCAACAAGCTCCTCCCGAGGGTGAAAATAGAGAGGCATTCCAGGAGTTCCTTGAAGCACTGCCCTCGGAGCTCCGGGACGAGATTGTTCAGCAAGAACGTCAAGAGCGCCGGCGCCGCGAGCGTGATGAGGCACGTCGCCAGAACAACAATGATCCTGCCCGACGACTTGCAGAGGCTGCCGAAATGGACGCCGCGAGTATCCTGCTGACGTTCCCTCCAGCCTTGCGCGAGCAAGTCTTGTTGGAACAGGGTGAGGACATAATGGATCAGCTGCCACCCGACTTGGCAGCCCAAGCACGCGCTTTGGCTCAGCAAAGCAGCCAGCAATATCGTGGTCCACCGCCTAATGCTCGCGCCGTGGCCGGAAGACAGGTCCTCGCCGAGCCAGCTGCTGTCAACGACGGTAAGCCCCAGCGCCGCACCATTGTGCAGATGCTTGACAAGGCCGGCGTTGCCACGCTTCTCCGACTCATGTTCATTACCCAGCATGGGTCCATCCGCAACTACTTGTTCGACGTATTCTCGTGTGTCTGCGAGAACCGACAAAACCGTCTGGAGGTTATCTCGACTCTGCTTCAGATTCTTCAGGATGGCAGCACGGATATGGATGCGGTTGAGCGCAGCTTTGGTCAGCTCTCCCTTCGGGCAAAGCAGGCCAAGGAGAAGGATGCCACCAAGACGCCCCAGAGTCTGAAGCGTACCTTCACCAACATCAGCACCCATAATCACCATCTCACCAACAACTCGGAAGTCTCGCCCCTTTTGATCGTACAGCAGTGTCTCGATCTTCTTCAGGATCTTGCTACAAAGAACGCTCACATCCCGTCTCTCTTCCTCACAGAACACGAGACCGTGGCGTCCACACTCAAGCGAAGCCTCAGTCGCAAGGGTAAGGGCAAGGATGTCAACCTAAAGGCTCAGAAGTACGCGATCAACTGTCTCCTGGCTCTTCTTGATCGCAGCTTGGTTATGGAGAGCAGCGCTGTCATGCAGCTCCTCGCCGACTTGTTGAACAAGGTCACATACCCGCTTCAAGCACTCGAGCGGCGACGCAAAGAGGCTGAAGCGGAAGCCAAAAAGAAGGAAGAGGAGGCCAAGAAAAAAGAGGAGGAGAAGGCCAAGGGCGAGACTGCTGAGCCTGCTGTCGAACATGCCAACACGGAGGCTGTCAATATGGCCAATGTTCAAGCTCCTCCTGCTGCGGCTGCGGCTCCATCTGGCGATCAGCTCACCCAGGAAGACGCCCAGAAGGATGCCCAGGATAAGGAGACCAAGGAGACAAAGGAGACCAAGCCAGAGGAGAAGAAGGTGCGCCAGCTGACGCCCCCATATATCCCAGACCACAACTTGAAGCTGGTTGTCAATATCTTTGTGGCCCGCGAATGCAGCTCGAAGACATTCCAAAACACCATCTCAACCATCAAGAACCTTTCCAACATTCCCGGTGCCAAGAAGGTCTTTGGCGAGGAACTCGTGCGCCAGGCTAGAGTTCTTAGCGAGAACATCGTGTCAGACCTCAACGACCTCCTCCCATACATTCTCAAGGCTGAGTCCGGCACTGAGATTCAGGGCGTCGCCCTGGCCAAGTTCTCTCCTGGTGCTTCGGAGCAGAACAAGCTGTTGCGTGTTCTTACTGCCCTGGACCATTTGTTTGACAGCAAGGGTAAGGGCAAGAAGGAAGAGGGCGCATCCGAGGCCGAGGATAGCAAGGAGGGCTCCAAGGAAGACCTCCTTGGTTCCTTGTATTGGAACCCAACCTTTGGTACTATGTGGGACAAGCTGAGCGCCTGCCTGAGCGCCATTCGACAGCGCGAGAACATGCTAAATGTGGCAACGATTTTGCTGCCGCTGATCGAGTCCCTGATGGTTGTTTGCAAGAACACCACTCTTGGTGACGCACCTTCGGTCCAGCACAAGGAGCTGCTCTTGTCCAGCCCGCCCCCTGAGAACCGTATCGCGGGTCTTTTCTTCAGCTTTACTGAAGAGCATCGCCGGATCTTGAACGAACTTGTCCGACACAACCCCAAGCTGATGTCGGGCACCTTCTCGCTCCTGGTCAAGAACCCCAAGGTTCTCGAGTTCGACAACAAGCGCAACTACTTCAACCGTAGCGTGCACTCCAAGACCGGCACCCAGCAGACTCGGCCTCAGTATAACCCTCTTCAGTTGTCAGTTCGCCGTGAGCACGTCTTCCACGACTCTTTCAAGTCTCTGTACTTCAAGACTGGAGACGAAATGAAGTTTGGAAAGCTCAACATTCGCTTCCACGGCGAAGAGGGTGTTGACGCTGGCGGTGTCACTCGCGAGTGGTTCCAAGTGCTCGCCCGCCAAATGTTTGACCCCAACTACGCCCTGTTCATTCCCGTGTCTTCTGACCGCACCACATTCCACCCGAACCAGCTCAGCAGTATCAATGAGGAGCATCTGATGTTCTTCAAGTTTATTGGTCGGATCATTGGCAAGGCCCTTTACGAGGGCAGACTTTTGGACTGCTACTTCAGCCGCGCGGTCTACAAGCGCATTCTCGGCAAGCCCGTGTCCGTCAAGGACATGGAGTCGTTTGATCCAAACTACTACAAGTCTCTTGTCTGGATCCTGGAGAACGACATTACTGATATCATCACCGAGACCTTCTCGGTCGAGGACGATGAGTTTGGTGTGACCAAGACTGTGGACCTCATTCCAGATGGCCGCAACATCCCTGTCACTGAGGAAAACAAGAGCGAATACGTCCGCTTGATTGTGGAGCACAAGCTGCTTACGTCGGTTAAGGACCAGATGGAGCATTTCTTGAAGGGTATGTGAATCCTGCTATGTGTGTTTTGGGGTATGGCTTTGACTAACATTTGGCTTCTAGGCTTCCATGACATCATTCCCGAGGAGCTGATTGCCATCTTCAACGAGCAGGAGCTGGAACTTCTCATTTCCGGTCTCCCCGATATCGATGTGGATGACTGGAAGAGCAACACCGAGTACCACAATTACACTGCGGCCTCGCAGCAGATTCAGTGGTTCTGGCGCGCCATCCGCTCATTTGACAAGGAGGAGCGGGCCAAGCTTCTTCAGTTCGTCACCGGTACCTCCAAGGTGCCGCTCAACGGCTTCAAGGAGCTGGAAGGCATGAACGGAGTGAGCCGTTTCAACATTCACCGTGATTATGGCAACAAGGACCGTTTGCCCAGCTCTCACACGTGCTTCAACCGTAAGTTGTGCCTTATTCAGTCAAGACTTGGATAAAATGACTGACTTTTTTTTGTCTCTAGAACTCGATCTTCCCGAGTACGAGAGCTACGACACGCTCCGCAGCCAAATTCTCAAGGCTATCACGGCTGGTAGCGATTACTTTGGCTTTGCTTGATCATTTTGGGGCACGAATTTTGCTATGGAGAGAGAATATGAAGAGGAGAAAAATAAAGAAAAAGCGGGAAAAGCGGGAATATTTGCTTATAAGAGAAGGATGGAGAAAAGGAAATTGGTCATCTTGTTGAGAATAGGGCAAGGAGATGGTTGCGAAAAGGGAGGCAAAGCAGAGAGTAGGGGGTTTTTGCCTGTCGGTGCAAGCGTCAAAGATATCCTGTGTATTGCTTTTTATTTAGTGTGGGGTGGCGGGTGGGCTATTAGGAAGGAGGAAGGAGTTTTGTAACTGTTTTTGTTTTATTTTGTTTTGTTTTTTTTTCATGTAAAGGCGCACTCTCAGATTGCGGTGGTATAGGCTTAAGAGGGTTGGTTGGTGGAAGATGGGGAGGTGGATGCGGCTCGTGCAGGGGTCCGTGGATGCTTTTCTGTCTGGGTAGTAGGGGAAGAAGTAGTGAATAGAGAGGTTGCCTTATGGTTATGACTTTGTGATTTGGTGATGTGGGTGGATGATGCTTGAATACCCAAACTTCAGATTGTAGCATAAACGTGAGCTAGGTTTTTTACATGTGGTGCCTTGAGCAGAATGGAAAACACCAGCTCGGTTGGCAATATCTGTTGACTTTTTTTGGGTGTAATTACTGCATCCTTATGAGGATAATGCTAAGTTATCATGAAGATTCCCTGCCTTGGTGTGTTCAAGTGTATGTGTGGGGTTGCGAGAAAAGGGTTAGCATACATAGGTAAAGATATAATCGTATTATCGAGCCAAGTTGACATTATCACCCTGACCAAACCATGAAAATGCCCACCTGATAGATTATTGTGCATGCGACCCAGATACGAGCTATACCAATCGTTTACGCTGCAACCAGCAGCGGCCCGGGTTCAGCAAAGCCTCTTCCCTCGGCCTCATGCAGTGCCTCGAGTCCACTGCATAAGAAAAGCCCCCCCCCCCCCCCAACGGATATCTATGTTCGAAACACGACAGTAGTCTCGTTTTCTCGTTTTTGTTTTGTCTATTCCTTGCGTCGTCGTTGCAACGTTGCCACGCAGACCTACCTACCTACCTCAACCAACAACTCATGATGGTCGACAAGATCATGTAAGTAGCCCGTCCATTTTTTTTCTCTTCTCACTCCGGCTACCTACCGAACATTGCCCCCCCCCCCCTTCGCTTCATCATCACCCCGAACCTACTTCTTTAAAGCAGGCATACCCCATCTTGTCTCCTCGGTTCAAATTACCGAAGATAAATCAACAAATGCAAATCCAGACCGCTTCCCCCCCCCCCCCCCAAAAGAGCCGCCGCCTCACACAAAGAATAAAGCAAGACAAATATCCCCATCTTCCGTGCGGAAGCCTACTTTTGCCCTGCCTGGATCCATGTTTGAATGACGTAGTAGGTCCCTTGTTAACAACATTTTGGTTGAAGGGTAGGAGTCTCAGCTACGTGGCAGAGAGACAATCAAAACATGGTTTATCCAAAATAATAAGTAATCCCGGTATAGCTGAATACCTGGTAGAGAGAAAGAAAACTGTTCGTGTTGTAAGAAAATGCGGGCGGGTGCAGGTAGGGCGTGTTCGGTAAGGCAGGAAGGTATAGGTAGGTCTGCGGCGGTGGTGGTGGTTGTGGTTGTGGTTGTGGTGGTCGCCACCCCCTTTCAACCCCACACATACATCTACCACGCTTGTTTACCCATTGGGGGAGGGTTGTGGTTCCCAAAAATAGAATACTGTGTTTTTCAGCCAAAGTCAACAACAACAAAACGTAGAATGGTCTTGCAACAAGGAAAAAGCGCCGCCGCATGACGACGGTGTTTCGAACAACGGTGATCACGACGCCGTGGTTGTGGTGGGTGGCATAACACCATCATCACCAGTTTCGATATGGCCGAGGAAACAAGGACTGGATGGATCGACAGCTCGGCTCTTGAGTGTGCAAATGCCCCGATAAGGGTTAATCCCAGGCCACCCCCTACAAGTCTGGGGGAGGCGTAAATTCTTGGTGAGACACCAGGTGATTGAACGAAGAGGTAAGAAACAGTTGTTCGACAATGCAAAAAAAAAAGGAAGGGCTCGGGTGTTGTTGTGTGACCCTCGAGCCAGGATTGTTTGCCAATATCTCGTTGTTGTGACCCTTGGTTTACGGAGTAGGCAGGTGGGTGGTGTTCCTGGCTGGCAAGGCCGAAGAGGGAGAGATATCGGTGGGAGAAGTTTGTTATAAAAGACCTGGTTGATGTGGTCAGCTGTCTAAAAGTCGTGATTAGCTGGCTGATTGTGAAGTTGTCATCTGATAGAATAGGTAAGCTAAACTAAACTGAAACAGAAGAGAGAACGGGTGCTGTCAGGATGGCCACCATATAGAGGGATGATGCTGCCAAGCGGGCGGACTCGTGATAGGGTATGGCGAGCTCGACGAAAATGCTGTCGACGGGTGCAATGCAATACGGGAATCTGAGTCGCCCTCGGCTGCAACCAAATCTCAATTTGGACAGACTCTCTCTTGTCCCAAGGACCAAGATCGGCGATTTCTGCCCCTCTGGCGGGCGCGAGATCTGTAGAAGGCTCCCAGTTACAAGGCCAAGAAATGATCCAGAGAACATTGGACGAAGGTGCTACCACAGCATTGTATCACTAGGTCCGTGCCAGACCGGCCGAGCAATAACAAAGACTCTCCCATTTGGACGCATGGGGGGCTCCTGGCATGTCAAGAACAGGAGTGTGAAACATGGCCTTCGTCCGTTTGGGAACAGTTGGTGTAGTCAGTGCAGTGCAGTTTTGAATGCACCCTATTGGGGCCATCACTCAGCAATCCGCGGCGACGTGATGCAGTATATGCGATATATGCGAGGTGAGCTGACTATGACCCGCCAACTTGGTTCCATATGATTCCGTGATTCCCACACAACTCCGGGAGAAAGAAAAGAAAAAAAGACGGTTCGATGGTCGAGACTGTCGACCCTTTGATGCAACGTGAGTGGTTGCGAGATTCAAGGTTCGGTGCGGAGCAGAAAACGGGGACCCACCTTCTGGGAGAACAGGGATCCAAAAGTGGTCACGGCATCTGCCGGGGGTCACGACGGTCCACCAGATCGATCTCACTCTGGTGACCCTGGGTTTGGGATTTCATGGGGGAACGCTGCTCTCACAGACTGGAATCACTTGTCATATTTGCCTCCAGTCGAATTGGGAATCTCAGTCAGCAAAGCTCAGTTCGAGAGAGCTCCGTGATGTCCGGTGAGTGCTGGAGCCTACGAGGTGGGCTTGCGGCAACACACGACGTCTATCGTGTCAGATAGGGTAGTGTCCATTGGGGTGGTCTTCAGCTCGTTACCTAGCCACTCTCATCTTGATATTTTCCCACCAAGACCCATCGATAGGACGGAGTGGACGGAACTGTACCGTCAATATAGGACATGGCTGATACACAGGTGTTGCTTCTTGGTGCCCGCTCAGGCCGGTGCCCGTTTGCGCACGCCCTGCAGTAGTGCTGCACCTATAGTGCTATCTCCGGCCCCCAGCGTGGCACGGCCGACTGCCAACTGCTTCTCTTATCCTTCAAGAGATCATCGCATCTCGACCTTCTAGAGGTTCTAGAGCTTCTCTGCCCTCCGCACGCCGTCTATCCGTAGTCTCACTTCCTCGGTGTGGCAAAGTGAGACGAAAAACTGGGACCTGAGCTGAAGATCCGCCAAAGAGACGAGAGGCTGTCGACATCGAGCCTCCCCCTTTCCCTCGGGATGTGCCTCATCGTGGTTGGCTCCTCCGCCGTCAGCTTTTCTCCTGCGCGACATGTGCGAACAGGGCGGCCGGGCCCTAATCTGCATTTTTCTTGAATGTGGCGTCACGGAATGGAAGGCCATGTATTTGTCCAGTTCTTGATGAGCGGCCGAGAGTCGGTAAGCCACCGAAGTGGCAGCTCTTCATAGGTGTCCAGGGCCGCATCCGCTGGCAATTCCCTTCAGCCGATGGCTTGTGTTGTCTAGTAGAGGTGCCCCTTTTCCCCTCTCCCCGTTGCCCCTATCTTTGCTGTAGCCAAGCAGATGTCGACATCAAAAGTCACCTTCTGGAAACAAACTGGCACTCGGTGGGAAAAGATGGTAGGATAGAAAGACAGCGCCCGGACCATCCCTTACGAAATTGGGGCTGCCAAGACAGGCACACATACCCGCCATGGCGCGCCGCTTCCCCTGTAACCCCTCACCCCCTCACCCAACCCCAGCTGTGCAATGCACAGCACCAGCACTAAAACGGCATGTAGGTTCCTGCTGTAGCGGTGCCCGGGCCTGTGTCAAGCCTTTCCGGCACGGATACAACCCGTCCCATCCAATCCAATTCAATTCAATCCATCCCATCCATTCCTCTGGCTTCTGCTTCTGCTTCTGCTTCGGCTTCTGCTTCTGCTTCCGCTTCTGCGTCTGCTTCTACTTCCATCTTCCTTCCATCTCTCCTCCACCTCACCTCGGTCCTAAGTCCCGACCCTAATCAACATCACTCGAGAATCACGCAAGCCTCCAGACAGTATAGGTTTTGTTTGCATTGGTGGTCCCCCGGATCGTCTCCAGTGCCTGAGTCTCTACCAATCAGCCGACATCGACAAGACCACGGTCCCATCGCTTGAGCTCCGAGTCTTTGCGCCACCACGAACAAGACAAAAAAGACGTCTCTCTCCTCCTGCTCACCCCCCCCTCTCTCTCCCACTCTTAGCCCGACGTGAACCTGCCGTCTTTTTTTTTCTCGACAGGTAGATTGGTTTTTTGGTTGTTTTTTTTTTGCTTGGTTTTTTATACTCGGCCGCCACCCTCCCACAACGGCTGCCTTACCAAACTGTCCGTCTACGCTGTCCTACCTACCACCGCTCCGGTCCCCGCTAGCCACTGAGCTACGAGCTACGACACACGTCTGACGATCCAAATCCATTGCCGAAGAACGTTGACCTCTCCGCTTCTTCTTTTTTCTCGCGGAGCAGCCCGTCAAGTGTGTTTCGGCGGCGCGTGCTCTCCAGGAGCTGGTGTTGGAAAGCGGGTCCAAGCAAGCTATCTAGGAGCTACGGCAGTGCGGCAAGGAACAGGGAATCCTCCCCAAATTCGTCGGCAAAGCTATTATCGACAGATCGCCCAGCGCGCGATTTGCCCACTCGACAACCCATTGACATCTCCCAGGAAGCTATGAGGTAGGCCCGAAGCCCTCTCCCCGACCCAATTGCACGCCCGCCGGACGCTGTTGATGCTGCGAGCTGCACATTGCACATTTGCACGTCCAAGACGACGGAAAGACCCGCACCGGCATATCGAGCACATGCGCCGGTCCCTGTTTCGGGCGGGTCCTTTTTCTGGAGTCCTCTCCCAGGGTTTTCCATTTGTCGCGCCGAGTTCGCGATGTTGCCCGATGTCGCTTGCGCCCTCAAGTTGCTGACGCCTATTTATATGAGATATAGGGCAGATGGCCGCGGCTATTGATCGAGCGCCGAGGAATCATTTGGACGAAGGGTCTGAGGACTCGATGGGCGCGAGGACGATACCAATCATTGCGCCTACCATCCAGATGTCTGCACCCTCTCCGGGCGAGCCCATGGACATCACCACCCCTACGAACTCCTCCGCACCCCAATCTGCCACCAAGAGCCCCGATAGCGACGTGAATGCCAGCGGCGGCAACGCCAGTAACGAGTCGAACGAGCGTCTACAGCCCATCCAGGCCCAGATCAACAGCAATCACCACAACCATCAAGCTTCCTCCGAGAACAACATCACCATGCCGGCCCCCGTAGCCGCAGCCCCGGCTGTCCACCAGCCCAAGATTGTTCAGACAGCCTTCATTCACAAGCTTTACAAGTATGGTGCCTCGCCAATCCACTCGTACGGCCATGGACGGATACTAAATCATGTGATAGCATGCTGGAAGACAAGACGATCCAGCACCTCATTTCTTGGACCCAGAGTTCCGAGAGCTTCGTGATGCAGCCCTCACATGAGTTTTCCAAAGTGCTAGCGTATGTTGACTTGAACAGCCGCCAATTGCATTTTCTGACGAGTGTACAGGCAATATTTCAAGCACACCAATATCTCTTCATTTGTGCGGCAGCTCAACATGTACGGCTTCCATAAGGGTAAGCATTCGGCTGTTCTATTTTTATCCAGTGAGATAGAGTGTTGATAATGGCATAGTGAGTGACGTGTTTGCTCATGGGACTCCCGACTCGACCATGTGGGAGTTTAAACATGGGAACGGCAACTTCAAGCGGGGAGACCTGGTTGGTCTGCGGGAAATCAAGCGCCGGGCCTCGCGACATGCGCTGGTTCACAGAGAGTACAGCAACCAGAAGCCACCGCCATCTCAGCCTGGCACTCCGGCCGAGCCAATGCCTCCCATGCAAGAAGGCGGCGACCCCAGGGTGAACAGCATCGAGCACACTCTCTACGACCTCAGTGCTCGTCTTCAGCGCCAAGAAGAAAACTCGCAGTTCATGCAGATCAAGAACCAGGCCATCATGGACACGGTAAGCCGGCTGCTGCAGTTTAATCAAGAGCTGTCACGCGCCGTGATGGCCCTTTCGCCGAGCCCTGATAACCCGATACACCGGGACGGTAAGTGCTGGCTGCATCTCGGAGCTTTTTTTGGTACCAGGATAGCCTAATATTTTCCGTTTTTAGTATCATCACTGCAGATCGAGGTGCAGCGGCAAATGGAGATATTCCGCAGCCTCGAGGAACCCCACGAGCCGTTGTTCGCCAGCACCCGTCCCTACTTTGCCAACATCGAAAACGCGCCCGTCTCGCCTCGCCAGTTGCCCCAGGACGATCCCCGCAGGTCTAATCTCGCAGTCCCCCAGCCCCGAGGGCCAAATTATTACCATGACCACCGCCCCGCGGTGCCTTCTGGGTTGTCGGTGAGCACCCGGAGACCATATGGTTCGATAGGAGGAAATTCCACAGGCCAATCTTCGCCGTCTTCCAATCGGGCCCCTGCTCCGCCGCCACCGCCCGGGCCACACCACCTGTCAAATCCCGATCTGCATCCCGGTGCTCTGGGTCGAAGGCACACCTCGGCTGATATCCGTGCTCATGGTTGGCAACCCCAACCACCTCCCCCGTTTTCCGGACCACCTTCGTCCCAATGGCCATCGTCACCCAGCCGGCTCCCACCACCCCCCGAGAGCCAGCATCTCAGGGATACCTTTTCTCACTATTCTCTGCAACCCTCGTCCCAACCTCATTCCCGTCCAGCCACTCCCCCAGCGCCCCCATTTTCCAATGGAAACCCACCTGCCGCCGACACGTTTAACAACTGGTCCTGGAACTCTGCCAATCGGGAGAATAAGAACCTGTCGGTGAGGGATCACTCGGCGCCGCCGACGAGACGGGGAAGCATGGCTCATATTTTGAACCCGACTGACACGGCTGAGAGGGAGGATGAGGATATGGACCCCCGGGGTGATGACGACCGAAAAAGGAAGAGGCTGCAATGATTTTTTTCCTCCAACGTCTGGTATTATTTTCGAACAAAAATCTGCTTTACATCTTTGATTGCATACAACAAAAACATTACTTAATTTCTGTTTTTTCTTCTGAATTATTTCTCGGGTAACAAAAAAGCATTTATTACTTTGAAGATACCTATTTTTTGGGGAGGGGGAGGGGGGGGGAGTAATGGGATTGGTGGTGGTTTGGATTTTTTTCTTCATCTTCTTTCCCTGGAAAATGTTGTTGTTTTATTTCTCAGGAAAGGTGGGGAGGCGGCCAAATTTGTTTGTTTGTTTGTTTGTTTGGGTGGTGGTGGTGGTGGTTTGTTGGGGATATCTTGTTGTTGGATGTTATGTACGAGTTTTTTAACTTATAGATCCGCGATACCCTTTGGGGCTGTTGTTCTCTTTTGGGTGTTTCCTCCACCAGGTGTGTCTGATTGGATTAGAACACCTGGTGGAGGAATCGCCTGAAGAGAAGAGCAGCTGCAAGGGGTATCGTGGATCTATATTTGTGTTGTAAGCTTTGTACGATCTGGGGGGATGGGGAGATAGTTGAGAGTTGAGAGTTGTGTTCAATTGGATTTAAGGTTTGGTTGATGGTGATTTGTGTTTTTTGATGTTTGCTTTGATAATGGTGTACCGGTTGGCCGGTTGGTGTGTTTGGGAAGATAGGGGGTGGGTTGTGTTGTGGTTGTGTTGTAGGATTGGGCGTTGTGGCGTGCTTGAGTTTGATAACATATATATATCTATATGTCACTATATCAACAACCTCGTTGTATCCAAAAGTTTGGGCTTTTCCAAGAGAAGAGCAAAGACGTGGATGATGATGATGATGATGAGTTGGTGTTTGTCAAAGTACGAGTACACAAAGATGCCGAACATTACTACTGAAAGCCCCGAATTCAAGAGAAAGGGAGCACACTTGTTATGGTATCATCAAGATCAGATCTGTTGAATGGCAACATTCCTAGTCTAATGGGAACAAACATTAACAGACCAACGAGAAAATTGAACCCTTTGATCTGATAGTATTGCCAACCCAAGCAGACATAACCAGACAAAACCTTTTTCCCTGGTGTGTTGCCCCTTTCCAACCTATTGTAGAATTTGGTATCTTGTTGCACGCTAAACAAACAAAAACATTCCCCATCCATCAATCTGCTCGAAAAAGTTGTTGAAAACCCAGGCATTCACAATCAATCCGTCCCGCTCGATGACATATTTCCAACCTCCCCCCCTCCCATCACAATAGCCAAGCTCAATAATCGACCAACCTCAACCGTTTCCCAATCTCCGTCCGTCTCTTGGCCTGCTGCGTCGCCCGTTCACTCGCCTTCGTCTCCCCACCCTCGTAGCTCTCCCCCCTCGCCTTGAGCGCCTGAAGCAGCATCCCCGCGTCAAAGAAGCCATCTATTTTTTATTTTTTTCGTTAGTCATCATCATCACCCATACATCCGTATCAAAAAGGAAAACTTACAACCGCCCAACTCATCATCCTCACTCATCCCCAACAGGCTATCCTCCGTCGGACTCACGCTCCCATTCACACTGAACCCTCCCTTCCTCCCCAGATCACTGCCGCCGGTGATAAGTCGTCCCCGGAGTTTGGCCTTCGCAGTGGCAGAATCTTTGTGTGTAAGTTTCGGCTTGGCCTTCATCTCATCCACCTCCCTGGCTCTGCTCTGCTTGCTGGCAACCCCCGCCCCTCCATTTCTCTGGGCTGCGGTCAACCGCAGGATCCGGCGGATCTCCAAGAGGTAGGACTCAAGGGTATCGACGAAACGCTTGGTTTGGCGATGGCGGGAGGAGACACAAATAGAGATGGTCTCGTCTTTGATGATATAGCCTATCCCGAAGCCATCTCCCGACACGGGGCCGAAGCCAAAGTGTCGCAGGGATGGGTTGCCGCAGTTGGAGGTGGAGAGGATGGTGGTGTTGAGCTTGTCCCAACCCGAGTCAGCAAAAATGAGGGGCAGTTGATGAGATGATCCATTAGGCGAGCGGGAACGGGAGGAGTGTCTAGATGAGGCGGAATTGGTCCTGTTGCGGATGACGCTGCTGTTGGCGTCGTCACCATTGGTCGTGCCATTGGTCCCGTTGGTGTTGGTGGTAGCCGCGGGGGGGGCATGGACCGCAGACGAGGGGGTGGTGCCATTGTCGATAAGGTACTCGGCCGCTCTGCCGTGGGAAGAGCTGATATCAGACATGCCATCTACCGGAGAAGAGTACCCGTTGGTGCTATCGCCGTTGGAGCCAAAGTCATCGTCAACCATGCGCTGCCAGAGACAAAACAGGGCGTACAAATGACGATCACACCCTTGGGCTTTGGAGCAGTCGCGGGTGTTGGCTGTGTGACGTTGGCAGGCCTGCCTGAGAGCCTCAATCTTGTTCTCGGCCGGGTTGTCAGCCCAGAAGGTCTGGACAAAGTTGACGGCTTCTTCCGAAACAGTGCGAATGGCTTCAGTGCGGCCATGAAGGAAGGTCTTGGTCATGGCTGGCTCGTACGTGCACTCCACTCTGCCGTAGAGACCGTAGTAAGCGGCTTGGAAGGCCATCTGGACAAAAGCATCGGGAGAGAAGCCCATGCTGGTAATGAAGTTCTTGCCATAGGCGCCAAAATCCAGGCACTCAAACTCGTTCTGTTCGATGAGATCGGCGAGTCTGGTCTCGGCAAAGCGGACAGCGATGCGAAGTTCAGGGATCATGTCCCATTCGAGCTTGTGAGGTGTGGTGCTGACATCGCCAAAGCTCTCAGGGTCACGCTTCGAGGGGTCGGGGCTGGTGGATGACCAGAGGGCTGGTGCCTTGCCGTTGATGGTCCGAGCAAAGCGGAGGATGGTGTCGGTGTAGATATCACTGGCAAAGCGAAGAACCGTGTGACCGTCGACACCAGTGTGCTCAAAGTTGATGCCGGCACTGCCGTTCTTGCAGACGATGATCTGCAGCTTGTCGTACCACCTGTTGGTGCAGGTTCCAATCTGGACACCCTTCTCGATCTCGCTGGTGCCGCAAAGCATGTTCTGGCAGAGGGCGGCAGCATCGGCAGGCTCTGTGTAGTCCAGGCAGACCACGAAGAGAGCTGTGTCGATGATGCTGAGGCAGTCGGCATTGTTGGAACCTGGTTCTCTGGTGATGACATCCCTCAAACCAGACCAGACCTTGCGGTTCTCGGTGCTGAGGACACCCAGGGCACCCTTCGCGGCCTCTTGAATGGGGATCTGTGCCGCATCGTCCACAATGGTCTGGAGATTGATGGCGATATCCTTCTCCGTCATGATCACGTCAGAGTTGTCATCCAAGACATCGAACCAATAAAATTGGCCATGGCACATGACAATGAGATGCTTGGAGTCGGGATCCTGCTCAATCTGGCACCCATCCTCAGTGGGCACTCTGGCGGTGCCGAAGAGCCGTGAATACTGGTGCATGCACAGGGGCGTCCCCTTGACGGTGTCTGGTGGGAGCTCCTCCTTGCGGACAGCTCGAACAAACTCCAACGCCGACACAATCAGAGACGCAGCGCGCGTCACCTGATTGTTGCGGGCTGGTGTAGGGTCATCCTCGAGCAGGAAGAAGGGGTTGAGGTTGAGAACGACCGGATTATCGAAGTTCAGATATGAATCATACCCTTGACTGTTAGCCAAAAGTCTTCATTCCATGACCAGCGAGCAAACAACTTACAGAACTGCTCAATATAACTGGTCTTCCCCTCCGCGTACGCCCTCAACTTTGCGTCCAGTTCTGGTCCTTCATTGTTGAGAAACTCTTGAACGGCATTCCTGGTATCTTGGTGTTCCCTTGGGCCCTGAAGCGGCTTGAGAGAAGAGAGATATCTCTGGCAGGTCTGCTCGAGGGCTGGGATGGGCAGCTTGGGTAACTCATCCTGATGAGCGTACGTGACTCCTCCCTTGGTCTTCTCCTCACGAAAGGGACCCATGTCGTAGTTGCGAGCCTTGAGCACTGTGTTTCTTCTCGGCTTTGGAATCACTGGAAGGTCTGCGATGGTGCGAGGAGTTTCGGGTGGCGGTGACTGAGGTTTCGACTCAGCCGGCTCAAGTGGAAGGGTGAGAGTCTCACCGAGAGCTCTTGGTGTGGCGAAGTGACGGACTTGTGTAGGCATTTCTTGTCAGCTGGGGTGATCTGGATTCAAGCGTAGAGAGGCGAGACGGAGGTGCTGATGTTCAGGCCGCGCAGAGCTGTGCGGTAGAAGTAGTGACAATCTTGAAGACAGTAAGGTGGCATTCCACTGGAAATGCAGAGGTGAAATATTCTTAAGATGGTTGAGGGAAAGGAGCGAGAAAAGCGCGAGCTGGATCCTAGGGGGAATGGGGACAAACAAGACACCGGTCCTCGGCCGGGACAGTTCGGGATTATATGGCGGCGGGAAGCTCGGGGATGGGGATGAGGGAAGGTGGAGGAGTAGAGATATTGAGGCAGAGTGGACCCCCCATTTCCACGGCCCGCACTCACGGAGCTGTCCTCCTACTCATGAGTTGTAGCATGTGGGACTAGGCATCTCAATCATAGACAGAGCTCGAAGAGCATGTGGCCTGTCTAAGCGCAACAAGGCGGGGAGGTCAGGAGTGATTGGACGTAGTGGGTTAGGAAGCCTCCTCCGCAGGCCCGAACGCTCAATCTGGATGCGCCCATCTAATGATGTGCCGAGCGGCGCACCACATTCTGGTCCCCAGGTCCGGGATAAGAAAACGAGAAAAGAGAGACGAGACGCAACGTACCCAGGAATCTAACAACCAACTGCTACTTGCGGCAATTCGACCGAGCTGTTCGGGACGGCGGACTGAGGCGTGGAACGGTGGGTAGTGTATGGATAAGGATGTAGTGAGATTTTTAGACGAGGCACACAGCAAAAGATGGTCGAGGGAGGGGCCGTCCGAGGAGTTCCCGTCGTCTGAACTTATTGCCCCGTGGTTGACTGGTTAGTCTCTGTCATTGTCAAGGTCATCTGCCTCTCCGGTGGCTTATCGCTCACATAACCACAAGGCCTATGCCAGCCGTTGACGGCAGCCCAGGCGTCGATGAACCAGGCTTCCTGACCTGCCTCTCCTGCGTCACAGGTGCAGACGACAGGGCGGGGGAGGGGGGGTGTGTGTTGATGGGGGGGCACTGGGGGCACACAATGGAACTCCAGGCGGAATGGAACCGGGGTCTTGGTAAGGACGTCACTTTCTCCAAATGACGTTTAGATCCCCACCAATTGGCAGCCTCTAAAATGGAAGGCTTCCGTCTGGACACGGGTGTTTTTTGATGACTGGACAAAGACCAAAACGAAGACGAGACGGTGCTGCTGTCACAGTGCTCTCGGTGTAGACTACACGGGGCGATCGACCGGGAACGGCTTCGTCGAGGGCCTTGGTAAAGGTTGGTTGGTCTTCGGACAAGAGGATGTCGTGCGGTTGGGCAAGGGATCGAAGCACAGTTTCTGGGCTGCATCCAAGCACTCCACGTTCCACGGTGGGGTTTTCCTGGGGATTCGGTGCCAAGCCACTTGCAACGCTCTCCAGGTTTCCCCACACGGAGGAAGTCACTGTTATGGCGACGTGGGACTGTCAGTCAGAGATGGACAGTCTTCACTCGTTGGTGATGGCCTATTCTCTGGCAAAGATTAGACAACCAGGAAGCTGGGACAACTGCAGGAAAGATAGATTACCTGTACGGACAGAGTAGGTGCACATAAGGTGAGGGGTACCAAGAGTCTGGACCAAGCTGAAGCGATGTCCAAAGCGGCTGGCAAGATAGGAAGAGGAATATAGTTCCAGCGAGATTTCCAGTGTCGGCTGCGCTCTGTGAGAGGGCGGGTGCCCAAGAGAATCAATCGTAAGCATGTGAACAAGACAGACGGGAGAAAGCCAAGAGTCAGCAGCGGCAGATGGGCCAAGAAACCCCATGTAGGCTAACCATCTCCCGGCCGAACGGATATGTGGGGCTGACCCAATGTCTCTGAGCCTCTTCAGACTTCAATGGTCAAAAAGGTCTCTTCTGTTGTGTGTCCGTATGCAACTTGTGTTCATCTTCAAAGTGCAATATATCCATGTTACAACGTCTGTTCCAGAAGCATCTTCCAGCTGGTTTCAGCACACTGGCTCCTCCCGCTGGGCATTCCACGTGCAGATAGGATTCTCAGTTCTTGTTCCCCGCGGTAAGAGTTCGGATCAATGGACAGCCTCCAGGATCGAGCTGGCACGCCATGCACTTCATCCACTCTCTTTCAAGACATCCAATCAGAAATTCTCCAAAAAAGAAAATCCATGGATGGTGACGCTTCCCCAGATATTCCTAACATTTGGCACATGGCTGCCGCCGGGTGTGCCAGATGCATCGCCAACTGCCAAGCACCCCGCAACCGGTCTGTGCTGGTAGATACCCGAAGCCTTTCAAGATTGCCATTTCCTGCGGAAATTGGATTCTCCGACTGCGGAGCTGGTGTACAGCGATTCAGGTTGTTGTTGACATTACGAGAAGACTTCGGGCAGAGCCTCACAGGGGTAGGCTTGGCCATCTGGTGGCGTTCTGTAATGCAGAACATCCCTGGGTGCAGAAGCTCAGCGGGCCCCTGTCGACGACGACCTCCCTAAACTTCCCAGATTCGAGGCCGGCTTCGGCGTTCCCGCTGGTTGTCTTTTCTGACAGGAAGCTGGACGAAATCATCAGATGGTTCAACCAATCTCTTACGTATTCGAGGGGCCATTGCCGGCATAAGCCGCACACTCTGTACGGTGGGTCCATTCATAAAAGCTTGTGAGGCTATTTGGACGTCCAACCATCAAATACCCTGACTTAGGTCGCTCTGAATAGATATCAAAAGGGCATATGCAGACGATGAGGTTTATCTGAGATTTATCTGAGATTTATCTCCCACCGTTGGCTTGTTAAGTAAACAAACGGTCTGATGTTGGCAATCTGATAAGATTAAATATTACCGATTAAGCTTTGTCAACGGTCTGGGCATGTCCCCGGTGTTAGGGAAAAAACAGCCACCACTGTAAAGAGCGCGGCTTACACGATGGTTGCCTAACTGTGAGCTTTGCCAAACACCGTTAGCCACCTGCCATCTCAATCTCATCGAACCATTAAGCTTCGTGGCGTTTGTTTCCGATTTTCGCAAACTGCAAACTACATCTCATTTTGGGATATTGATCATTTTTTCTAGCCCTTCTTTAAACAGCAAATATGTCTCTATTGTGGTATAACCGGGGCGAGGAAAAGACCCGGCTCCGGCTCGAGTTTCAAGTTGTCCACGATGGCCTGGATGAGGGGATTTCCAAACAACAACCAACCCAGACTTTCACCTGCTTTGGTGATCTTCCGCCAGAAATCCGACTATCTATCTGGGAAGTCTTGATCCAACCGAGGATCGTTCTGGCAGCATGTGTGGACAACCGGTGCAAGACCCAGAAACACGCCCAAATGGCCAAGCGTTCAACGACACGCTCCATCCCGGTCTTGCTTCATGTAAACCGCGAATCTCGCGCTCTTGCTCTCCGCCACTACGAGCTCACCTTTGCCTGGAAGATTCCGCCGAGATTGGCCGCCCCAGAAACGAGTGTGTTGCCCGCACAGGGTGACGCTCGTGTTTGGTTCAACTTCAACCTGGATGCTTTGCTCCTACTTGGCGAGCTCGAACCTTACGATGAGTTTGGCTTCAGCTCGCCCATGTCTCACTTCTTTCGCAAAGAGGACACCGCCCGCATAAAGCACATTGCCTGTGCCTTTGAGGAGCTACATCTCAGCCTCTACGAGTCCGATTCCATCTTTGGCACTTTGTTTCACATCATCGACCGTTGCCCTGCCGCTCAACGTCTCCTCATCACCACCACGACTGAAGACACAGAGACGCGCCACTTGAGACTGCCCACTCTTGACAACGTTGTCCAGAAGCTCTGGTGTGCTTTCCTAAACGGCACCACCTGCGTCAACGAGTCTCTGGCCAACATGCAAATCCTCATGATCGCCGAGGATGGTCTCGCTTCGTTCATCAACGAGAACAGGTAGCAGAAGCCTGGTGGTTGGATACGGGCTTCACGAGGAAGGGTTGGCATAGGGAATGCATAATCTCGCTTGCTAATGCTATGAATCCTTCAAACAGCGTTCCACCTGAAACCAGTGCTTTGCCTCCCAGGTAATGCATGTGAAGTCGCCGCCTTTCTCTCGTGTTTCATTTCTTCACCAGCCGCAATACCGAACAGCCATCGTTATACTTGTTACAAACCCGCTTCCCAAGAGAAACCCATGGTCCCCACTCGTGTTCTCACGCCCTTTCAGCCAGCCCCGAAGTGCCGAGGTAGCAGATAGAGGCTCTTTAAATCCCTCGCGTCATGTTCGTTTCCATATTTGCCGAGGTGGCGCCACACGGGCCGACCCGCGGTCGATCAAGGGGATCTGTCGTTTCGATCGACCCATATCCGCAAGGCCGTTTCCTTATCGTCGTTATCCCAAGCTTGGTTGCCCTCGGATTTAGTAAGGAGGCTCTGGAGGATTGGGAGTAGGAGGTGTAGGAGCGGGAGGAGGTTGAGGCTTGCCCTGGCAAACGAAGGAGGATGCAGGAAGTAAATGCGCCATCTGTGGAAGAGGTTGACATTAGCCCTGTGGCACCCCGCTCTGCATTTCATGCAACATACCTTGGGAAGCTCCGGATTGGCTATCGCTGGATACGGCGTATTGATGAAGGTTGGTTCCGGTCCCTCCGTGCTATGTTTTGACGGTGCTAGTGTTCTAATAGGAACCTTAGGGACTGGTTGTTTAGCTTCGCTTCGGATCTCGGCGTCTGAAGAGGTTGAAGAGGATGAAGAATGCTGAGCAGGTCGACTGGAAGACACCTGGTGATCAGCTCCTCTTTAAGCACTGCGAGGACCCGATGTCCCCCACACACTTGACTTTCTCAAAAGAGGCCTGAGCGAAGACTCCTCCCTTGAGGGGAGGGCGAGAGATACAGTTCCATCTTGGCCATGGGCCCCCGATAGTGAGACCAGCCCACTGCTCCTATCGAAAGGCCTCCAGCACTGCATGTGGCATCCCACTCGGACGCGGGTTGATGGACAGGGTTGCGTGGTGACTCGTCTGCCAGGCTCTCTCAGGAGCCCGGCTGATTCGACTGCTCGATGATGGGGGGCAGTACATGGTGCCCGGCAGCAGCGCACGGATAATAAACCCACAATCTGATGATTGCGGAACACCCTCATCCTTGGACTGAACCGGAATCTTGATCATCCCAAGCAGGGGTCGAAATCTATGCAAAGCTGTCCAGGTGACAGGTCGCGGGAACGTGGTGGTCTGGCATCCCAGAGATTAAAGGGCGTGTTAAGGCCGCACGTTTAAGCCGCAGCCCACTCCGGTGACGCTATGGATCTCTATCAAGCCCACGCCATCGAGACGTTCCCCGCTATACATGCTTCGCCTGTCTCCTAGCGTTTGTCCTCGACTACGGACTATGTCCTGCAGGGCGGCCGCTCCAGCCGTTTGGCGGTTTTGGAAACAACAGGGCAGCATGGCTGTTTACGAGAAACGGACCGACGGCATGTTTCCAAGCGGAAGAGCATGTCGTTCTGGTGGCTCTAGAGTGGATTCGAAAGCTTGCCCGCAGCGTATGCGGCCATAGGTCCCATTTTCCAAGTGACATTCTGGTTAAACAGCCAGGACACGAGGACACGATAATATCCACGATAATGCTCAGCGAACCGACCCACAGTTGACACAAGTCCGGGTCGACCAAACAGGCAAGCAGTGTAAAAAATAAATGGTAAAAAGGTGGGATATCTGGCAACCCAACCCGGCATCTCAAGTCCTTTGACAGGTGGGACACTGTGACGGGCGACCCGCTCTATGGGGGAGGGGGAGGGGGGAGCCCCTGAGACACCGCGCAGTACCGAGTCCGATGCCACGCAGTCTGTTCTTTTCTCTGCGCCATCGATCATTGACCGTACCCGCCGACGCACAGCGGGATGGGCTGCTCTCTGCAGGAATGACTTGCTTCTTACAGACGGTGGAGCATGACGGTGGCTTGCGAGGTTCTGTCTCTCTCCCGTGTCCTGAAGCTCCTCGGTACCATTCAGGACGGGTTGAGCCCCCTGTCCCCCACATGGATGGATGTTATGTTTCATACAGAGTCCGTGAGAGCCACGTGCGGCCATTTCTTTTTTCTTTTTTTTTTCTACGAGAATCTGATATCAGCCTCGTCAACCTCGGGCTTGTCGGTGTTGACATCGTCTGGAATTTTCTCAGATCATCAAGACCTGCGGGGGGGGTGGTTGGAGGTTGATGGCTGACCCCCAAATTGTTATCACTTTTCTCTAGTGACAAGTCAGATATCACACTCCAAACCTCACCAACGTCCCTCTCGTGCCCTGGCATATTGCACCTCCGAACTCGTCTCTCTGTCACCTGTCTCTGCGGATCCGGAGCGCGTTGGAGGAAAGGTCAAGCATTCGACATGTCTGTTACAGTCTGCCCTAGCGAAATATTAGGGGGATCAACCCCGCCAAAACGTTGACACTAACACCGTTCAGCCGGCCCCGCTTTTTACCCTTCTCCAGTCCTTTCTCGGGGGGAAAGTTCTCTTCTAGAATCTTTCCCGTTCGAATCATTCACCTATTTTAAGAGGCGGCCTGTATCCAACAACAACAACAACAACAACAACAACAACATCTTGGGCGGGTGGTAGATATCTTATTCAGTTCTTATTTACCAACCCTCCCCCACGCCGTAGATAGTTGGACAAAGAAGCCTCATTGTTTCCCCTGGCGCCATGACGTTATATTCGCTACCCCGATTCTATACATATCAATATACCACTTATAATGGGGGAAGGCCAACCCCAACCCCCATGGTATGGAGAGGAGAGGAGGGAGTTTGGAAACGCGATCGGTCTTGGTACACAGGGCATTGCTGAAAGGTTTAAGCGCATCTATGGCGTGCATGAAATGACTGACAGGGATTTTCATGGTAACCACAAAACAGGCACAAGCAAGAAGGGGGGAGGGGGTTGGAACACACACACAAGTGCCACATTGGGAAACCCGGCCGTTCCTCATAGGTTGAAACTCGCATCCGCGTCCTCTCATTGCGGATGGGGTGGGTTTGTAAGATGGCAAGTTTTTTTCTTCTTCATTGTTCTTCTTTGTCGGAGTTTGATGTTGTTCTTCTTCTTCCCCGCGGTATTCGTTACCGTACCTTTGGTGGTGGATAAGGGTGAATTGAATGCCGGGAAGCCGGAGGAAACCCCGCCTTTCTTTTTGGAGGTCATGAAGTGGAAATAGTGCAAGGATATGAAGAAAAAACAACGCAACCCCGCCCTTATGTATGCTGAGGCTCTTGGTAGGCTGGTTTTGGTTGGTGTTGGGCATATCGCGATCGGATTTTTCTTGGCCAGAGCAGGTGTATGTTCAGTGTTATGGGGTTTATGCGGGAGATTGACGACAGAGGGAGGAGGGGTTCATATTGGATCAATTGATAGGTGTATGATAGAGGGGCAATTCCAATGATGAGGTAAGAAGAGATGGTGATACCTGACATATGATGATGGTAGGTGATGGTGGTGGTGGTGGAGGATGAGAAATCGCGCGCGCCGCGTGTAACAAGGGCGGCTCTGTCATATGCTTTTTTTTTCTTGTTGCGTCTCTCGCTTGATGGGTTGTTGCCTTGGTAAAGTATGCTTGAGGTGGACACCTGGCTACCATCATCCCGGCCATGGGGGATGGGATGGGGAGAGAGGAGAGGGGGGTGTTGCCTCCTCTAAGCCGAGCAACGACCGACTGTGTTGGTTGGATACGGTAGTGGGATGTGGTGAGGAGACAAAGAGTGGGTTTGACTGCCGGTTGACCGTTGGCGTTGTACTAAAAGGGGAGAGTACTATCTCGGTTTGCTGTTGCGTTTTCTTTTTCTCTTTTCCTCTCTTTGTTTTTCAAGATAGTTTCTTGAACTTTTTGTTTACCCAAGACATCCATCTGTTGGAGCATCAACACCACACCACCACCCATCACCAACCTTCCCGCCCTCACCACAGCCAAAATGTCCCACGTGACCCCCCACTGGCCCCAACCCTCCCACCCCACCATCCAACAAGTCATCTACGCCACCGACGACACCTCCTTCACAACCAAATCCCTCTCCCTCATCACCCTCCCCCCCTTCGGCCTCTTCGCCAAGCTAGACTTCCCCCCCTGCACCCCCGCCCCCTCCCCAACCTATGCTACTGTCCAGTGCGGGATCAACTCCCACCTCAACCTCAACTCTGACCTCCTCTACATCAACCACTCGTGCGACCCCTCCCTCATCTTCGACACCACCAACCTCGTCGTCATGGCCGGACCAAAAGGGCTCAAAGTCGGGGAGGAACTCACCTTCTTCTACCCCTCGACTGAATACGCCATGGCCCAGCCGTTCGACTGCTTCTGTGGAAGCAGCAGCTGTAAAGGACGGATCAGCGGCGCGAGGGATATGAAGCCTGAGCAGCTGGAGGGTATGTTTCTCAACGCGCATATTAGGGAGCTGCTGGGGATGAACGGGACAAAGGGGGGACAAGATGATGAGACCGCAAAGGCGCTGAGGGAGGTTGTCAGGGCTGCCGAGCGGGCTTTGGACGGGTACTTGGCTGCTAAGGCTGGTGCTGCCGGCAAGGGGGAGGAAAAGAAAATCAATGGGGTGAAGAAGGTTTTGAACGGGGGTTATGCCAACGGAAACGGGATCGAGATTGAGGCTGAGGGGCTGAGGGCCAGGGGAACGACGTCACGGGAGCTGAGCGGGGAGATGGGGGGTGATACGAGGGCTTAGGTTGGGGGGATGGGAAGAAAATGAGGGACGGGGGGACAGGCTGGTTTTAACACGGCTTGTTGTTTCTTTTGTTTTTCTTTTGGATGAGTGAAAGAGAGGATGTCCAACATATCCTTGTTTTGTAGTCGCATTTTG
>NW_001914856.1:2052054-2110840 GCF_000226545.1 Podospora anserina S mat+
GAAGGGGGAGAGGAGGTCTTGGGGGAGGGGAGAGAGGAGGATGGTGGGGAGGTGGGATTGGAGGGTTCTTAGGGCTGGGAGGGGACAATGTTAGTATGAACTGGGGGAACAAAAGGGGGAGAGGAAGGGGGAAGTGGCTCACTTTTGCCGAGCTTGACTTTGCGGTCTTTGTCTGGGGGTTTTTGGTCCGGGTCTGCGGAGGAGGGGAAGGATAGCGGGGGGTGGGAGTGGAAGTTCACTGCGGGTTGGGCCGGTACTGTTGTTGAAAGGGGGCGAGGTTGGTGTGGTAGTTGGGATGGTGGTTGTGGTTGTGGTTGTGGTGGTGAGGTTGAGGGTTGCTGGAGCTGTCTACCGGTTGTGGGAGCTGCGGGAGCTGTCCATGGTGTTGATGCGCATGTTGATCGCAGAGCTCGAGCTCTTGATGGTGTAGACATTGACGGTTGGATATGGCAGAGTGATATTATAGTCCTCGATCGGTGAGTGCTGCTGGCGGCGTAAAGTATAGAAGACGGATTGTGCCGGGATGGTGGTGCTTGTCGGAATGATGTCAGTGTCCGAATTTCTTTTGCGGCGCTGGCGATGAACGGCTGTCGGCGCTACACTCCATTGCCATGTGGTCCTGGCGCTGTGCTCGGAGCGGGGCTCCCGGATAAGACGATAAGTGAGAGATGCAACATGTCATGTCTGAGAGATAATCTTTTTGTAGACCTTAAGAAATAAATTGGAATCATGGAAGTCTCACAGGACGCTCTTTGGCCTCTGTATCACATCTATGTAGAGGCAGAACAGAATGGCTTGTGTGCTTTGTGATGTGGCTCAAACGCACTGATGGTGCCATCCGAGACATACAACGGCACGCCCCAAGAAGCCAGCATCTCGTCCCGCTGGCCATGTGGAAAGTCAGTCGACGGCAAGCTCGGTAAAGATGCGCTGGAAACCATAGAAAAAAGAGCAACTCCTGACCGGGCGGAATATTTTGGGTTCTGGCAGCTGATGACGATATCAGTCAGGCGGCAACCATCTGGGAAGGTCCCGCTGTCTAAGACTTAATTAGAGACAGGCCAGAAAGACAGCCCACTTGACGGTGGCACAGAACTGTAACTTTCTTCCAGAAAATATTTATTTGAAAAGATACAAGCCCCCAGTTTATGTTCGTTCCACCAACACCTCCTCGTCTTGCTCATCGCCTTGCTCATTCCGCCGTCTTTGCTCGCGATCAACAGTTGATAGGTACGCATGATACAGTGGTGTCGAGTACACCGCCCAGCCGATAAGCATCACGTGAGCCGCCCCCTAGTAGGCCCCTGCGTTTTGTCTCCAGCGGTCCAATCAAGTTGGGTCCACCCCCAGTTGTTCTGACGCCCTGACGCAGCCTTTCCAAGAGACGCCGACCGACCTGCTGCCTTCTACACATCATCAACCTTCTCTCAACTGCTGTCGGCGCGAACCGTACCCCGAGCCCCTCCATCATCACCATTACCACCACCACCACCGTCGAGCCGACTCCTCATCCTGATATCCACCCATCGCTATCACCGCTGCCCACCATGAATCCCGAGTAGTGAGTCGAGCCCAAGCCACCGACCCCTGCCGTCTGCCGCCCTCTTGTCGCTTTGTTTGCCTGCTAACCACCGCCTCTGTCAGAGTGTCTCTCCCACGACTGTCTTACTGGCCACGCCCCTGCAGTTCTACGGCCAGTCCCTTGCGTACAGCCCCTTCTAACGTCACACCAGATACGACTATCTCTTCAAGCTCCTCCTCATCGGAGACTCCGGTGTCGGAAAGTCTTGCTTGCTCTTGCGGTTCGCCGACGACACCTACACCGAGTCCTACATCTCCACGATCGGCGTTGACTTCGTATGCGTTCCCAAAAACAACCGAAACCCCACCAGCAGCGGCTAACCCGTATACAGAAAATCCGGACGATCGAACTCGACGGGAAGACCGTGAAGCTCCAGATTGTATGCCCCCCCCCCCCCCCCCGGAAGAGAAAGATAGGCAACAGCAGCACCGGCTAACTCGAAAGCTACAGTGGGATACTGCCGGCCAAGAACGCTTCCGCACAATCACATCCTCATACTACCGTGGCGCGCACGGCATCTGCGTCGTCTACGATGTTACCGATATGGACAGCTTCAACAACGTGAAGCAATGGCTCCAAGAAATCGACAGGTACGCCACCGAGGGCGTTAACAAGCTCCTGGTTGGCAACAAGAGCGATATGGCGGATAAGAAGGTGGTTGATTACCAAGTCGCAAAGGTAAGGCTCACATTTCCCCGCAACTGTCGGGATCACATGCCTCGGGACCTTGTTGGCCCCCGCAGCAACAAGGTGTGCATCGTGCTGACCCGTGGCGTTTTGTAGGAATTTGCCGACAGCTTGGGCATCCCATTCCTCGAGACATCAGCAAAGAACGCCAGCAACGTCGAGCAGGCTTTCTTGACCATGGCTCGCCAGATCAAGGAGCGCATGGGCAGCAGCATTGCCACCAACAACACCAAGGCGAACGTCAACGTGTCGCCTGGACAGGGTGTCTCCAACAACCAGTCCGGTGGCTGTTGCTAAACGATAATTTTGTCTCCTTAGCGTTGTGCGCCGTTGTTGTTTCTGGGGCGTTGGGACGGTTTTCTTGCATCGGATGGGCCGGATATGGTTAGATCTGCGGGAGCCGTGTGTGAGGGAAGGTTTTCTGTCTGTCTGTCTGTCTGTCTACCTACTCCGTGTGGAATCTATGCCGGGCTGTTGTTGGTTGGGCAAGTTACGCTTCTTAGGAAGTGGTTTGGAATTCGCCATGGGAAGCTACGCGGCTCTTTTTGGCTGGACTTCAGGTATGACTCCTAGACAGCCGCAGAGGAGAACGCCAGCATGAAAATGGCAAAGGACATACCACAAGGGGGTTAATAACTCTTTGGCACGGCCCAGAAGGCGCACAGCAGGACGGGAAAGGGGTGGGCGGACCCAAACAGGAACAGTACTGAATAGGGAGGTTTGCGGTTGGGCCTTTTTTTCTTCTTTTAATTTCCTTTGATGTCGTGTTTCTGCCATTGCTACTACCTACTACAGCTCTTTTTATGTGCGTCAGGTCCTGTCTGTGTCTGTGTTTTGTTGATTTGAGTTTGGGCATAACAAGGGTTCATTACATGGCTAGGTTTTGTCTAAGTAATACGGAACTCTGGCTTATCCATGTGATTTGTGTGTGTGTGTGAATGTGACCGCAGGTATTGTTTTGCTCCTGCGGCTTATTGAGATGCAATACTCGTGTTGTGCTCTTTCAACCGATGACGAGCTTTGAGAAGACTGAAGAACAGTAAAGACAATGAGGAAATCGGTACACAAGAAAAATAATTGTCACCGGTTTTAGCCTTCTAACCAAATGCTCACTGGAACGAAACACTCGATACTGCATTTACGAACACAGTTCAAAGACTTCTTGGATACCAACTGAACCCTAGAGAAACGCTGCTATATAAACTCCTTAAAAAATGGAAGAACTCCTTCTTGATAAACATTCGCAAATCCTCCAGCGACAATGCGTCCAAAATCATATCTTCATAAACCAGTTCCAAACTATACCCAAAACGCTTCATGAAATTTCAGAAAAGTAAGCAAAAGAAAACACCTCGCTCCTGCTTTTTGGGTATCACTTCCTGTCTGTTCTCTCTCTCTCTCTCTCTCTCTCTCTCTCTCTCTCTCTCTCTCTCTCTCTCTCTCTCTCTCTCTCTCTCTCTCTCTCTCTCTCTCTCTCTCTCTCTCTCTCTCTCTCTCTCTCTCTCTCTCTCTCTCTCTCTCTCTCTCTCTCTCTCTCACTCTCACTCTCACTCACACACACATAGATCATGTCGTTGCTTGATAGTCGCCTTCTTCTGCGTCTTCGCCCGCAACCCTAACAAGGTGCGGATGTCATGTTTGGTGGTTGTTGTTTACTTTTTGTGTTGTTGGTTCTTTGGGCTCCTTTCGCTTGATATAAGAGTGGTGTTTGTGGTGTGGTATAAGTTACGAGCGGTGTTGTGTTTTTGTGTGAATCCGACGGAAGCCAGTGTGAAGTGGTTCATTGGTGGGGACCGGTCGCTTTCCGTTTCATGACCCGGTGCATGCTGTGGTCTCATTCTGTAAATTGTTGACCATGGCCGCTCTCACTTCTGGGATGAGCTGCTGAGGAGTGGTGTGCTCGAGGCTATGCTGGAGATGCTCGTTTTCCTCTTGAGCTTGTTGAGGAGGGAGCTGCTGGTGCTGCCGTAGGGTGATCTTGGTTGTTGTTGTTGGGGCTGGGTTTGTGGTGGGGAGTAGTGGTGGCCTAGGCCGTTGAAGCAGCGGGAGCAGGGGCAGCTCATTTTCGAGTTGGTGTTCCTTGTATCTTCCTTGAGTGAGGAGTGGGTGGTGAAGGTGTGGTGTGGTGTTGAGGAACGGTGTTCTTGGTGTTCTTGAAACTTTGAGAGACTTTCTGATAGTCTGAGAAGCGTATAATGGAAGGATAAAACAACAAATAAGACGATTTCACCCAAGTTATATAGTTCTTCGAAAAGACCTGAAAAGATGAGTCCTGCGCTCAGGCCAAGGGTTAAACGTGGCACAGTGACTAACACCTCCAGGGTTGTAGGTGCATCCGTGACTAACACCAGTCCCTGTCTTCCTCTTGGCACACTGGATCTCGAGGTGGATAACAAGTCCGTGTAAGTGATGAAGCCCTTTGCCACTTTTTCCCGAATGTCGAAGAGAAAAGAGAAACCGAACTCCGAAAAAGAAGGGAGGGATATGAGGGGAAGATATATAAGAGGACAGAATTCATCCCATGCAGGTCCAGCCGTGCGTGTGTGAGCGTGTGTGTGTGTGTGTGTGTGTGTCCAAGCACATGCAGCACACCCCAAATCAAATCCCGCCCAACCCAACTCCAAACCAACCCTCCTCCATTTGGCGACATCCCGAGTGTCGCCCGCATCTTTGGACTTCTTGCCAAGAAAGGCAAAGTCATTCGACTAACACTCACCACCCACCCCATCCACATCTAGCCACAGCAGTTACCTATCAGTCGCCCATCAGTACCCAATGACAAGTCTTGTTATATATCGAAGCTGGTATCAAATCCACAGTAAGATTTGTTACATAAGTCCTAGTTATCTTATCGATATCATCATTTCTATCTACAACACCATCAAATTCACCATCTCCGCCATCGTGAACATCAACCCCCCCTTCAACCTCTTGCGTGAATTTACAACACCAAAAATCCCCCCCCCTCACCCCTCCCCTCTCCCTCAAAAGCTTGGAACTCACCATTCCGCCCGACCGGTCCAGCGGTGAATGGCCTGACAAAAAGCCCCCAAACCCAAGAAATCTCACCATCCTACCTTGAACAAGAAAGTTACCCCAAGTTTTTATTTTCCCCGCATTTTCACCTCAACCACCAGCCCCCTCATCCCAACGAGACGGACAAAACCACCCGTCTTTCCTCAAGTGAGGGGAGTCCTTTTACCAATTTACCCCGGATTCTAGAGCGCTCTCGACCCATTGGCATCCCACGTCCCCGCGTCCTGTGAAGCGCCTCGGCCGCAGTTAATATCGATATCTCGTTGGTAGTATCCAAATCAGCAGAAAGATCTAGACCGAATTCTCTCAAATTGGGACGGCAAAAAAGATCCCCCCCCCAGTGTCAGATGGGAAAATGTGGCATGTCTGTTGGTCGTTATCTGTCGATCATATAACATCAGCTATGCCCCCCCTCCAAAGACATGGCATGCCTTACATCCAATCATTCCCACCCCAGTCACACAGGCATCTCTCAACAGCATATGTACACAGCCAAAAATGAACGACAACGAAAAATACCATTTGTAGGTAACTCTATGCCATTCCCTTCCACACCAGACCCCCCTTTGCCCCTCCCCAACCCAATGTGCAAAAGCAGGTCATGCAAATTACCACTTCTTCTCCCACTCCCTCAAAAAAAAAAAAAAAGAGAACGCTCTGAACACAAAATGGTGTGGTTAACACATACTTTGCAAAAAAAGACGAACAACAAAATACAAGTGTGGCCTGGTCCCCTTTGAAAACCAACCGTCGACCCCCCTTTCCATTCCCATCCAGTCTATTTGAATCAACCCTTTAGGAACCGAGCTAGGAACCGCCTAGTGTTTAGGATATATACATACTTTAGATACCAAGAGTGAACTCAACGCCGACATCGATGTCACGAGCTGTAAAACCAACATGTCAGTTGATGTTTTGGCAAATTCAAAGAGCAAGAGAAACATACCCATCTTGACAACCTTGCTGAGCTGCACCGCCTTCTCGGCAGCGTTCTGCAAGTCATCGATAGAGAAAATCTTCATGCCCGAGTCGTTGATCAGACGGTGGGCCTCCTCCATGTTGGTACCCTGCAGACGGGCAATGATGGGGATCTTGAGGTCGAGCGACTTGACAGTGTTGATCAGACCGTGAGCAATGGCGTCGCAGCGGACGATACCGCCAAAGATGTTGACGAAAATGGCAGTGACCTTGGGGTCGCTGGTGATGAGCTCGAAAGCCTCCTTGATGGCGGCGGGGGTAGCACCACCACCGACGTCGAGGAAGTTGGCGGGCTGGCCGCCATTGAGCTTGATGATATCCATGGTGGCCATGGCAAGGCCGGCGCCGTTGACAAGGCAGCCGATGTCACCGTCGAGCTTGATGAAGTTGAGACCGGACTCGGCGGCGCGCACCTCATCGGCGTCCTCCTGGGTGGTGTCGCGCCACTCGAAGGCCTCCTTCTGGCGGAACTCGGCGTTGTCGTCAAAGTTGAACTTGGCGTCCATGCACATGACCTTGTGGTCCGAAGTCTCGGAGAGGGGGTTGATCTCGATCTGGGTGGCGTCCTTCTCGAGGAAGATCTTGTAGAGGTTCTGGATGGTCTTGACGGCATCGTCAACGCACTGCTCGCTGAAGCCGAGCTTGACGGCGATGTCGCGGGCCATCTCGTCCGTCACACCGACGTTGATGTCGATGTAGGTGGTGTTGATAGCATCGGGGTTCTCCTTGGCGACACCCTCAATGTCCATGCCGCCCTGCGACGAGGACACGATGACGGGGCCCTGGGAGCCACGGTCCATGAGGACGGCGAGGTAGAACTCGCGGCGGGCGAACTTGCGCTCGCAGATGTAGACGGAGTTGCAGAGACGGCCCTGAGCACCGGTCTGCTTGGTGATGAGCTTGTGACCGATCATCTGCTCGGCGAACATCTTGGCCTCGGTGGGGGAGTAGATGACACGAACACCGCCCTTCAGGCCGTTATCAAAGGTACCCTTGCCACGACCACCGGCGAGGACCTGGGCCTTGATGACCATGTCGTCGCTGCCGATCGACTTCGCGACAGCCTCAGCCTCGGCGGCAGACTTGGCGACGGCGCCCTTGGGGACATCGATGCCATACTATTCGACCGAGATCAGCGGGATGATTCTTCTCTCCTGCGATGAGGGACCAATTCGAGGGGTCCACTCTTTGCTATGTCTCACCTGTTTGAGGAGGTCGGCCGAGATGTATTCGTGGATGCTGAGCGCTCTCCTTTGTTGTTGAGCGAAGCTGGGAAGTCTGGGGGCGGGGGAAGTCTGTGAAGAAGCGGGCAGAGACAGATCAGTTTCAGGTTCACCGTCTTCACCGTTTGCGCTGCTGGATCTATTTGGCGCAACGACATACCTTGGGGGCAGCAAAGGCCGAGGCCAATGCGCGGTTGCGACCGAGTCTGAACATGATGTGTGGTTGTGGGTGTGTGGAGGAGGAGGAGGAGGAGGAGGGGAGATGTGCTTCGGTAGGAAAGGCAGCGAAGCGTTGTGATGGGTTTATGTCGATGATAAAAGTCGACGTTGGTCAATTTGGGGACCCTGTATTCACTTTTCGAAATGACGCTCCAAGGGGGGCAGAGCCAACCAACAGACGGCGGGCTGGGCAGCCAAGAACAGGTTGCTGGGAGCTGCACCTGGTCTGCGATAGGTCCGGGAATAACCGAACCAATGGCTGGCTGCTGACCGCCGCCTGAGCTGCCGAGAGGTTGAGCCGACACCTGCCAGACCCGCTGTGGCCGGCCCGTGCCCGATCTAGATTTTCGGCGTACGGAGACGCGAGGCGGGAGTCGACTTCCGCCGCTTCGATATATAAATAGGTATGCTATCTCGTAAGGCATTGATTTGCCTGCAGTTGATATCCCAAACCACTCGCGAGCATCGCGGTGTGGTATACAGACGATACCTTCCCATACCAGAAAGCTATGAGATGAACCATAACCAATGACATCAGCGCCCTGAACTTGAAGAACGGTCCCCGGACCAGATGGAAGCTCCCCACACCTGTCACTTTCCCCGTGGAGAGCGATGGACGCCGGTACTGAATCATGGCATTTGAGAATCCCGGTTTCATTCCCATGATCTGCCACCAAGGATCATACTAGTTTCCCTTGTCAAACCATTTCGGTTTTCACGTCACATGAGAGCCGGGTGAAAACAGATGTCATTGAAGGCAGGATGAGGCTTTAGCCGCAAGTCATCATGAGTCTCCAATTTAGTTTTGATGTGCTCTATTTACATGGTCAGCAGTGATGTGAAATAGGCTTCTCAACATACCTGGAAAAGAACAGTCTATTCCCACTGAGAATGTATCGTTGAGAAAACCATCTATAAATTCAATACCTGCATATCTATAGCTCCAACCACTGCATTCCTCGCAAGGCTATGCACCTACCGCAGCCCGCCTTAATCCCACCTTCCACCCCACCACCAATCAAACCCTCCCCAGCGATAAGCCAAAAATAATTTCCGATAACAGCTCACCTTGAACACCTTGATGAGCTTTCGTCAATCGCATATTCACATCCATCATTTCACATCCACCATCTCACCATCACCAACCTCACTGTCACCAACCTCATCAACAAACCCACATTCACCCCTTCTTCTCCCCCCCCCCCCCCCAAAACACCCCCAAAACTCATCACCATGTCCCAACCAGAACCCCCCCCTCAAGACCCAAAACTCCCCAAAGACAAATACACCTCCCTCCTCAACACCCTCTCCATCTCCATCTCAAAATCTCACTCCTCCATCCTCTCCTCCATCTCCCACCACCGCAAAGCTCCCACAACCAAGTCCTCACTCTCCTCCACCTCCCGCCACCAACCCCCTCCCCAAAGCAACACCGACTCGGACCTATCTTACATCCCCCCACCAAATCAAGGCATCGGCTTCTCCTCATCCAAACCCCTCCCCACAGCCCAACAGCTCGCAACTGACGACCTCAAGAAAAAACTCCTGGGGAAAAACGCCTTGCGACAAAAAGAGGAAGCAAAACGCAAGAAGGAAGAGAGCGAATCCGAGGATGAGGTCGGGAGGGGGGGGCTGGGACGCAAGACAAAGAGGGGGAGGGTAGCGGAGCCGGAACCGGCAGGGAGGAGGAAGAAGAAGGTCAGGGTTGAGGAGCCTAAGCCTGTCAGTACCGGTGAAGAAAAGGGTATTTCAGCTGCGGCTGTGGAGGGGAAGGAGGAGGGTGTAGAAGGAGATGTTCAGACGGAGGATGTGCTTGGGAACGACGAAAAAGAGGAGGAGGTAACACCACCGACGATAAATGGAAAAGAAAAGGTGGACGGGGAGGACGGAGAGAAGAAAAGGAAAAGGAAAAAGAAAAAGAAGAATGAGAAAAAGAAGAGAAAGGCATCTACGACAGAGGGGGGTGGTGATGGAGATGGGGCTGCTGTGGAGGGGGATGAGGAGGAGGACTGAGTTATTCCTCGATGTCTAATGTGCCGTTGTACCAAGCTGCCTTGAGAACGGAGCTTGACCAGTTGTTGTAGTTCATACTTGACCGCTGCAAAAGCACCAGATTAACCAAGCTACAATTGCTGATATTGTCCCATTCAGGCCGCAGCCATCAGTTCTATGCTGCTCTGCTGCAAGCCGTTGGATGATAAAAGAAAAAACTCCGTCCACCCACTTGACAACTACTATGCATAATAACCCGCCTTTGCTATGTTATTCAGTTCTTTGGTAACCAGACCCCCTAACCCCCTCGAATATGCCCCCCTTTCCTCAATCCCTTTACAACAATGTGAACGTGTTTCTGAGTTACACCCTTAATACATATATCCTCCCCCCCCCTCCTCGAAGCCAAATGCCATGCTTAGTTATCAAACTGCTTCTTCAACTCCTTCCACTTTTGCTTGAGGGTCTCATGTTGAGAATTGACCTAGTCACAAAGACGTTAGCATCATCAGTCGTCGATAGTGGATAGTAAAAGGCAACAACACACCTCAGCATACTGCACCTTGGTAGCCACCAGCTCCTCCTCCAAGTCCTTCAACTCCTTCTCCAACCTCTCATTCTCCTCGTGCACCTTCTCATTCCTCTTCATCAAATCCCCCCGTTCCAACTCCCACGCCTGCTCCAGCTCCTCGGGCTGCTTCTCAATCACAATCCTCAACTCCTTCACCTGCCCCCTCAAGCTCTCATTCTCATCCTTCAACTCCTCATTCTCCACCTTGGTCTTGACCAAATCCGTCGCCAGCTCCGCCTGCTCCCGATCATGAGCCTCGATCCTCTCCTCCAACCGCCTCACCCTGCTCGCATAACTCGCATTCGCCGACCTCAACCCCTCCAGCTCCTGCTCCCTCTCCTTCTCCGCCCTCGTCTTCTCCTCCCACTCCACCTTGTAAGCCTGCAGCACCTCGGGCGTAATCTTCACCTCGCACGCATCCCTGACCAGCTGATCCGCCCGGTAAACCTCCTTGTCCAGACTGCTGCTGCTGCTCCCAAAGAAACCATTCTCCAAAATCGAATTCGTCGACGGGGTGGCATCAATATAAAAATCAAACAGCCTGTCCTTCAAAAACGTCGTCAGGGCGCTCATGTCCGTGATCCCCAGCAGCGCCGCCGCGTTCTTTTGCATGAGCACAATGCCAAACCTCAAGATCGCGCTCAGCCCCTCCGAGAGGATCAAGTCATAAATCCTCAACACCAGCTGCAGCGGGAAGCGGTACGCAAACAGCGTCAAGAACCACTGCGTGGCATACAAGTGCGGCGTGATCCCCCTCCTCCGCAAGTGGCAGTACAGTGCCGGCTCCAGATCCTCCAGCAGCCTCTCAAACTGGAACAGCCTCAGGTGCAGCCCCGGCATGTCCGCCACAAACAGATCCCGCAGCTGGTAGTGATTCATCAGCCTGACCAACAGGCAAAAGGCCTCCTCCTCGGCCATGTTGAAGAGCAGCGGCATGATCAAAAAGTTCATGCCCTGCGCGTACCCAACCTGCTCGTCAAACAGCGCATACGCCTTGCACACGCCAAACAGGCCTTCCTGGAGCCCTTGGGCGGCAGCGTACTTGGAGTAGCTTGTTCGAGCACCCAGATCCCTCCTGATGACCTTTTCCAGCTTCTGAAGCTGAGCAAGATCTTCCTTATCCTTCTTCCTGCGCTCGGCAGCAGCGGCGGCGGATTTGATAGAGTCAGTCTCCTTATCGGTTGGCGAAGAACCACCGGTAGAGCCAGCCTCGGAGTTGACCGACGAGGCAGACGAGGCCGAGTCCTTGGTGCTCCCGTTGGTGATGCCATTAATCTCCTTGTCAGTGCCCCTAGCAACAAGTTCCCGATATACTATCTCGAGCTCTTCGTTCTTGCTCTGAGCCAGCACCTGCCAAATAACACCGCGGATGGCGCTCGGGATGCCGGTAGCAATCGCCTTATTCAGCTCCTCGGCACTCGTCCGGGCCACCGCCGCAGGACCCTCGTAGACAACGGCCTGCCAAAGATCCCAATCAACCGGCGTGTCGGTCATGGCAGAAGGCCCGGCATTGACACCCGAGACAGTGCCCGGAGCCAGATTCCGGTTCGGGCTTTGCGGCAGCGGCGAGGGCGGTGGTTTCGGGATCGAAACAGTATCAGCATCGCCGTCCTCATCACCTTGCTTCTCCTCGTCCCCATTCATACCAGGAATCCCAGCCTCTTCCCTCATCCGCAGCGCCTTGAACCGATCCTTCAAGCTGTTCCTCGACCCGATCGCCCTAGTCTCGTCATCCTCGTCCAGCTTGCTCAGCATCATCTCCGGATTGCTCGTCATGGTGGCGACCGAGCTAGCCGTATTCCTCCTCGGGGAAGGTGCTGGTGGCACAGGTGTCTCAACCTTGGTCGAGCTTCTCGAAAGCCATGAAAAGGGGCTGTTGAACTTCCGACCAGTCGGCGCGGGAGCAGCAGTCGAAGGAGGATTTGGCGAGGGCGGCGCAGCCGGGGGGCTCTTTGACCGAGTATCCCAGGGCATGCTGATGCTGCTAAAAGACATAGTTTTGGCAGTGTGAGCCTTTTCCGGGGCAGGGGCGGGCTTCTCTGCGATGGCAGGTTCGGGGCTGGTCGGGACGGGAACCTCCTGAGCTACTGCTGGTGCCGCAGCAGCGGGGACGGAAGCGGCAATTTTGGCTAGTTGGGTGGCGGCCGTTGGAGTTGAATCGTCGTCTAGGTTCACGTTGTCGAGAGAGCCGGCAGAAGCTTCAGAGACACGGGAGAAACGGCGCGATATTCTGTGGTCGCTCGTCGTCGGGGATTCCGGCTTTTCGACCACATCGGCGGGCCCATCGACATTGAGCACAGATTGCCGAGCGGGAGCAACTGGGGACTGAGGCTCCTCGTAGTCGGACTCGGTTTCCTCCTCCACGGTGAGGGGCGTGACCACGGACGGTTGTCGCTTGGTCAACGACCGGACCGAACCTGTCTCGCCCGACTCGACGGCATCTTCAAAGGTGTCCTGCTCGTTGCAAAAAAACAAATGATTAGTACGACATTGAGGTTGTGTGACGGTGTCATCGGGAGATGGCAGGAGGAGATTTGGGGTGGTCCATGCAAGACCAGCCAGCTCCCGTCAGCAGGCGAAAAAGTCGACGTACCGTGTCCTTGTCCGAGTCCCTTGATGGCGGCCTCTGCTCCTGCTGTGGTGGTGCTTTTGGGGTTTGGACCGTTTCTTGGTCCGCTACGGGAGAAAGCGGCGTTTGTTGCAGCTCCTCCCTCTCCTCCACGACAGGAGACTTGATCGTCTCCTCGATGGCTGTCGACATGGTGACCTTTACCGCCGGCGCAACCCTCTCCTTGTTCCGTCACCCTTCACCGGCGTTGTCGTATCACGTTCTATAATCGGCGGCGAAACGAGGTCGGAATGATGCTGTCGTAGTTTGCTCACGCGCGCAGCTTTGTGGCCATGAACAAAAAAAGGGGGTGGATATCCGTATGGAATCGACTTTCTAGATGGCGAGCGCCGGGGTGGATGATTTGGGTAATCGTTGTTGCAGCAGTGTCTCGTGTCAAGAGGGAAAACCGTTGGTTGAGGTGTCCTTCGTCAAAAAGTGAAAAAGAAGTCGTCGTAACAGGAGAGCAAAAAAAGAAAAAAGAAAAAAAACTGTATGGATTCTCTCTCCCTCTCTCTCTGCTGGAGTAAGATCAGGAAAAGTGTTCAGGTGGTTTTTTTGGAATGAAGCGCTTCGTTTGCGCCTGCCCGGACGGAGCCCCTTATTTCCAATCGAGGCTTCCGCTAAAAACGGGGGCCTAGGTTGCCAGCTGTGGGGGGGCATGGGGGGGCCCCTCTCAACAGGCGATCTCCTTGACATTAACCAACGGGGGCACTGCTCACGAGCTGACCACAGCTTCAGAACTTCAACCTCCACACCTCGGTCATCTTGTGGTAATTGTCTAATAAATGGCATTTCTCGCGTTTAATCGACACCCACGCCATTAAACACGGTTCCCATACCTCGACTTGACAGCTGTTCCAATTCCTTCTTGGCTCAGCCATCCATCATCCGTACGCACCACACTGCTGCATATCCAACACCTACAGGCAACTAACAACAAAGAACCTATTGCACAATCTATTCATTCTCCTCCTTATCAAACCGCATATACTCCGTACCCTCCCTCGTCTTCACATCTGTCCATGTCTTCAAGAACAAGCATCACCCCAAAAAACGCAGCTAAGGATAAGCGCTACCTTGGCGATACCTCCGCCATCCCCCTCACCACCTCATAGGCCACGGTACCGCCGAAGTCACACACCACCTCACCTCCACCCCTTCCGAACGTTTCGTTTCATCGTTTCAGCCCTTTCCTCTTTTGGTTGGGGGCTGCTCGTTTCCAGTTCTTCTGTCCTTCCACAGGATCGCCAACCGTTCCAACGCCTCTCCCGGTGCAGATCACCCTCACAGGCGGAGCTGCATCGTCCGATCTTTTCTTCCTTACCTCGAATCAGAATGTTCCAACCGGCTTCTGTTGCAGACGTCGTCCACCAACAGAACAGCAAAGCAAACAGTTTTGACAGCTGCAAACTACCATAATGCGAAACTAGTCTAACGTTACCTCATTCAACATGACTCCATTCACGTCATGTAGGAAAAAGAAGCGAGAGCAAATTCCACCCCCGGATGACCCGAGATTTGGTAAAACATTCAGTTCGCATTAACTGAAATCTCACATAAATCTGCCTTGCGAGGATATACATATGTATCGTCTCCGCAGCGTTAATTAGGACGGAAAAAAAAAGGAAATAAAACTTTGCGATATTGACAGGGCAATGCACAGATAAAACCAGGGAATCCCCACGATGTTCTAAATATATATATTTTTTGATATCTGGAGTCTCAAAGCTCAAGAGCTTCATCAGTCGCAAATATGTCTGGGTTCAACCCTATGAAACAGAAAACCATGTTGAACATGAAAAACAAGGGACAAAACAAACATTGTAATTCTGGATGAAAGTCACCCTTCACCACCTTCTCCTTCTCTATTAGTAGTATGCAATACAGTAGTACCCTCTACAGGCCACCCAGATCCAGCTGTCCAACTCGCATCTCATCACCTCCTCTGTGATGTGTCCAGTCCAGTCCTGTCGGAACCCTCACACCCTCCCAATCTAAAAAGTCAAAAAGAAAAAAGCTCGTGGTATCACCCCTTTCCCTTCCCAAGCCCAACGACCATCTACCCATCCGATCACCTTTAACCAAATAACGCCCGGAAAAAAAAACACAAAAGAAACCCAGTCGCTATGCATTCCCCCCTTCCTACCCATACCCAGAAACAAAAAAAAAAATCAAGCCAACCCCAACCACTTCAGCGCCTTCTTCCCATCCCCCCCACCACCACTCCCCCTCCGCCTCCCATACATAGGCATCAACCTCCTCTCCTCCTCATCCAACTCCCCGTAATCCTCCTCATCATACGACGACGTAACCGGCAGGTGACTCAGCGTAGCCACCTGTCTCAACCGGTTGTTATTCCCACCATTATGGCTCAAACTCTGGGAAGACGCCGTCCCCGTAGAAAACCCATACGGCCTACCTGTTGAGCCCTGCCCCCCAAGATGAACCGCCTGCCCCCTCGGCCTCCCCCACCCACCACCCCGCTCCATCTGCTTCTGCGCCGTCAACGGATGCGGGCTCTGCATCGTCACAGGCGTCACATTTCTCGAGATCGGCGTCATGTTCCTCGAGATCGGCGTCATGTTCCTCGGTGTGGGAGTCACAATTCTCGACCCGGGCGTCATATCCCTCGGCGACATCGCCCCCCGCGACAGCGCCGCCGAATCCCTAAAAACCGGCGGCCGCAACCCACTAGGACAAAACGATTCCGCCGGCGACGCAGGCGGCGTGTCCAACCCCGAGCTGGCAATAGAATGATGCCTCACCTTTTCCCCCTGCTGCTGATACTCCTCCGTCGTCTGCGTCCTTGCCGCCTTGATGATCAATGCCGGATAAACCTGCTTCCTTGTCCCCGTCCCTTCCCCCGGTCTCGCAACCTCGCTGATCGGCGTTTTGGGTGGCGTGTAAAAATCCGACACCGACACCAGCTGCTTCTGCACCGACGCAAGAAACGTGGCCGTGTCCGCCTCGCTGGCTACAGAAGGGAGGATGTAATCCGCCTGGGTGAATGACGGGGAGCCGAGCAGTGCTTCGAGTATGCTCCCAAAGTCCTCTTGTGACATGGGCGCAGTGGAGGATTTGTAGACTTCAATGCTGGGCGGTGGGGAGAAGGGTCGGTTGAGCGCCGAGGCGTCCCCGTTGATGACGCCGGCTATTCTCATGATTTCGTTCCCCATGAGTTTTTGGACTGCGAGGATGGTTTCGAGGTGTTCGGAGGGGTATTCGATGAGGAGGAACCGGACTTGAGGGCGGGAGCAGAGGTAGCGTTCGATGTAGGGGATTATCAAGGCCGCGAGGACTGCTCGGTCTGAAAAGGGGTTTGCTTGGGTTTGCTTGGAGAGTGGTTGGGCGGTGTAGGCTTGCATTGCGGCGCCGATGAGGTCTCTGTGTAGGGTTAGCAACTGATAGATGACGGGTTAGAAGTTGGGGGAGCCGTACCTCAGGCTCACGCGCCCAGTCCTAGAAACACCATCTTTGCAACCGAGCTTCTCAAGTAGTTGAACCACCTCATCAAGTCGAGCCTTGCTCACCCCAACCTCGCCACCCACTCCCAACATCATGTCAACCTTGCCCTTCCTCACATACCGGCTCACCACAGAAAGCTCGTCCCAAATGCTATCCGTCACCGACCCATCCCCCGACGACCTCGGCCGCCGCCGCCCCGTCCGCGTCTGCGCGCACTGTGAAGTAAGAATGGACCTCAGCGAATTCTGCGTCACAACCGACGTCTCCTCCCCAACCGGCAAACTCCAAAACCGCTGACCCCCCTCAAGCGCACTCACCGGCCTCGCCTCCGAAGGCGTCGGCGAATGCCCCGGCGTCGGCAACCCGTGAACCAACCCACCATTAACCCAACTCTGCTTCCTCCCATCACCCGCCGCCTCCGCAAAAGCCCCCGGGCTCAAACTCTCCAGTATCCTCCTCGTATTATCATACCCCTTCTCCAAAACCCCCGAGTCAAGGGCGGCGGTGGTCCGAACCGGCATCCTATCCGTATAATCGCCTCTCTGAAAGCCCTGAAATACCAAATCCAGCGATTCGTCCGATTGGGGTGTAGAAAGATGGATTACCAAATCCTCCCTCAGCGGCAGCACCGGTTCAAATGTTTTGTCGGTCTCGGTCGCGGCGGCGGCGGCGGTGCTCTCGTGATCGGACGGTGGTGGCTCGGTGGTGAGATTGGCGTTGTGACCTCGGCCCCACTGCTCAAACAAGCCCAAGCGGTGGTAACCTCCCATGTTGTCATCATCGCGGTCCACCCCCAAATGCCTCCCAAGGCTCGTCAAGTTATTTTCAAACGTCAGCTTGTCATCTGCCGACCGTGGCCTCTCATTTTCAACACGACACCCTCGAGAAGAAAACGACGGGTCGGATTGGTCCCCCTCAGCAAGGGGGGGCGGCGGCTCCTCCCTGATTCCAGTCCACCTAATAAGAGGCGACGGAATCTCAATCCTCAGAGGCGTTCGTCGGGTGCTTGATGGCAATGTCTTTCCGCAAGAAGATGAGCAAGGCGACGTAATAAGCCCGTTCTTGTTATCGCGCCCGTCACTCGAAGCCGCTGACGACGACGACCCCTTAGATCCCCCCAGCACTACACTCCCCGCGACAGAGTCCACCACCGACAAGCTCATGCTCCTCCTCACAACCTTCCTCTTCCTGATCTCCACAATCCTGACCGTCATATCAACCTCACTGATACCACCCGCCGGCTGCAAAAAAGCCGTTTCCCTATCCAGCAAATCCGCCGCCCTCATCGCCCTGGTCACAGGGTCCTCAAACGGACTGTGGCGTTCTCCCTGCTGGACAAGCACAGTCTCCTTTGGCAACGATGGCGTGGCATTCCTGAGACGCAACGGTCGCGGCACTAGACCGGCAGATCTCGGGCTAGCAGCAACAACCTTGACTTTCTCCAAGGCCGCTACCGAAGGACCGTGGTTCTTGGCGCAACGGCGTGAGGCTTCCCTAGCAAGGTGAGCAGCACCTTTGCTAGCCAGTTGGCAAAACACCAGATCTGCCTCCTCGACGTTGCCGCTGGTTTGTTGCTTGCTGATCGCCGAGAGACATAGCGCGTGGGCTCCGACTGTGCCCCCGTGTGTGAACACGATGCGCCCTTCCTCGGGTGTGGATTGCTGCAGGAACTCTTGGGCTTCGGCATGTCGTTTTTGGGCGGCGACATGGACCCTGTGGATGAGCTGGGTGGCGTCAGGGTAGTCGTCTTTGTTGATGTTGCCGAGGTAGTGTTGGAGGGCGGGGAGGATGAGGATGCGAGGTGAGGTGGGCAGAAGGCGCAACTGGGTCGCTACCAGTCTTGCTGGACCTTCCAATGCCACCAGACAGCCGTTGAGCTCTGGCGAGCCTGTCGATTCTGCCATTTTGTTGTCGTCGTCGAGAATATTTTCTCTGAATTATTCGCCGTGGGATCTTGTCGTCTGAAGGGTGATGGCAGCAACGACCCGGCCATAAAGCATGCTCAGCCCGTCTCCAAGGAAGTACCAGGTATGTTCTCTCGTCGTTGGCCTGGCAATCAGAGAAGAAAGAGAAAGCGGAAAGAAATGCTCGTAAGTCGTAAGGGTTGGTTTATACCTGCTGTGCGCCCAACAACCAACAATGATGTCGCTTAGACAGCCGGTGGCTTGTGAAGAAGAAAATCAAGAGAGACCAGGCTCGGGCATTGCAAATGCACCTGAGGAAATAAAGCGATGTAAAAAGTAAAGGAGGACGAGAACAGGAGGGGGTGGCTTACTCGAGATAGAAAAAAAAAGAATTGGGTCGCAAATGGGCCAAGTCGCAGAGCAGACAGACAGAAGACAAGGGCGGGCCAGACTCTGGATGAAGTGGATGCGGGTATCCAGAATCGCTCACTCACTCATGTGGGTAACACCACCGGTTAACCGTAGCGTCCTAGTCCTGGGTTTTCCCCAGCTTCCTAGTGAATTGAAACGGAGGCTTATTATTTTTTTTCTAGAATTTTTGGGGGTTTGCCAGCCTGGAAGCACCAGTGCCACTTGGTTGCGCCTTGCAAACGGCAGCCAAAATAGAAGCATCAGGAGGAGGGGCTTGCTCCCAAGTGGTGTGGGATGGAAACGGGCTTGAAAAAAATAACAGAGGAAGGGAACAAATAAACTTGAGTATTTACCCATCAGTCCAACCAGTCATGGACGGGGTTCGGTGAAGCTAATATCCATAATAGCAGGATGTTAACAACAAACCAACACCAATGGAAGCTGGGAAGGATCAACTTTGGGTATCAGTCAAATCTGACAGACATATCTCTCCGTTCTCCATAACTACTGAGGTATTTTTTTTTCTTTCTGGCCTTCTCTCCCTCTTGGATGCTTCGCTTCCATTGCACCACATACGGTGGTCCGGACAACGTACCACCCTTTTTTTTTTCCTCCTCGGCCCTCATGCCGAGGAGCATAAACGAAGAACAACGTCTCTTCCGGCCTTCGGACCTTCAGTCGGGTGCCAACATGACTTCGAAACACCTTTAGCAATGTTGTGTGAGGGATTCAGACCTTGTTGGGAGGAGCGGGTCTCTGTAAGCGCCTCTTGCAGACCTGCCTAGTGTGCGCACACCAACTCTCAACTTTTATCACCAGGAACAGCGTTTGTGAAAGGAGGAATATGTCGTTGTGAGTGAGAGACAATGCCACGCCACCATCATACTTGCTGCTGCGGAGGCTGCTGCATGTAGGTAGCTTGGTCAGACAGAAAGAAAAAGGGGGAAAGATCAGCTCAGTTTACACAATATGCAAGCAATCACCACATGCTGCGAGAATGGGTGGGTGGCTTGGGTGAACCGATGTGTGAACCGATGTTGATGAAGTGTCTGACATGAGGAGAAACAAGGCTAGTTCCATGCAGGGATTTGACTAAAAAAACGGAGGGTTCCATAGTGTGTGTGACGGATATTCTTCCACAAAACAATGGCACAGCAAAGTAAGCCAGATACATAACAACTCATAGCTACACTCCAAGAACAGTTGGCACACTTTGAAATACAGGCATCACTCTCTCCTCAAGATACTTGAAGACCTCTTGATTGACCGAAAGGCCTACTTGGTTCCTTGTACAGGGTAGACAAAGGTGCCATGATCGTCAGCCATTCTCCCCCGCCCAATATTTTGTCCAGTCAGGCAGGGCTGACCCACCGTGAGATAGCGCTTCTGGGCAATCCCGATCCGGGGATGGGCCCTCCATCCCGTGTAAAAATAGTGACGTACCGCTGTCCAACCCCTTCTCCTCCCAGCTTTGATCTCCCAGTGGTTCGCCAATCGTTCGACAGATTTGGGTTGTCAACAACACTCAGTCCTCGTCCCACGGTACCCAAGATGTTCCTCCAGACATGACTCTTCTAGTGACAAACGGCAATTTATTTTTCTGACACCCCGTTATCCTTGCTTTTTTCCGGAGGCGCTGTTGATGGCTCTAGTCTCTCTACGCCGTACCAACTGCCGGCAAGGCTCGGGGGCTACGTCTAATGCAACTTCATCTCATTCAGCCAGCCAGCTTCCTTTGACTCGGCCGATGTCCATTCTCTACAACTTGCTGATGAATGCAAGTGCTCCAAGACATACATACATACACCTGAAGTGGCGTCAATAATCATGGCTTTCGGCCATTTCCGGGGAAATATAGCTGGCAAGCCCCGAGATATTCCCAAGTTGTTATGGTGTTGCCTTGAAATTTCATTATCACCGACCAACCTCGCAGGGCGCTTCCGTCCGTCTCGAATAGCACGCCTCTACGCAGCCTCCCGTCAAGCTGAGCGGAAACATGCAGCTCACGCTCAGTCCTTGCAATCACGCGCAATCAAACCCGGTGGCGTCCCAGGAACCACTTGTAGAACGACGGGAACACTGAAACAAGCAGGTCTGGAAGAGCAACCCGCAGCAATACGCAGGAACACAGTGTCTGAGGGCAAAAGATACGAACTGCAAGCCAGGGTGGCGTGCCCGAGCCTAAGCCTGAGGTACTTTCTATTCTTCATCGTCGTCCTCCATCAGGGCAGCGAGCTCTGCTTCCTCTTCGGCACTCAGCAGGCCCTCGGGTTTAGTTTCCTCCCTTTTTTCCTCCGCGACAGGCTTCTTCTGTTCTTCAACCAAAGTGTCCAGACCTGCCTTTGCCAAGGGCCACACCCGAACAGTGCCGTCGATACCAACACTGCAAAGTCTCTCAGCCGACCCCTTGGCATTCTTCAAGAGCACCAGCTCAGTAACCTCATCATAGTGCCCCAGCAGAGAGCAGTACAGCTTCCCCGAAGCCCGATCCCAGAACTTGATGTCCTCGTCCCTCCCAGCCGTGATCACCCATTGGTCCGTGACAGCCACAGCGCGAACATGATCCCCATGTTGAAAACTGTCCTCGCAGCTGAAGTTCTTTATCCTCGACAGGCACTTGGCCGTCCCGTCTCCGCTCGACGTCCACAAGTCGACCTCGTCCCCGTCTTGGTCGAGTACGAGTTTGTAGACGGTTGTCTCGTGCTCCAAAATTGTCCGCCTTTCCGTGCCGGGCGCATTGGGCAGCTCCTCGACCACCTGCTCCCAGCCGTCGGTCCGAATCTTCCACCGTCGAATATGCGGGTCACTGCTGGCACTGATGAGGGAGATTTCGGATTCGGTTGAGGCTGCGTGGTCGACGGCTAGGTCTTGGATGCTGAGCATGTTGACGACATCGTCTTTGAGGGTGTGGAGGCGGGCTCCGGAGGTGATGTCCCAGACGATGATCTTCTTGTCGGCGCCGCCGCTGATGAGGATGTCTTTGCCTCGGAGCCTGGCGCAGACGACTGCTTTGACAAAGTCTGCGTGGCCGATGTACTTTTTCCCTGGTGTCTTGGTGTCCAAGTCCCAAGACCAGACTGACTTGTCCCAGGCACCAGCAAAGAGTGTCCCGTTGTTTGAGCCTCCGACGGTGACACAGCTGACTGGTGTTGTTGGGCCGCGATAGACTGTTTTGGTGTTTTCAGGATCCTGTTCACTATCAGCATATGCTGTGGGTTGCTAAGGAATCCAATCACTTACCTCAAAGTCCACCCTCCTCACAGCTCCTGCAGACTCGGCAACCAAGACAGCAGAAGACGGGGATCTGGGGTCCAGCACAGCTGCGAGGATCTTGGACTTTAAGACGATGGGGTTGCCGTATTTGTTGCCAGACTTGGCCGCCCTTCTTTGCCTTGTGGCCTGCTCTGCACTTTGTTGGTGTATAGGTTAGCTCGTGATCCAAACACTCACGAATAGGGGCCCCTGTCAGTTTGGATAACTCACTCTGTCTCGAAAAAGTGACCTGGGTCTGAGGACTGCATCTTGACTGCGGGGTTATCGATTTTGAACTGGGAAAAAGGAGATAAAAGAAGAGGAAAACAGCCCCTGACTTATAGATCTGGAAATACAGCTGCCTGGCCACCCGGAAGATGTATATTCTGCTGCCTTCAGTTCATGATAGTGTAATCAGTGGTCACCAGTGGATCAGTGCATGCCCGACAGAAGGGGATGGAAATGCCAGGCCGTGACAGCTGACAGTGCTTGATGCGTGGTGTAGTGTAAGTGGGACACGGGCCAATTGAGGCGGGGCACGACAGCAGCGAAACGCGACCGCTAAATTGAAACGCGGTGAGACGCGTCTCCTTTTCAGCGGATGTTTCTCCTGGGGCGCAACTTTCACCGCCCAGCTGCTCAAACATCCCCGTCAGTTGAATATCCACAGGGGACTGCTACGACGACGACAAGTACACCTCTGCTGAGTTACTGTTTCATCTATGCGATAATAGAACGGATCGACTCAGAGTAAACACCACAATGGCGTCGTCGGTCATCGCATCCCGACCAAGGGCTCGCCCAGCCCACACCTCGGGCACCACGAAATGCGCCTACACTCCAGACGGAACAAAGCTGGTCACTGTCGGCTCCAACAATACCATTCGTGTGTACAAGACCGGCTCAGACGGCGAGCCTGACAATGTGGACGACTGCCAGGAACAAAATGTTGCGGTATCAACAAGCAACAAGTTCTTCGTTGCCGGCTCGGAAGATGGCACTCTCGCTTACTACTCGCTCGAGACCAACATGTTTGACCGCCTCCTGACACGGACAAGTCTCCCAGTTCGCGATGTTGCCCTCTCTCCAGACGACAAGTGGTGCGCTGTTGCTAGTGACGAGCTTACGGTCAAGCTGGTCAACATGGAGGATACCACGAACCTGCTTACGCTGAAGGAGCATGGAGAGCAGACGAAGCATATCTCGTTCGACCCCAAGGGCACCATGCTTGCGGTCTCATGTACCAATGGGATCATCTACATTTACTCTTTGACGGCGGATCATCCCGAGCTTATTCGAAAGGTGGACGGTGTCATTGGCAGGGTGCAGACCGACTCCGAGGCCTCGACCAAGGTGGTCTGGCACCCTGATGGCCGTGCTTTTGCGGTGCCCACGCCTACGAGGGATATTCAGGTTGTGTCCAAGAATGACTGGGAGAAGCAAAGGGTGTTTTCCAACGGGCATGAGGGGGATGTCACGGCTCTTGCTTGGTCTCCCAACGGAGCGTTGCTTGCCTCAGCCGGCAAGGACAGGAAGCTCTTGATTTGGTCCACCAAGGACCAGAGCGTGGTCGCCAGATATGAGTACCCCAACGTCGTCGACATCGCCTGGCACCCAACCAAAAACCTGGCCTCCTTCACTACCTCTAATGGAGAAGTGTTCATCAGCCCAGAGTTTGTCTCGGAGCAGTTTGCTTCCATGCTCAAGCTCCCCCGGCAACCGGCCCCTTTTATCCACGACCCCCTTGAAGGAATCTCCAATGGCCTCGACAAACAACCTCTTCCTAGCCGTCCCCGAGCTGGTACGCCAGATAGCTTCGACGACCTCCTTGATGATGACGTAGTAGAGGAGGATGACTTTGTTGTGGACGACGACGGTGCGGGCTATGCGCTCAACACCGGCCGAAAGCGTCCCGCAGACGACACCACCGACGGCCAACCCCCTTCCAAACGAGCCAACTATGCCCTCCAACTCCAACACCACCCCCCTTTCCAACCCGGCTCCACCCCCTGGCGCGGCAACAGAAAGTACCTCTGCCTCAACCTAATAGGCTTCATCTGGACCGTCGACCAAGACAGCCATCACACCGTCACGGTCGAATTCTACGACCACGAATTCCACCGCGACTTCCATTTCACCGACACGTTCCTCTACGACCAAGCCTGCCTCACCAACACGGGCTCCTTGTTCTCCTGCCCACCAAAAGACGACGCCCCAGCTGTGGTCTTTTACCGTCCCCACGAGACCTGGACGCAGAGAAACGACTGGCGGATTTCCCTGCCGAAGGGTGAAGCCGTGTTGGCCATGGCCCTAGGCGAGAATTTTATTACTGTCACCACCACGGCGAATTACGTTCGGGTGTACACCCTCTTTGGGATTCCCTACCGAGTCTACCGCCCCAAGTCTAGCCCTGTGGTCACCTGCGCGGGATGGAACGACTACATCATGACGATTGGCAACGGCCCAGTAGGCGCGGACGGGATGTCCAGGCTCTTGTACTCCATCTACAACATCAAGCGGGATGAAATCTGCCAAAACGAAGACATTGTCGCCTTGCCGGACGGTGCCTCGTTGAAATCAGTCTTTTTTTCCGATGTTGGCGTAAGGCCCTCCGCCCCCCCCCCCCCCTTTTTTTTTTTTTTTTTTTTTCCCACCATCCAGCCCTTCTAACTTTGCGTAATAGGACCCATGTATATACGACACAACAGGAACCCTCCTAACCCTCCTCCACTGGCGCCTCCCCTCCCGCGCCTACTGGGTTCCCCTCTTGTCAACCTCCCTCCTCCCACGTCTCGCCTCGGGCCGAAAAAAGGAATCTTACTTCCCCATCGCGGTGGCGGACAATAAATTCCATTGCATCATCCTAAAAGGAGGGGACCAGTACCCTTACTTTCCCCGGCCTTTACTCTCCGAATTCGAGTTTTCCATCCCGCTTTCTGGACCGCCCAAACCTAAAAAGTCAAAACCCACCAACGACGACGATGACATGATGCTCGATCAATCCTCAGACTCGGATGGAGAGGACGACGCGGCCGGGGAGAGTGATAAATTGATCCAAGGGTTCATGCTGAAGAGTATCCAAGCCTCCCAGCTCGACGACCTGCTAGACGCCACGCAATCAACCGCCTCGCAACGCGCGCTGCGGTCGAGGCTTTCGTTGGAGATTGATAAAACGTTACTGCAGCTCCTGGCAGTGGAGTGCAGGGAGGGGGGTGAGGAGAGGGGTATGCGCGCGCTGGAGGTTGTCAAGCTCATGAGGGACACGTCTGGGAAGATGCTTGAGGCGGCGGGCAAGATTGCCGAGAGGTATGGACGGACCGTCCTGGGGGAGAAGATCAGGGAGTATGGCGAGGAGAGGGTGGGGAAACAAATCAGGAGTAGGAGTGATGGGCGGATGTCGACGCATAATCACAGAGGGTTTGGGAGTGGGGATGAGAGTGACTTTTGAAAGAGACGGAAAAAAGAGAAGAAGGATGGGAACATGAGTAATGATGGATATTGAATTGCATTGGGTATCTAGTTATCTGTTGTTCGAGTAGAAGCATGGTATAAAAGATTCTGTTTGTGTTCATCAAGGGCCCGTCTCGGTATTTGGCTAGTCAGAAATCCGTGTTGATAGTTCGTAGAGGGAGGAGTTGCTCTAGCCTGGCTCTTGAAGACTAATTTATATATAGACAGTTGATTTCCAATCAAGCCTGTCTTGAAATCTATCAACTCAAAACAAAGTAGACACTTGCAACTTCACAACAGGAAGAATCACCAAGAGAAAATCACACAAGACAGCAACGGCACAAAACAAAAATGGCTTGACCTGGCTCGATTATTCGCGCGAACCGCTCTACTGGTGGGTATATCATTTTCCATTGCCCTATATCCCCGATATCCCCGCGCCGTGCCTGTTACCGGCGAATGCAGATGGGCAGCCCTAAAACGACAAGAACACCATGCGGGAAAACCGACGCGAACCCGAGCTCAGACCCTATTTGTCCTTTTTTGTCCTCACACGCAAGCGTGACGCTTACTTGTGGTGGATCTTGCGCTGGTAGAAAGCGAGCTCCTCACCCTCGAGGATGTAGCCATCGGCACGGCCGGACTGGCCGGGGCGGGAGGCGATGACGGCGTAGAGACGACCGGCCTCGAACTGCTTCTCGAGAGCGGGGTCGACCTTGCCACCGGCGGCGAAGCGGGCAGCCTGCTTCTTCTCAACAGACTTGGACTTCTTCACCTCCTCAACGGTCTGACCCTGCTTCTGCTGGCGTCTACGGCCGAGGGGCTGGCCATAGTGGGCCTCGTACCACTGACGGAAAGGAGCGGCATCGATCTGGACGACGGCGGACTTGGTCAGGGTGTTGGTGCGGACAAGCTCGTTGTTGGAAGGGTGGTCTAGCAGAGGTCAGTGTCTGAAACTCAAGGTCTTCAGATTTTGGGAAGAACATACAGGCGACAACGATGACACGGGTCTTGCGGGTGGTACCCTCGGAAGCCCAGGCAAAGTTACCAGAGTCGAGACGAAGAGCGCGGTACTTGTGGTTACCACCGCGGGTGCGGACGGTGTGGATGCGCTTGGCACCGATACGGGTGTTGGCGGGCTGGCGACCAAGCTCGAAGGCTCTCTTCTTCCCTGTTCGCTACTGTCAGAAATTGCTTTCATTCCTAGTGTGCGATGACAGGCTCAGAACGCGATGGGTTGCTAGTTCCTGTGACGGCCCACGACACAGCCACCTCTCCGCTCCTCTCGAGAAGCAAGAAAAGCACCCAGTGTGTGAACCACCACAGGAACCTCCATGCGGACCTTCGAGTGCCCCCAGATGTCGAGGGGCAAATGTATTATGATTAGGAAACGGGAGGAGGAAGTTAGGACATACGGTAGAAACTGCAGCACGAGATAAGTTAGCAACCGCCATCTTGGATTCCATCGACACCAGCCAGGAGGACGAAAGGAAGGGGATTGAACATACGCCCGCTTGGCACCGGTGTGGGAGCGCTTATGCCGAGAGTCACGAGAGATACCCATCTTGCCGGTTTCTGTTGTGAGGTCGGGTTAGCAAAATTGTTCGTGATGCCGGTCGATGGTGGATATTTCGCGGCGGGAGTCGAAGGTTGAGCAGGGCTGCAAAATTCTCGGAAGATTGAATCTTTTCGAATCTGCAGATATCGGCTCTCGCTTCGAATTCCGTCGGGCTGGTCGAGGGCAATGGGTATCGTGGTGGTTACTTACGTCGTTGGTCGTTGACTACTGAACGGTTGTGGAAAGGTCGGGGCAAGGCGCGATATGTTTTTGCAAACTGTGGGCGAAAAAAATCGGCGACATTGTAGGGCCGGGTCCGTGCTGTGGAGCCCTAAGAGAGAAAGCACGGGCCAACCGAAGAATTGGTGGGGAAGAAGGCCCGCTTTGTCGCTGGCCCTGCCGAGCCTTGCAGTCCAATTGCGCCAAGATGCCTGTCAAATTTGGGTAAACAACCATGTGGAGGGTTGGGGTTGGCAATGATGGCTCCCAGGAGGCCCCTTCAAGCAGAAAGCCTCGCGGAGTCTGTCATCTGTGATCGAGCCTGAGTTGATGTCACCAATCTGCAGTCACTAGTTACGATAAGGAAACACTTGTCCCACGCCATACGGTAGTGACAGTCCTTTCGCTCTCCACAACGAAGCACAGAGGGGGGGGGGGGCGGGGGCATTGAAAGCTTGTACATCACTGCCATCAATCGAAGTTGGAGCCTACGACCAGACATAGATTTCGGTCATAGTAAAAGGTAACATTGAAGCAATGCTTCAATCTGAATTGTAAGCTCTGGCAAGTCTCTCAACTCCAGTCTCTGAGCTACACATCTATGTAAGTGTATGCATATGTAAAAAAGGGTTCGTAAGTATGTACGGTGAAAGTTAGTTAAATGAAATCAGTCCAATCTTCATCAGATGTGTCCCGGGCAGCAAAACGGCCCAAAAATCAGGGAGGAGACAAGTAGTCTCTCCAAAGAAATAAATCATACGCAAAACAAGGGGGTATCCGCGACGTCTTTCTCCTCGACGTCTTTTTCTTTCCTCATACAAATCATTCCAACCTGAAAATCCCCTAATCTCATGACGTAGCAGCCGCAACGTTCCTAGTTTGTTGTGGCTCTTTCTCCTGTGTCACCTCCTGATCTGGTTTCTGGACCTCTTGATCGTTAACCTGGGGTTGCTTTTCCTGCTGATTCTTGTCCTCCGCCCTTATTGGTGCTTGGGGCTGATTTGGCTGAGCCGGCAACACGACCGGGCTCTGGGTTGGCTGCTGTCCCTCTTGCTGCTGCACTGGCGAAGGCGACTTTGGATTCTGACCACGTCTAGACATACCCCTCTGGACTGTAACCTGCTTCACAGTGCCAGGGGCAAATCTTTGCGCTCCCAGACCAGGTTGCAAAACAAGCGGTACGGCACCACCCTTCTCCCCGCTTCCTCTCCTCACGCTCGGCTGCCTCCTTGTCCCTGCCGTTGCGGTCGCCAAAACCACAGGTATGTCGTCCATGGGGTGGGATCCCAATGCTGAGACGGGGCTCACTGGTAGTGCGTTATAAGCGGACACCGGCGAGTCCATGGTGTCATTGGCGCTGGGCATGTAAGTTGCGCTGGTTTGGGGAACGAAGGGCTTGTACTGCCTGGGCTGATACTGTGGCTGGTTCGGATAGGCAGCAGACTCCGGTCGGTACGGCTGGAGAGGCTGGGGCGCTGGAGGGATACCGTCAAAAGAGAACCGTGGAGAAGCGGCTGGTGTCGACATGGGGCTCGGAGCTGGGTAGTAGTTTGGCGATTTCTCAGGCGGGGGGTGGTTATGATGAGCCGACATTTGCGTATCGGGGATGGTGGCTAGAGCGGCGATGGTGGTACCAGAGAGAGGAGAAAACTGAGCCGGGGTTGCTTGTTGCAGATAGGGCGATGTCGTAGCAGAAGAAAGCTTGAGTGGCGGCGGGATGGCGGATGCTGCAGACGATGAAGAAATCGAGGTAAAAGAAGGTGTTTCGGACTGGCTTTGGTGTTGGCGCGGAGGATCTGAGAAGGGCGACACGACCGGGACAGGCTGTGGTGGCAGTTGTTGTTGGTAACCCGATGGTTGCTGTTGCTGATAAGCTGATGGTTGCTGTTGTTGGTAGGCGGATGGTTGCTGCTGCTCGTATTGCGATGGCTGGTAAGAAGATTGCTGATATGTAGTAGCTTGGGAGTGTGCGTATGTGGACTGTTGTGGCGGTGGAGCCGATTGCTGGTAAGTTTGCGGTTGAGATGGCGGTTGAGATGGCGGTTGAGATGGCGGTTGCGCAGATGGCTGCTGATACATGGGGGGTTGAGGAGGCCCGTCCGGAATCTGCGTCTGGCCTTCCTGCTCTCTCTTCCGGCGACGGAAAAAAATGAATGCAAACGCAATGAGCGCGATAGCTCCGATAGCACCAATGACACCTCCCGCGATAGCACCGGCGTTGGACGAAGAACTCTCGGCCGGGACCACAGCGGCAGCATCGGACGAAGTGGCTGCGGGGGCGGTATCGACACTGGATGAGGCTGTCTCGAGTGATCTATCCGTAGCTGACGCTTCCGTCTCCGTCTCCGATGACGAGCTCGACCCTGACGACTGCGATGAACTACTGCTGCTCCTGACAGCAGTGGTTGTGCGCCGAGTTGAAGTGCGGGTTGGAGTGATGGTAGACATGGTTCTCGTCTTCTGGCCCACATGAGTCGTATCAGCTTCCTTGATGCTTCTCTGCCTGAAGATACTGCAGTAATAGTCGACGGCTCCAAGCTCATAGCTGATGGTGTTGCACAGTTGCTTTCCGAACGCCGAACTACGAGACAGTCAGTACAACCGATCCAACACATCATCTCACGTAATGCTACATGCCACTTGAGGATTTGAGGATCCGCCTGGCAATCCTCATCACAGTCCTTGAGGTCCTTCCTGTCCAGACAGGCTGTGTGGAAGTTGCAGCCTCCATTGCCGCAGCAGCCTACTCCAGCCGGAGATCTGCCTGAAGCCGTGATGAAGATACATTGCTGTTCGTCCGGGCAGGTCAATGGGTCACCTAGAAATAGTTAGCACCATCTTCATACACGGTGATCCAGAGCTATACACACGTTTGTTGCCGTCGAGATAGCCGCAAGTGTTATCGGGAGCGGCGATGTAGTTTGAAGGCCTGCCATTCTGACGTCGCAGCAGCGCGTTCACAGCCGGAGCTTCTGTTGGTTTCGGCGTCCACCCAAGACCGTCTTCCACGGCAATGACACCGGTTGGCTGGGGACCTGGAAAGGCCAGTCCCTCGACCGAAATGCCAAAGAAGGCGAGCTGACAAAAAGTAGATATCCTCATCTTTATCTTTCGCTTGCTGGCTTGCGTCACCTGAATCACAAGCGACGGTGACAGTGACGGTTGGGAAGAAGAGAAAGCATAAGTCAGAGCGGGTTTGGCATTACGGTGCCGGCCAGCAGGCACAAGAAAAGACGCACTCCTTTCCGGGTCAGAGGTGATCGGCAGACATGTGCCATGGGTAGGAGATGTTTAAAAAGAGGACTCCGTGTGGGAAGCGGGAGGGGGACTGGGGTGTGAGACATTGGCGGGCAAGGATGGGGAACCACCACCAGCAGATGACAGCGCACACGGGACACAGGATTGACGAAAGATGGCTCCCAGCAACCTGGGAGGACTTGTTTATTGCATGTACCTACGGGGTGTTTGTGCTACGGCCGGCCATTCCATTGTAATGCGGTGTGGGAAACGTTGGAACAAACAAGTTGTTTTTATGAAGCTCTGAAGATGCGGGCCATGTCGATCTCAGGGGTTGATGAAGTGAAGAAAAGCTGTGCCTGGCGCCATGCATCCAAGAAACAGAAACATGCAGAGACCCTTCCTTTAATTTCACTGCCCCCAGAAATATCCCTGCAGCGGTTCCCGGCTCTTGGAAAGACGCTAGGCCCAGTGAGGAATGAGGAACGGCGGGGGCCCTGCCAAGCTCCGCACTGCACGCCAGATCGAACGGCCCCACCATCGGTGCCGAGCAGACGTCCTCCGTTGCCTGATTCTCTGATATTGATAGTATCGATATCAATTTATCAAAAGGTCCACATCTTCAAACCATGACAGACCTGCTGCGAGTCCTGCCAGAATTCCCAGTCAAGCAGTTTGGCGGCCTCATCTCAGCCCTCGAGTCACGCGGGTACACCACCGCCGACCTCCTGACCCTAGATCCTGCTGAAATAGAAACCAGAACCAAGCTGCCAAATGTGAAGCGATTATGTGATGCCATCTTGAACGCCCTACACACCGATCTTGGTGTTGCAGATCCACCACCACCACCATTACAACAACAACAACAACAACAACACGACGATGCACAGTCCAACACTGAACCACCACCACATCATCACCATGAAACCAGTCACCTAAAGCACACGGCTGACACCCTCTCCTCCCAATGGATCACAATCAGCACCCTCGACCCCCACCTGGACCTCGCCCTCGGGGGCGGCATTCCCACCGGCCACATCACCGAAATCACGGGTGAATCCGCCGCCGGCAAAACCCAATTCCTCCTCACCCTCCTCCTTGCCGTGCAACTCCCCCCTCCCCACGGCCTCTCCCGGCCAGCTCTCTACATCAGCACCGAAGCCCCCCTCTCAACCCGCCGCCTCTCCCAAATGATCACCGAAAACCCATTGTTCTCCACCCTCCCACGGTCTGCCCGCCCAACCCTCGACAAAATAATCAGCACCACCACCCCCGACCTCGAATCCCAAGACCACATCCTCACCTACCAAGCCCCGGTGGAAATCGCCCGCCGCAACGTCGGCCTCTTGATCATCGACTCAGTAGCAGCCAACTACCGCGCCGAATTCGAGCGCCCCACCCCCAACTCCAACCTCTCCTCCAACATGGGCGCGAGGACCAACGAGCTCATCAAGTTGGGAATGCACCTCAAGGATTTAGCAGAAAAGTACAACCTCGCGGTGGTGGTCTCCAACCAAGTAGCCGATCGTTTCTCAGGCACCGGCGGGCTCAAGACACCTGCTCCTGTCCCCCCCAAAACACCAGCTTCATCACTCAAGGCACCTTTCCCACATGTGTTGGGGAAACAATCACAGGAGTCACCGTTGGCATCAAGATCCCGACCGGCGGGGGCAATACCAATCCCACCGCCACCGCCACCGCCACCGCCACAGCCGCAGTTAAACCCCGAGTTTCCCGATCCAGAAGTTGAGATTAACGCTCATCCTGCGTTATCGCTGGATCACCAGCAAAAGTGGTTTACCGGCTGGGGTGACAACCCATCGCTGGACTACCCGTTGAAGACGCCGAGTTTGGGGCTTGTCTGGTCGACGCAGATATCCGGGAGGATAGCGCTGTTCAGGAGGCCGGTTAATTATGGGTATGGGGATCATGTTGGGGCTGTGGAGGGGATGGGGGCGATGAAGGGGTGGAGGAGGTGGATGAAGGTTGTTTGGGGGGTTAATGCGCCGGCTTCTGATGTCAGTGGGAGGGGTGGCAAGAAAAAGGGAGGGGGGCCGGTGGAGTTTGAGGTTTGGAAGGGGGGTGTGAGGGTTGTTGATGCGGGGAGGATTAACGAAGGGAATATTGCATAATACTGCCAAAGGGCTTGGGGAAAGAGTATGGATAAACTTTTATTTGGATGGCACGTTGTGGACAAAAAGACTGGCACTATAAAACACTGAAAGAGGCCTCAAAAGTAATCAATAGGCCTCTTGATTATCCTTTTAGACCTCTTGACTATCTTTTGAAAGCCTATTCTTCTTTTAAAAAGCATAGGTTAAGAATAACTACACATTGTACCGACTTGCAATATCAGTTATTTTTTACCCACCACGTGGATGGATACATATTGCCAGGCTAAGGTTGGGAAAGAAGACATCACTGCCAGGCCAAACTTTGAGAAGAGTAATCAGAGATAATTCCTCTTTATATATTTTTTTTTCTTAATATTCGATGATAAGATGCTGCATGGGTTGTTTTGGTGTTTTATTTTCATTTTTTATCCAACCGAATCCAACTCACCGTAATCCTCATAATCATCATCACAGTACTCCTCAGACTCTTCATAGTACTCCACATCGTCCTCTTGCCACTCCTCATCGCCATCTTCATCCTCATCCTCATCCCCCTCACCATCGTCACTCTCCTCACCATCGTCACTCTCCTCACCGCTCCCCTCATCCTCCACCTCTAGCCAGACCTCCCCATCCCGAGTCAACTTCATCTCCTCAAACTTCATACGCAATCCCCCCTCACCCTCAACAATCTCCACATCCTCACCCTTGTCCTTCCCAGTCTGTGCCGTCCCATGAATCTCCCCGGCATACTTCTCCGCAACAGCATCATGACCCTCTCCCCCATCAACCGCACGCAGGGCATCATTAAACGCCATCGCCTCCCTCTTTCTCTCGTTGTTGTAGAAATCACCATATTGCTGTCCCCCGTTCCCTCTGTCTTGGCTTCAGAGGGAGCTGTCGTCTCTTTGGTCGGCGGTTTGACCCCTCATGACTCCTGCTTGAGGGTAGAGGTCACGTCCTTGTTCTTGTTGGAGTCCTCCTTGTTCCACTTGTTGTTGAAGGGTCGGCCATGCACACTATAGTGATGAAATTGAGGATGAGTTGCCATGGGGAAAGAGTGGCCACCAGGAGGAACGCTACCCGCAGCAGCTGTTGTAGAATGGCCACTGCTGTATGAGTTACCGAAATAAAATGGGGCCGAATCCTTCACATTGGACGAGGTGTCCTATTGAGAGTCGGAAGGAACACCGTAAGTGCGGTAGGTTGGCCGCGGGGCGTCATAGGCGCTGGCATTGTATATCTGCCGGGTCAGGCTCGAAGAGAGATAGGGGAGCAAGTTGGGTGGTGAGGGATAACGGGGATAGCCATATCCAGAACTGCTCGGTAGTCCTCTCGACGCCGGAGAAGAAGCCTGAAGGTAAGGGCGTCGCGGGTTGTACTCTCCCAGGCCATCCGCCCCCGAATTCCCAGCCGCCCCAAGCTTGCCCAGTCCCTTGTCAATCTTGGGGCCGGCCGTGAGAGCAGCCGTCTCCTCCCGGAGGGAATCCGGAAAGGCCTTCACGCTCTTCTTCTCACTCTCTTCCCCCTCTGCCTCCTCCTTCTCCATCCAATCAACCCGGCTCTCCAACACACAGGCCCTCGGTTCAGATGCGTTCTTCTCCCACTCCCTCTCCATCCAATCAGCCCGGCACTCCAACGCACAAACCCTCCCTTCGTATCTTTCCTCCTCCCACTCCTCCTCCCACTCCTCCTCCCACTCCTCCTCCCACTCCTCCTCCCACTCCTCCACCTTCACCACCCTCTCCTCCACAACCGCCTTAAACTCCTCAAACCCCCCCTTCAACTTCTCACACACACAATCCCTACTCTTCGCCCCTTCCATCACCCCCACCCTCTCCTTCATCACCCTCTCCCTCTCCTCCAACTCCCTCACCCTCCCCTTCAACTTCCTCACCCGTCCCTTCGTCTTCTTGTTCTTTTCCTCCTGCTTCTCCAGAAGCGCCATAACATACACCCCAGCATTACGATTCTCCTCCTCCTTCTCCTCCCCAGCCTTCCTCAGCATCCGCACCTCCTCACCCAACTCCTTGCACATCAGCCGGGTGCGATTAACACTGTCAAAAAGTTGACGGAGAAAAGTCATGAACTTGACGTCCTCAGTCTTTGCCTTGCTCGCCATCTCCTCCAGCTTGGCGACCCGATCGTTGAGTTCGGCTTGGGTTCTGTGGATGGGGGAGAAGGCGTAGAGACCTGAGGAGGGAGACGAGGAAGAGGACATGCTGTCGTTGTTGTTGTTGTTGTTGTTGTTATCTTGAAAAGGTGAAGACATCTGCAAGTCGGAATGGGGAGTTAGGTTAGCAGGTATGTTTGGATGTTGAGTTATCGTGGTGTTAAGAAAGAGGGGTTGTGTTGAAGGTGGTAGAGCGGAAGGGATAGTTGTGATATGGGTGAAAGAAAATGATGTGTGTGATGATGGAAGCCAGGTGATGAAGGCAGTGTGTTGATGAAAACAAGCCTTCGTTGATGGCCGTACCTTGTCGACAAGTGAGTCAATTGACCTTGACAATATCCCAGAAAGAAAAGTGATCCTTCTAGGAATCCCGAGACACCTATAACTCTGGAAAAGAAAAGGAAAAAGAGAGAGAAATGCGGGAGGGTGCAAAGGGTTTAAGTAAAACCGCCCAAACAGAGCTATATCAGCAAAGTCCACCCCGAGATCACGCCGACCTCGTTATCACGACCACCCAAACTCTAATGCTCACGCCCTCGGAGCAAGCAAGTGGGACATCAGAAAGCCACATCAACTCAGAACCAAAAAAAACCCACAATGACGCAATTCCCAAATCTATTCACAACACCAATGCTAAACCAATATCATTTTACCTCTGCCCGAGTGCCCAGCTACCGTTCCCCAAGACTAGATATACACAATACGATATCTGACCCAAGCATCAAAAACGCCATAGCCCCCACCCACCCATTAGAAGCCCTAAACGCCACATATACATGCAAGTCTTTTTCTCCATCTCCTAATCATGAAAGATAGCTCCACTGTGGCCACCAGTGACCTCGCCGTGTGCCTCACCGAGGATGGGGAAACTGGTCCTCCAACTGCATCCTGACCCCCACATTCATAGAAATCAGCTCCTGCAGCAGCAGCTTGGCAGCGTACGGCATGTTCATCTTGGTGACATTGCTCGTCGTCTTGCAAGTCTGGCAGTACCCCTTGTAGCCCATCAGACCGCACCGCTCGCAGACGTCCACCTTGGTAACGTCAGAGCTGTACATCAACCGTTCCAGCAACAGCTGCGAGGCGCCGTAGGCAATCAGGCAATCACGCTCCATTTCTCCCAAACGCAAACCACCGTCACGCGAACGACCCTCGGTGGGCTGACGTGTGAGGACCGCGCGCGGGCCGCGAGAGCGAGAGTGCATCTTGTCTGCCACCATGTGCTTGAGGCGCTGGTAAAAGATGGGCCCGTTGAAAAGATAGGCCTCGTGGGGCTCGCCCGTGATGCCGGATGTGAAGTAATCCTTGCCCTCCCACGAGAAGCCGTGCTCGATCAACACCTTGCCCATTTCTTCCACCGGATGAGACCGAAAGGCATCACCAAAGCCGTACTCCCGCCTTCCTGCCACGACGGACGCCTTGCCGGTCAAGCACTCAAACAACTTGCCGACAGTCATACGCGATGGGAAGCCGTGGGGGTTCATGATGATATCGGGCGTCAGACCCTTGTCGGAGAAGGGCAGGTCCTCTTGGTCCACAATGATACCAACAACACCCTTCTGGCCGTGACGAGACGAAAACTTGTCACCAAGCTCTGGTCGGCGTGTTTGTCTGGTCCGGACCTTCAGCAGCGGCGTGCCGCTCTCCTTGGTGGTGATGACCACCTTGTCGACAATGGCTGGATCCTTGATCTTGTAGCTGATGGGACAGGGACGGAACTCGGTGATTTTCCGATCCTCACCAATGTTTGTTGACGTCTGGTCGACCGGGGTCTCCTTCATGATCATGATATCGCCGTCCTTCATTTTCATTCCAGGAGTAGCGAGACCATCATTGTCAAGCACCGCATGTCGATCCTTGGCCTTGCCGTCTTCATCGCGTTGCACGCCACCAAGTCGGTCCTTGTTTCGGTTGGGGTACTGTAGGAGCTCGGTCGTGTACTTCTTGAACACCTGGCAGCGACCGAATCCTCGATCGCAGGATGCCTTGTTGAGCACAAGGGCGTCTTCAATATCGTACCCCGAGTACGACATGACGACAACCGTGGCGTTTTGGCCAGCAGGGAGCTTGTCGTAATGGATAAGTTGAATGGTCTTGGTGATGACCATGGGTCGTTGAGGATACACGAGCGTGTAGTGAAGAGTATCGATGCGGTTTTGCTGGTTGTATGCGATGAAGCCTATCGCTTGCTTGCCCATGGCGCATTGGTAGGTGTTACGGGGCGACTGGTTGTGGTGAGGGAACGGAATGAGGCCCGCAACTGCGCCCAGGATGGTGAATGGCTCGATTTCCAGATGAGTTGTCTGGTCGTTGATGTCCGACTCGTGGACGGCAATCAGCGCGTCGTTTTCCTCATTCACATCCAGATATTCCAGCACACCCTTCTTCAAAAAGTCCTCAAATGTGGCCTTCTTGTGCCGGAGAAGATCCAGATGTGCTGCCTCCAGCATGGACTTTCCGTTCTCGACAATGATGTATGGCCGACAGATACGCCCTTCATCGGTGGCGATGTGGATCGAGGCTGTGGCATGACTGGTGTGAATCCCAATAAAGGCCGACAGCACGCCGCGGCGACGGAACTGCTTGAACCTCTTGGTGAAGGCCGCCGCGTCAAGGGTCAGAGCATACGGCGTGCCGTTTACGTGAATGATGAAGGCGTTTTCTTCATGCATCTCTGTGCCGCTGCACTCCTCGATAAGCCGGATGCCCTCGATCAATGTCGAGACGCACTTCTTGACCTTTTCTTCTCCTGCCTCGGTGGTGATATGTGTCATGAGCGCCAAGTTCTTGACCAGACCACAGGCCTCGCCTTCAGGTGTGTCGGATGTGCACAACATACCCCACTGCGAGGGCTGGAGGGCTCTGGGACCCGATACCTTTCGTGTCTTTTCGAACTGACTGCTGATTCTCGTCATCATGCCGAGGGCAGCAATATAGCTCAGACGACTGAGAACGTGTGTGACGCCGGCCCGATTCATACCGAAACGCTTGACTGTCCAATTCCCGCTCTGAATGGCCCGGTTCAGCCCTTGGGTGATCATTGTACCATAAGAGCCGATGGGACCGATGGGGTCATAAGCTGACGTGCGGTTGGGTCTCTTGAAAAAGTGCTCCATGTTCGCCTTGAGTTGCCCAATAAATCCTTTGAGCAGATCCTCGAATAGCAAAGACAGCAGCTGGCCGGCCAACTCCAAACGCTTGTTGCCGACGAAATCACGGTCGTCGACCAGCTCGGGATTGTGAACGGCCATCAGGATGCGCCGCACCATCATGGCGATGTAGATGGTCTTGGGATAAAAGTCCAGGTCCTTGACGGTGACATGGGCCACAATCAGGTTGGAGAGGGCATCCAAGCCTTCCTCGATGGGGTTGCGCCGTGGTCCAGCAGAGAACTTGGGGCTTGGCTTTTTCGGGCCGCCCATCTTGACTCTGGCACCCACATATTCCAGAGCCTGTTGCTGCGTGTAGACGCCAGCCTTTGCTGCGTCCTCAAAGTTGATGAGGAAGTCGTCTTGGTATCTCGAGTCTCCTCCCGCCACCAGCTCCATGATGTCGTAGTCAGACAGTCCCCCGAGGGCCTTGAGAACGATCACGATGGGAATCGCCTCGACGAGAATGTTGTGGGTGAGAAGGATGCGGTCCTTCTTGAGAACGACGTAGGTCTTGGACTTGCGTTCGTGGGTAGAACTGGTGACCGAGGCCTGCACGCCACCCTTGTCGTCCTTTTCCACAATCACACGGTTCTTGCTGAGCTGTTCCTGAATCAAAATGACCTTTTCTGTGCCGCCGACAATAAAGTAGCCACCCGGATCCAGAGGACACTCGTTGAGCTCCTCCATCCTCGCATTATTGGCACCGTTGAGGTAGCACTTGGAGCTCTTGAGCATGACGGGGATGCGGCAGAGCTGGACATTTTTGCGGATATTTCTGACGCCGTTCTTGGGGTAGGCGATATCGACAACGACGGGGGCGGCATAGGTAGCATCGCGAAGACGGCACTCCATGGGCGACACGGTTGTCGAGCTCTGCCACTGGAGCTGCGAGTTTTCATTTCTCGTGGGCTTGCCGACGCGGATGTCGGTGAACTCGAGCCAGAAGCTGGGTTCCTGGTCGCATCGGATCACTCGGTTGGCCTCGACGATCTTCTTGATGTCCTCCTCGACAAAGTAGTTGTACGAGTCGATGTGCTGCTTTACCAGCCCCTTGACCTTGAGGAAGGCGGGCAGCAGCTGGTACTTGTCCTGCTTGGTGTTGATGGGATCCGTGAGCCGTTTGCCGTTGTAGAAGGGCTCCAGCAGAGCCTCGAAGCCATCGTCGACGGCTGCCGAAGGCATCTTGGTCGTGTTGTGCTGTTCAACCGTGACCGAGACGCTGAGCAGTGTGTGTATAGTTAGTGGTGTAGTGAATGTCAAAGGGATCTGCTCGTGACTCTAATAAACTCTAGGTAATTTTGCCCCGCGGTGATAGGCGTCGGCCTTTTTCTTATCGCGATAAGGAATTGAAGAAGAGGCAGGGTTGGCGACGACAGGGAACCGCCAGGGGTGGGTGTGGCTTGGCACGTTTAAAGGTTGCTCAGGGTTCATCCCACCATCCAAGAATGACAAGCTCTTTGCTATCAACGCCATGGTTGGCGACACGGGGCTGTGGAAACCGGTTAGAGTTCCCGACGTGTTTTCTCTTTTCCACAGCTCGTCCGCGCAAAGATGGATTGCATACCCGGCGCAGGCAGGTCGATGTGCTGGCGACAGAGCTGCATCTGGATTCCACTGGTGGATTCAGGGGCAATTGAGGGTCACAAGTCACCACGAGAATTGTAGTTGGCAAAGGCTTTTGTTATGGGCAGTCTTAACTTCCACTGATGATTATAGAAGTTCAAGAGCAGTCTGGATCGAATTCCACATTCGTCGAAAACTCACCGCCTTTTATTTCTATAGATCGGATAGAGTTCCTTCAAGGGTGGGGGTTGCCCTTGAGGCTGACGTAGGTCATCCGATCCTCCTCTTCAAGGTAAGGGGGTAGGTAGGTAGGGTGAGGTAAGCTGAAGGTGAGAGTCCAGTTATAGGGTTAGAAAGACCCCTTTCCAAGTGCCCGTTGCGGCGCGGGGAGTTGGCGGACTTGTTGGAGTACAAGGTATTTTCGAGGTCCAAATCTCCCCGGAAAGGCATACCGAGACACTCAAACAGCACCTTTCCGATGCCTCAAAGAGGTCTGTGTCTGTGATACCCTCCAACTTTTCTTCTTTTCCATCGAGGATTCCTCTGTCGGGCAGGTGTGGGGCATCGGTCAATGTCATTTCTCATTGGTCAAGCTGAGACACAATCGACGAGAACACTACCCACACCCAACAACATGGCAGCCAGCATCGCCGAGAAAAAGGGGGTTGGGCTGTGTTGTGTGTTGTTGTGAGATGTCGACATCGGACAGAGCCCATCTCCACCTTCGATTACTTGCTTCCATTGCTGCTGTTGCAACGGGATGCCGGCGCGAGGACACTTCGAAGAGGGGGTAAGCGAGAAGTGATCAATGCCTCCCCCTCCTTCCCCTTTTTGAACTGTCGAAGGAGCGGGGAATCAATCCCTTGAGGGGCGGTCCTAGCTCAAGCCGTCACGATCTCGAACCCCGCGGACGAAGGAAGGACTCGGGGCGAGGATGATGACAAGCAGCCGAGACTTGGGTTGTTGTGAGCAAACAATCAGATATCAGAAAAAGAAGGGACGAAAACTGATAGATATCCGATACTCCGTAGATGTTTGATGATGATCGGATTCCATCCCATGGCAGTGGTCTCGCTCACCGGGGGGGGGGGACATCACCCGGCTAAATAACTTGCCCCCCGCGCCCGCTCGTTGATAGCGTACACAGTACACTACCACAAGCTACTGTGGATACTTGCACCGTTGATCACCACCTGGATTTTGGTTGAAGCTCGAAATATGCCGGCCTCTTCCCCAGACGGCCACCTCAGCCCAACGACGGAAGCCGGCCTTTTGAGTAGCGGATGCAAGGCAATTGACTTTGGCACCTGTGTCAGTTGTCACTCAGCTCATGTATGTGAGCTGCAATAATCACCACCTAGAATGGTCTACTACTCGATTCATCGCCACCGGCATATCGCCCACACGCCACTTATCGATATTGCATCTCACACCACTGGTCCCAGATATGGTTGAGCCAGCGCAAAAAGCCAAGCATAGCTCCATATAAACCTCCCAGATCCAAGGGTTCCAACCAGTCTTGTCAACCGACAATAGCAGCGAAGTACACAAACAGGGGGGTGGTCGGCACGAAGTTGGGGAAACAAAAATACTTTGATACCTTCTCGTTGAGGCAGTGTTGGCTGAGAAAGTGACTGCAGGCCCGTATATCGGCAACCCGTTTTCCCATCACACCTTTCTTGCTCTTTCTGCCGCCCGTTTCCCCTCCCCCCCCAGAAAATGCTCACGTTGTACACCGCTTGTTTCCCTGATCGCCTGTTCTCGGCCGTGGTGTAGTGTAGGTAGTAGGTAGGAGGCGAAAAACTTACCACGACAGAAAAAGCTGAACGGCCTTTTCTCTTTCTATCCTATGCTCTTTTGAGAACGGGACAAGACACATGAAATAGGGGGGGGGGGGATGCCCCAATGAGGTGCCATCGCTTTTGGGGATTGACACACTCCCACCTCGCCTCCCGTGAGCAGCGCCAGTCCAGCATCCCCGGACCATGCATGTAGGGAAGGGAGCTCCATGTACTGTACATGCCTAGCGTGCGTGACTGTCTCCTCTTAACATACCGTAACCACCATTGTCTCTCGAGACATGGTACATACAATTTGACAGTTTGACCCCCAATAAAAGTAAGTAGGTACTAAAGTACTAGGAAGGGAGCTTCGGGCAGCAAAAAGTGATTGCTCCAAAGCTAGGATGGAAGGGTAAGGTACAAAAGTACATACAAACTGCTACTCGGGACGACACTATCACAGAGCCATGAAGGTTGCCTTTCGTTCGGGAGCCACCAGCTTTCTCTCTGGCACCACGGTCCGCTGCGAGCGTTTCAACTTGTTGCTCCTCTCCATCTCTGCCCGCCCGGCCTCTTCCCTTTTTTTTTTGTTTTTTTTTTTTTTTGTTTTTTTGTTTTTTTTTGTTTTTTTTGTTTTTTTTGTATTTTTTTTGTTCTTTTTGTTTTTTTTTGTTTTTTTTTTGTTTTTGCACACGAGCCGCTCTTTGCGTGTGGTTCCAGGCTCTCACCCTCACAGGCTCGGGTTGTTTTCTAGTGTGGGATCCCCAAAGTGTTAGTGCAAACGTGCAGGTGGTGGGACCCACGGCAGCCCAATCGTCAGGGTGGGGATGTCTTAGCGTTCGAGGGGGACGAGCTTGGCTAACCAGACCCTTTACTGGACAGCAACGCCTCTTTCCGCCCTGCCAGGGGTGACTGGCCTGTCTGCCACTGTCTGGTCATCCATCCCCATAAACCACAACCTCCTCCACCACCTCACCCCCAACGACGAAGCCGGCCCGTTTCCACACACTTTCCCTGAACACACGTACCCACGCTCTTTTGTACTGTGCTTCAAGACCAGTCTTTTTTTTGCTGCTGCTCCTTGGCTATTCCTATCGTGTGCCAACAGATTCTCTAAAACCAGGTCAGTGACTGTGTCCCAGAGTGCGTGCGCGCGCATTGTCCCCTCCGCCGTCTGTCTGCCGCCCATCGCGGAACACCACAGCCGGCCGGGCGCCGCCGAGGGAGGGGAGGGGAGGGAAGCAACCATCAAGCGGGGAGAGTGAAGAGGGCTTGAGGCAACCGCGAGAACTGCAAGCCGACGTATTCTGCGTCTATCTCACATCTGGCCGCTCAACAATTCAGCCCTTGGAAAGCTTCCTTCAAATCGGTGAACCTTGATGCCGTCCTCAACCGAAGCCTCGTCCCAACAGCCACCGCCTCTCTGCTCTTCCAGGCTGCTTGTGAATGCGCGCGCATATCCACTTACTACTTGCCCCATACAGCCCCAAGTGCTCATGCCCCCCCGCATCATGACAAGCCGCTGACCATGCCTCCTCGTCATATAGACTTATAGAGCAAGATTCCACCGTCGAACCCGCCTAGCCGTGTATGAAAATTGGTGTGGTTGTTGTTGTTGTTGTATGTACCATAGGGCGGACGAGATGGACGACTATTTCCGGATCCAGCAGAGTTCTCGGGGTGATTCGCAAGTGAACGCGACATTGGGCCTTGTATCGCCTTCTCGAAATCCTCTTCTTCCTCGCCGGTTTACTGCCGATTCCGGACGTGTACCAACATTGTCCACTATCAATACCATTCAACCGCCGCAAACACAGCAGCAACATCAGCGGGTACCTGAGCCGCAGGACTTTGCTTCCACTGCGGTACGTGTACCCCTCAAATTTCTTGGTTGGTGGCTTGAGAAGAAAGGGGTTGCGTTTGAGTTGATTACGCGCCCCCTAGGTGGATTTGGAGGGTTATCTGATTGAGTAGACCTTGAGCCGTGGCTGACGCTTTAAAAAACAGGCTATGCACAAAGTTCAACTGGTATGTTGAAAAAACAACAGAGTTTCCTGCTTTGGAAAAACATAACAGGGCAACCTGCGGACCTGTCAGCCGTGGCAACTTCATTGCTCCGACTTCCTCACCTCACCTATCTTTCGTCGTGGGTGGTGCCGTTCTGGCGAGACAGTATGGCTGACTTTTATCTTCTTCTTCAACAGCTAGAGAAAAAGCGTCAGGACTACGAGCGCCTACGAGAGCAGCGTAGGCGCTTCGAGGCAGAAATGCAGAAGCTGGACGCTCAGACAAGGCTAGAGGCACAGGAGCTTCAGCAGATGACTGAGGATATCGCCAAGAGACTGGGGGCCGGCCATCAGTCAGAGCCGACGACGCCTCCCGAGTACCGCGAGGTGAATACATCCTTGTCAACCATCTGGTCGACATCGCGGCCAAACCGGTACTCGACCTCGAGCCTGACATCACCCCCGGGCCTCTACAACCGACCCAACAGATCTGGTTCGCTGCTGACATCACCTCAATCCGGTGGTGGTGCTATCCCGGCCCGGTACGCCTTTGACGACCCCTTGTCCCACTCGGTGCCTGGATCCCGTCGCAACAGCGACGAGGACGACGAGAAGGAGGAGGCAGTTCGCCAGGATCCCACCAGTCACCGCTCCACCAATCAGTAAGTTCTTGTCTTGGCTTTTCTTGCTGGCTGCTCTTCTGCCACTGCTTCTGAATTATCCCTGGGTGTCGGCTTTGGCTGTGTACTGCTGTTCGAAGTGTGAGAGGAGGGAGACACAGCTTGGGGGTCGGAGATGTGTACTGCAGCAACACTGAAGCTCGGTGTTCTCTGCTTGAACTGCCAGCTTGTCAGAGGTGAAGAAGCGCTCGGGCCAACTGTCGTTGCTCCTGCCGTGGTGAAATTGGTGTATGGACCAGAGCCCCCCCCTTCTCGCCGCCCATTACCGCCCTCTTGAGTGATCTCAGCAGCTGGTTGCAAACAAGCAGGGCCGTTGGTGGTTTTCTGGAATAATTCCGCTTCTTCCCACCCCAGCAACTCTCTCTTCCTCTTCGCAACACCTCACGTCGCCGACTGGTTGATATTCACATCATCCATATCAGTACCGCTTGTTACTTGTCTTTCACCACAATCCTTTTGTTGTTTCCGTGTTTTTGTGTTTGCAACATTGTTTTTGCTGTTCGCCGTGTCCCGTCGCTAACTCGACTCACACTCAGCCTCAACCGGTATTCTATGCCGGTGACCAAGTCTCGAACCTATCTGGGTGATTTTGAGGACAGCAACAACACCACGGGCTTCCTCTTTGGAGACGAAGACTCCCATCTCGAGGATACCCGAACCACTCCTACAGCGGAGGCTTTCAACACGATCTATCGCTCGCAAGCCTATTCTCAACTGGTGAGTTACCTTGCCCCGACCTTCTTCCGTTCATCTGAATCGCCTCGACTTCTTCACCCATCACCCATCTCTCTTTTGTTGCGGAGAATTGGAAGGTCACAGGGCGAGAATGACGTTAGCCAGCTCGCTCTTGCCGTGAAGAACTGTCAGGGCTTGTGAGATGAAAATTCTTTCTTCTCGCTCATTTCCCGGCCTGAGGTTAATAGGCCGACCTTCTTGTTCTTCTCCTCGCCCCTCACCTCTCCCCCAATTCACTCTCAATTATTCACTCCCATTGAACAATACTTCCGCTCTCTTTCCCCACTCTTTCATCTTCATCGCGATTTCTTATAGCCACCTCGCGACTCCGAAAGGATCAACTGTTGCTAACCTTTTTTCACCCAACAGACCTCATCTGCTCTGGATTCTGAACCCACCTCAACCAGTACTTGGAGTAATCTTACCAAGCATCAACAGCGACAAAGCATGTCTACCATCGGTTCCAACGGTCTCAACGGTGCCGGCCCGGTCGGTTCCCCTCCTTCGGAGCCTGGTACCATTGGCAGCCGCCCGGCCAGCATCCGTCACTCAATGGATGGCATGAAGTTTATGTCCGAGAGCGTCACCACGCCCTTGGACACTCCTGCCTCTGTTGTTTCCCCTCCTGCCGCCCACGCCGTGGCCTCGCCCCCCAAGCTTCAGCAGTCGTACTCTGCCAACGACGTCCCGACCATCAAGACCAATGGCTCGACTCTGGGTGCCAATACCAATGTCCATGCTCAGCAGCATTTCCACAACCACAATGCCAGCTTGGGACGCTTCCCTGCCGGTGCCATGAATCGCCACAGCCAGAACATGTCTGGTGATGTCCGCGTGGCCAACGGTCATGACATTGCTGCTGGTTATCCCTCCATCTCGTCCACCCTGTCGACCCTGCATGCCCAAGCTACCCCTTTCCAGGCTCCGAACCAGCAGCCCCAGGCCGCGGTCATGCCGGCCCCTCCTTCGCTGGGCGGAGTCCAGTATAGTCCTTACTATGCTGCTGCTGTGCCTGGTAGCGTGCCGTACAACGGGGGGCAGCCATTCAATCCCTATGGCATGCTCGTGCCGAGCTTCAGCAACCTCAGCATTGGCAGTGCCGTGCCACAGCCTTCTCAGGCCACGCAGCCTCAGCCTCATATCCCGACGCAGAGCTTCACTGGCTACGGTCCTCAGTACGGCCAGCCTGCTCCTCCTGCCCCTCGGCAACCTCTCCACGACAGCCAAGCCCGCGTGATTGCGAATCGTCGCCAGCAGGACAGTGAGGGTAAGTAACTTTGTTTCTATTTTGATTTGCAGTCTTGCCGAGTTGGCTAACAATGTCGAAGCGATGTCACGCTACCAGAACATGACGTTGGAGAAGGCTGAGGGCAACATCAACAGCCTGGCCAGAGATCAGCACGGCTGTAGGTTCCTGCAGAAGCAGCTCGAGAACCGTATTCCTCACGAGGTCCACGCCATCTACCGGGAGGTCTTGCCTCACGTTCACGAACTCATGATCGATCCCTTTGGCAACTACCTCTGCCAGAAGCTCCTCGAGTACTGTACAGACGACGAACGCACCGAGCTGATCAAGAACTCAGCCAAAGACATGGTGCCGATCGCGTTGAACCAACACGGTACTCGCGCCCTTCAAAAGATGATCGAACATGTGTCCAACGAGGTTCAGATTCAAATGATCACCGACGCCCTGAAGATGCAGGTCGTCACGCTGATCCAAGATCTGAATGGCAACCACGTGATTCAGAAGTGCCTCAACAAGCTCAGCCCCGAGCAGTCTCACTTCATCTTCAACGCTGTCGGGGAGAACTGCATCGACGTGGGCACTCACCGTCACGGTTGCTGCGTCCTCCAGCGGTGCATTGATCATGCCAACGGCCAACAGAAGGCCTGGCTCATCCAATGCATCACCAACAATGCGTACCGCCTGGTCCAGGACCCCTTTGGCAACTACGTGATTCAATACATCATCGACCTGAACGAGCCTAGCTTCACCGAGCCCCTCGTTGCCCAGTTCCGCACCCACATTCTGACGCTTTCCAAGCTCAAGTTCAGCTCCAATGTGGTGGAGAAGTGCCTTCGCTGCTCCTCGGAACAGTCCAAGAACATGATCGTCTCGGAGCTTCTGGATGCCGGAAGCGAGATTGAGCGCTGCCTCCGCGACTCATATGCCAACTATGTCTACCAGACGGCCCTTGACCACGGCACCAACGACATGAAGCAGCGCCTCGTCGACTTGATCCGCCCTCATCTTGCCTCGATTCGCAACACACCCTATGGTCGCCGCATCTCGGCCAAGATCTCGGCCTTTGACTCCAGCGGGATCAATGCCAATACCCCCAATCAGCCGACTGTCCCTGCTGACCACACGGGTGGCCAGGTGTCTATTCGTCCTGCCCACCAGCGCGGCATGTCCAATAGCACCAACAGCACGACGAGCACATTCCACGGATATGCTCCGAATGGTGTCAACGGCGCCAACGGCAACGTCAACCACGCCGCTGCCATCACGTACCCAGGGGGCCCGAGCCAGGCCCCGCCGCAGCCGCCCCGCGGTCAGCAGCACCCGCACCAGTTCCCTTCCGGACAGGCGGACAACAACTGGCTCTAAATCATCAGCACTGGGGTGTGTTTGGGATCATGGATGGATGATGGGTGTTTCTTATGGAGTTTGGTCTCTTACTTTTCTCTGCTACACTAGTCACGACAGCATGATGAGTGCTATGACCGTCACGACCCCTTTCCCTTTTGCACTTGTTGTTTCAGTAACAACGACTGACACGGCACTCCCTCTTCAGCGGGCCCTCTTTGAAGCTCTGCTGTGTTGTACACTATCTGCGCGACAGGGAGGATATCAGTGGAGGTGCGGTGGTTTTAGAAGGCTTTGTTTACAGCCTCGTTTCATTTCTTATGGGGTATCGGTCTCTTTTTTTCTTTCTTTTCTCGGTTCTCTGGCCTCGGCAGCCAGCCGTTGCTATTCGATCCGTCACCTTTGGCCTATTCTCGGGTGGTTGGCGCTCACGAGCCAAGTCGATTCCGCGACAAACAGCTCTCATCGAACATCTATACGCGTTCAAGATTCAGTCCTTTGCACCATCTTGCGTATACTGGGGCTCCAGAAGCAGGGAGTCTGGATATCACTTGGGGTTATCTGGGTATCTCTGTGGATATTCGGCCTTGGGAGTTCTGGCGGCGGCCACAGCTTTTGTTTGCTATGATTTACGGGGGAGGGGGGGATTGATGTTGCTTCAGAAAGGCGAAAGGGAAATTGGCTTTTTTGTTTGTTGTATTTTTGGTAGTGTACACTTTTTTCTTTTCTTTTCTTTCTTCGGCTCTTTTGATTCGCTCAAGAGGGTCTGATCTGCCGACATTACTCCGGATCCTTCCGCAAGGCTCTGGTCTCCTTTATTTGGGGGCACACTGTTTGAGGAGGGAGGAGGGGATGTTTGGTGGAGGAAAAGATTGTTGGGGTGGTGGACATGACTTTAGCGGTGATTAGGGGTGCTAGGATTGGGGCTTGGGCTTGATCTGGGTGTCTTTAGTTAGCTGGAAGGGTGGACACTATAACCTAGCGTATAGCGAATTGTTTTTGTATTTTACTTTTTTGATGATGCCTCCTGTGACTTGTGATCTTGATGCCTTGGTGGTTGTTGTCGTAATACTCGTAGCTGACAAGATTAAGAGCTCTGGATGTTGAGGTGAGGTGGTCTGTGCGTAGGTTTGGTTTAATTGATTTTTGGCGGCCGAGTCGCGCGGCGCGTCATCCAGACGCGTGCTTTTCCGGAGCCCACCTTTTCAAGGCTTCCTTCCACCTGCACTTTCTAGTATTCTACCTCAACTCTCTCCGAACAACTACCATCAAGCACAACAATTGATAGTAGTAGAAATTTGATCAAGCAAGATGGCGCTCATTGTCGACAAGCACCGGCCCAGAAGTCTAGATGCTTTGACATATCATGATGAATTGTCTGATCGACTCCGTTCTTTGGTTTGTTTCCTCTCCCCTCCCCCTTTTGCAGCGACAATATCATCTAACTTTTTTTTGTTTTTGTTTGTGTGAATCTGCAGGCTCAATCAGGCGACTTCCCCCACCTCCTCTTCTACGGCCCTTCCGGAGCAGGCAAAAAGACTCGCATCGTCGCGACGCTCAAGGAGCTGTACGGCCCCGGTGTGGAAAAGATCAAGATTGACGCGCGGGTCTTCCAAACGAGCTCGAACAGGAAGCTCGAGTTTAACATCGTCGCGAGCGTGTACCACCTCGAGATCACGCCGTCGGACGTGGGGAATTATGACAGGGTGGTGGTTCAGGACTTGCTGAAGGAGGTGGCGCAGACGCAGCAGGTTGATCAGAGCGCGAGGCAAAGGTTCAAGGTTGTGGTGATTAATGAGGCGGATCACTTGACGAGGGACGCGCAGGCTGCGCTGAGGAGGACGATGGAGAAGTATAGTCCGAATTTGAGGCTGATCTTGGTTGGGGAGAGCACGGCGGGGATTATTGCTCCGATTAGGAGTCGGTGTTTGCTTGTTAGGGTTGCGAGGCCGACGGTGGGGGAGGTGGAAGGGGTGTTGAGGGGGAGTTGTGAGAGGGAGGGGTGGGAGGTGAGGGAGGGGTTGGTGGGGAGGGTTGCGAGGGAGAGCGGGAGGAATTTGAGGAGGGCGTTGTTGATGTTGGAGGGGGTTTATGCGCAGAAGTGAGTTCTTTTTTTCGGGGGGGAGGGGGGCGAGATATAAGGGGTGGATTGGGGAGCTGACAAGAGAAAAACAGTGAGAAAGTGACGGACGACACACCGATCCCGCCCCCGGATTGGGAGGGACTGATTGAGCAGATTGCGCAGGAGATCATGGCTGAGCATACCTCCGCGAGGATCCTGCAGGTGAGGAGCAAGCTTTATGACTTGCTCACGCACTGCATCCCGCCGACGACCATCTTGAAGACGTTGACGTTTAAGCTGATGCCGCTGATTGATGATGATTTGAAGCCGGAGGTGATCAAGTGGAGTGCGTTTTATGAGCACAGGATAAAGACGGGGACAAAGGTGATTTTTCACTTGGAGGCGTTTGTGGCCAAGTTTATGAGGATATTGGAGATGTATTTGATGAGTATGGATATGTAGGGGGGGGGGGGGTGATGCAGGGAAGAGGACAAGAGCAGAGGGAGTTTGGCGTCTTAGGAGTGTATAATTGGGGCATGCCTGAGCTCAGAGACAGCCAGGCAGTCAGTTTACAAGTTAATACTCATTTGGAGCATCTTTGAGATACGTTGCTGGTGGTGTTGTGATAGCTGATGGAGGTGAGGCTTTAAGATCCAAGGAGGCATTCGATAACATAATATTGACAAATGGATTGGTTAAGAACAAGGCGGCGGTGGTCTTCGTGGCATCATTGCCGGCTAATTGAATTGCTATGGCGACGGTATGGGGTTGATGAGATTCAGGTTGACCAAGATGGGCTTTTTCTCGCTCTTCAAGATAATCTCACAACTCTGATACAAAATAGAGCATCCAATTCCAATATCACCATCTCTTGTACCTCCAAGAGCAGCATCATCATCATCATCCATCTCCAACTCTCCCAACCCTGACCTTGAACTTGCAAAGACCAGACCCCACATTGTTCTCGGCCCCCGGGCAGCAGGCGGGCTGGCCCTTGCGTTAGCTTGTGAAGTCTGATTGGCCAGATGCTGACAAAGAGTGGGGTCGAATCGGTTTGGCATGCATCATTGCCGTGTGCCAAAGCGAACAAGGGTGGGTGGGTAAGTGTGCATTTCCAATTGTTCCCCCAATTCAGCCAGAAAACGCGTTTCGTGTCCTCTTTGAATGGTGAGGAAGTGTATTACGGCAAAGACTCTAACCACTTGTACACACACCACGAAAAGGGCATCACTCCCACAGCGAACACCCGATAACGACGGAGCGAGTTGGTTTGCGCCGCAGTCGGTTTGAGAAAACTTCCGAAGTTCCGGAAGAACAGGTGGTTGGATTTTAGGGAGCTGGGGAACCGAACCTGCTACGAAGAAGGGGCGACGAACGAACGAAACAGGAGATCGATCAACGATAACGCAAAACGAAGACGAGAGAAGACGAGAGAAGACGACCAAACAGCGGCAGGGCTGATAACAACAGTGTTGATAGTTGGGAAATTGATCGGGGATTGTTGTTGAAAAGAGAGACGGGCACGCCCCCGGAGAAGCTAGGATTGAGCTCCCTTCGCGATGTCGCTCAACATCTTTCGCGTGCTGGGTATGCATACCCTTCCGAGTAGTCGTCGGCTAGAGGGAGAAGGAACACCCGGGCTAATAATGCGATGTGCTTTCACAGGAGATTTCTCCCATCTCGCCTCCATTTTCATCTTGCTGCACAAGATCCAGCAGTTGAAGGTATGCTCCCCCCCCCCCGGGTCATTGACAGTGACGATAGGTGGTGTGGCTGATATTGGAAACAGAGCTGCTCGGGTATTTCTTTCAAGTCGCAGGTTCTTTACATGCTGGTTTACATTACTCGATATCTCGGTATGTCTCCCCTCCTTTTCCCGTTTCCACCTTGGGGGGATAATGTTGACTGATAGATGGCGCAGACCTCCCCTGGACCTCCTCCCCTTACAACTTCATCTTCAAAGTCCTCTTCATCTCCTCAGAGCTCTACATAATCTACCTCATGGCCCGGGCCTACAAGCCCACCAACGACCCCAACCTCGACACGTTCCACGTCGAGTTCCTCCTCGGCTTCGCCGGCCTGCTCGCGCTCTTGTTTCCGTACAAGTACACGATCCTCGAGGTGTTTTGGGCGTTTTCCATCTGGCTCGAGTCGGTGGCGATCCTGCCGCAGCTGTTCATGCTGCAGCGGACGGGGGAGGCGGAGGCCATGACGGCGCATTATATTGCGGCGCTGGGGATGTACAGGGCGCTGTATATCCCGAACTGGATCTATCGGTACTTTAGCGAGCCGACGCACAAAGTGGACACGATCGCGGTGACGGCGGGGATTTTGCAGACGATTTTGTATAGTGATTTCTTTTGGATTTATTATACCAAGGTTATGAGGGGGGAGAAGTTTAAGTTGCCTGTTTAGGGCCAGCAATAACCGAGGATATGATGGAGGGGATTGCAGGAGGGGGCGAAAGAGACAAGTTGGGGGTGATGGCAAGAGGGAAAGTTAACGAGAGGAGGATAAGAAAAATGCAATGGCCTATGAGATACGGACACTTGGGTGGGCGGGCTGGCGTTAGGCGGGGGGGGGGGGGGGGGGGAAGAAAGTGTGGTTGTTTTTTTTACGTGTATGGGGTGTAATTCAAATGCTGGTTGGTTTTAAGGATAACGGGAATGACTGACAAGCGGCCGGCGTGTTGTGTGGTCGACAAGTATGAATATCCTTTTTTGCTTTTTCACATTGTATATAACAGTAGGGGTATATTGCGGGCAGGTGGTCAAGGGACCGAGACTTAAAATGGAAAAGCTGACTGGTTTGGGAAGAGGAGAGTGATATATGGGTGTGTTCGAGAACAAACCGGGTAGTGCAAATGCCGATGGTGGTGGTCTTTGGTTCGCATGATGGTGGTTGGTGGTTGGTGGTGGTGGTGGTGGGGGAACCGAACCCCTGGGCCAAGAATGGGGTGTTGGTGGGTGAGGAGGTTGTTACCAGGTTGGTTTATGGATGTGCCGTGTGGTTGAGACGAGGAGGGCTTGGTAGAAGTGTCCTTGGGTGCTGGAAGATGAAGGATCTCGGTGCGAATTAGAAACCTCTTTCATGGCTACGCAGCACGGACTAGACTGCAAATGTTACAATCCTGATGAACTTGGCTCGGTGGGTGATGATGGTTTGGAAGTCTAGACATGGCCAGCATGCCATCTCGTCTTGTTGACCAAAAACCAGGGCATGAAGACAATTTTCTGGTAGCTGTTGAAGCACGGGGCAATATCTGAGACGTTGAAGCTCTTCCTCCCCCTGCATTGAGGGTCTGTGCGTGAGCTCGCTCCGGGTCACACCCGCCCCGAGGTGAGATCTGCGACTTCGAGGCTGCTGCCGCCAAGCTCTTTTGGCGTGTTGTAAGTCAACCGAGCTGGGAAGCTTCATCACGTCACATTTGCTTTGCTTGGGGTGAGTGAGGCATGAAGTTTTATCACTGCCCACCCACCCCTCCTCGCGGGTTTGGAGATTTTCTCTTTTCTTCCATTTTGCCTGAGTTGTGATCTTGGAGTTAGGCTGAATAATGATGGTCGACGACGAGATTTGCTGAAGTTGTTTCTGTTCTATTCTCATACCCGCCGGCGCGGTAGATTTTATACGTTCTTTTATACTGCAACAATTTTTTATTCTACAGGGGTTTTGTTTCTTGTTGATATAGATAGGTACCCGTCCCGCTACTTTCATTTAGCCAGACTGGATTTTGGCCATTCATTCTTTACACAACGACAAACGACACGAAACAAAACATTCGACGGGAACGGGAGAGAAAGAGAGGCAGAAGGAGATGGCTAAATCACGTCCACCAACAACCGGGTCACTCTCCCAATATCTGTTTCTCGCCCTTGGGGTATTATCAACAGCCACCCTCGCCGCCCCTCCCGCCCTCCCGCCAATACCGACCATAACCCCCCCACCAACCCTCCTTGTCCCCCGCCAAAACGACCCCCAAATCCAATCCCTCTCCCAACAACTCTCCGCCCTATCCCAATCCTCCCGCGAAATCTCCCAATCGTCCCAACAACTCTCCATTACGTCAGCCCAGCTGCTAAACTCAGTCCAGCAGCTCTCCTCCCGTCTCACCCAAACAGAACAGTCGGTCAATGCGCTCCGGCAGTCGGTGAACAACGCCGAGCAAGCCTCCCGCTCGTTATCACAGCAGGTAGCTGAGGTTTCGCGAAGCGCAGACCGCCAGATGAGTGAGCGGCTGCAGAGGGCGAGCATGACGATGGTGGAGAATATGAGCGCCATGTCGGTTCAGATGGAGAGCAGTTTCTCCCGGAGGCTGGCGCAAGCGTCTAGGAGCGCGGTTGCTTTGGCGCAGGGACGGGTTGTGCAGGAGGGGGAGGATAGGGGGTTGGAGACTGGGTCTGGGGTTCCCACCTCAACAGCGGTGCCGGAACCGGTGCAAGGGATGAGAACGGAGGTTGTGATTGGGGCTGTGGTTGGGGGGGTGTTGGGGTCGATGGTGTTGAGTGTGGTGGGGGTGTTTTTTGGGTTGAAGATACGGCAGCGACAGCAGAAGCAGGGGAGGTTGGGGCCCGGGATTGGGAGTGATGCTTTTTTTACCGGGGGGGGAGGGGGGAAGATCAAAGGGGGGAGTCCGAATATTGGCGCGCCGGTGCTGCAGTCTACGTCGAATAAGGCGTATGCTAGTGTGGGTTTGGGGCCGGGGGGATTTCAGGTTGGGGGGGAGAACAAGGAGAAGGATGTGGGAAAGAGGGTCAGTGATGTCAGTAGTGTCTACTCTTCTGACTTGGACGACGACGAAAAGGGGCTGCTTAAACAGCAGCAGCAGCCGTCACCTGCTACACTGGCAAGAAACGCGCCGGATCTGAGGAGGATGGTTTTGGAAAGGTCGGGGACTACCATCTCGAGAAAGTCGGTCGGGGGTCCAAAGGTTGGGTTCGCGATGAGTTATTACTCCCCTGACTCGACGACGATGCCACCACCTCCAAAGGCGGTCGGGACGGGGGTGATCAAGAAGGCAGGGGGGCATAATGATAATGATAATAATTCTGTGATGAAGGTTATGACGCCTACGGCAACGACGATTGTCAAGACGGGGGGGAACAAGACGAGGCAGATGATGAAGGGGTTTCAACTGAGTCAGCCGCCGCCGGGGAAGCTGAGTTTGTTCCCGAGGAGTGATGGGGGGAGTAGTGGGGGGAGTAGTCCTGTGGATGAAGAGGAAGGGAAGGGGACGCCGAAGAGGTTAGAGAGCTGGTTGAGGAGGGAGAGGGGGGTTGTTAGTCCGTTTGCTACGGCTGCTCCGGGGAAGAAGTGAGGGGGTTTTTGGTATTTAAGCGAGCGAGTAATTTATAGTGTCATGAATTATGAAGACTATTTCATCTTGCGTGCCCAGGGTTTCCTGTTGTTGTTTTTTTTTAAAAAAAATTTAATTTTTGTTTATTTTGTGTTTTTTTATTTTTTATTTTTTCCTCAAATTGTTATGAAGACTATTCAAAGTATTGGCTGATTTTGAGGGGATGGGCTTGTAGATGGTGAGCTGGAGTGTTAGTAGTGTCAAGAGGAGGGAAAGTAAACAAACCCCCTGGATTGTGGCAGGCCAACCAACGATGATCTGCAGAGAGATCTCTTGGCGTGGAGGACCCACCACTGAAGCTTGTCGTCCCCAGACCTTGGCATTTTGAATTATCCTCTGTGTGACGACGTGGAGGCAAGGATTCTTTGACGATTCAGAGAGACCATGATTGACTTCACGAATCGCTGCCAAAAAAAATAATAAAAACAACATCGCTGGTATCTGTCTTCCAAGGGCCACACACATGTAATGTATAAATGAACCACCTCTATCCAAAACATCCTACCTGGGCCCGCAAAGCAGCAGGTAATTCACTCTTGACATTCTTCACACCCCCATCTTCCAATTATTTTTCGCTGTTCCTTTCACCTTTGTCCCCGGGGGGTGCTCCCGCGTACCTTGGTGAGCTAATGTGATCCGGGCCCGCCCACATCCCGAACAAAACCGGACCATGGTCCGATGACGACTCCCCTCCCCTCCGCTCCGAAAGGAAAAAAAAAGAAGCATTCTTCCTTTTCGGAGAGCCTCTCCCCGTTCGTCTGTCTGTCCCCACAAGCTTGCGCGGTCTTGCGTCTTTCTACAACGGCGGCGGAGAAGCAGAGTGGGGACTTGCTTTTGCTAGTGGAAAGCTTGATTTGTCGTCTTCGCGTTCAGGGTCGTTCTATCTGAGGGTTTTTGAAGAGGCAGGGGGGTGTCGTGTGAGGTGATAAAAACTGCTCCCGGGAAGGGGACGGTTTGGGTTAGAGGAGGAGGAAAAGAGGTGGGATAGGTGTGGGGTGGTTGGTGATGGATGGGCTGGTGGTGAGGAGAGAGAGAGTGACGATTTTCTGAGACTTGGGGATTGAGTTTGATAGTTTGACCTGTTCTCCGGGACAGGCTAGCCGTTAGAGCGTGGGTTCCTGGGCTGCGTCCTCGGGTTTTGATCTGTTCTTCCTCTTATAGCTCAACGTTAGGCTCTGCTAGAGAAGCGCTCTGGAAGAGCCTACTGAGGCTCATCGCCTCGCAACTGCACTGACTCCCGCAGCTCTGATCAACCGCAAGGTTGACCCCCCCACCCGATGCTCACGTAGGGCAGCTCCGCCCGACACTGGGTCCCTGAGCTGCAAAACCCGGACATCTGGGAAGTTCCTGGCTGGGAGATGTCGGAGCAGACGGGAACTTTGGGGCCTAGAGAGATATCTTGACGACCATGCGGGGAACCAGAGGTTTCATCACTCGTGTGCTCTTACGCGTGTGGTTTCGCTGCGATGTGTCTCTGATGTTTAGTCTATATCCCCCACTGCATGGTCCTGCGCCGATTATCCTTTATGTTGACTCGCTGTTCCTCTCTACTTTCCCATCCCGAGTTTTTCTTCTCTATAGCTCTTTGTTTCATTAGTTTGTACTGTGATAGACACCAGACCAGCACGTCATGAAATCTTCTCTTTATCCTCCCGTATCTTTACCGAATCTATTGCTGGCCATTGTGCTCGTGGTAACGTCCTTCGTCCTCCTCTCGGCGACGATTCACCGGTCTTCCTACCTCCCTTCCGTTCCCTCTGTCGAGCCGCCCCCAGAGCGAGCATGGCCGATGGTATGGGCCTCCTACAGCAATGAACCCCCCGAACCAAAGTACTTCCAGGAAGCTGGCAACACCCTAGAAATGTCCCACTACGACATCCGCTTCTTCCAGGGCGTGATTCCGTATTCTCAACATCGTGAGGTCCTCCAGCACCTCATCCGATCATACCTCTCCATCATGGCCTCCCTCAAGATGGAGACCTGGATCGCACATGGCACATTGCTTGGGTGGTGGTGGAATGGCCGGATCATGCCCTGGGACTATGACCTCGACGTCCAGGTCAGCCTCCACACGATGGAGCACATGGCCAAGCAGTTCAACCAGACGCTGCATGAGTGGAGGTACACCACCGATGAGGGAGGGGAGGGTGTGCATGAAATCAAGAAGACGTATCTGTTGGACGTGAACCCAAACTACTCGGAAATGAAGAGGAGACAGGGAATGAACGTGATTGATGCCAGATGGGTTGATGTTGACACGGGCATGTTTGTGGATATCACTGCGCTAGCCGAGAGAAATCCAGTGTTGGAACCGGGGATTTGGAGCTGCAAGAACTTCCATCAGTATAGGACGCATAATATCTGGCCGCTGAAGGAGACAAGGTTTGAGGGGGTTAAGGCAAAGGTGCCTCTTGATCACGAGAGAATTTTGGTGGCGGAGTATGGGGAGAAGAGCTTGGTGTTGACCGAGTGGGAAGGGTAAGCTTGATCTCGAGGGATTCCCTAGGACAAAGCTGACATTCAACGCAGACACCGCTGGAGTGAGGAATTGAAGGAGTGGGTGAGGATATCAGTGAATGATACGGTGAACAGCTATGGATCTGGGTAGAAGTGAAGTGAGGAAACAGTTTGGATTTGATGCCTTGGATATGTGACTTGTTTGACAGGCGCTAGGCGTTGGGCGTTTGCTTGGATACCACGTGACGAGGGCAAGAGGCTGGCTTTTCGCCAAAGTTGGAAGAGATTTCTTGGGCAGGTGAAGAACGAAGATTGATACGTACTTGAAATCTGGGCCCCGCAGGGTGAACATCTGGAGTGAACATCTGGAGTGAACATCTGGAGTGAACATCTGGAGTGAACATCTGGAGTGAACATCTGGAGTGAATATCAGGAGTGAATCGCAGCCCCTTGATTTCCTCTCCCTCCCAGCCCCCCCCCTATCAACCTCCCAACCTCCCCTGGAGCAACAATCTCATCAAGAAAAGTCTTTGCAATGATAGAGCACTATATACTAGATTGAGTCGCTCCTAGGTGGGTCTTCTACTTTGTAATCTGAGGTTGCAGGGCTCCTCGAGTGGAGAAAAGTGCCCCTTTCTTACCTTTCACCTCATCACTAGTGCCTTCCTCTCCTGCTTCTGACCACCTGCCTCAGGTGGAGTTTCCCATACTCACTCCTGCCTAATATTCAGGAGACAAAGAACAGCCAGTTCATCAGATAAGGCAATCAGGCCCACAATTACCTCAAGTCGCTGCAGCCAGCCGACGGCTCCCCAACTCGAGTATATGTTCTACACCTCTGTTCCCCGAACCTCCTCCTTCTTTCTTACCTCGGGCATCCCTCTCACAATCAGTCAGCTCTCGAGAGACAGATAGCCCGGTCAACAGCTTTTATCGCTTACTTCTCGTTCCACCATCTCCTCACACATCTCCTCCTCTTACACCTTGTTCACCTTCGACACTCAATTCTTCGGCATTCCAGTCACTCCCGTCGACCTTTTATCCATCAACCATCATCTAATTCCATCAAAGAGTCGACAGTCGATAGTAAATAGTCAACATGGTCGGCAACAAGATTCGCTGCGAGAACGGCGGCGAGTGGAAGGCCAGAGAGAAGTTTTCCCACAGTGCCCTTCGCAAGTACCAGAAGAAGTTGGGCAACGGCATTGCCACCCCTGCCCAGTCGACTATCTCGTGTCTCGAGCACAGCTCTGGCAACAAGGCGCCCGAGATGAAGTGTGAGGGACCCTGTGATCGCTGGCGTGAGCTGGACTTTTTCAGCAAGTCCACCCGCCGCAACAAAGTCTACGTATGTATTCACCGTCCATGGTTTTTTTTTTTGGGGGGGGGGGGGGGTGGGGGGAACCTAAGTCCTTGTTCACCAGCACACCTTGACGATACGAGAGGGGCCAAATGGCTGTGTGTAGCGAACTGACTCTTTTTCATCATAGTATGGCCTGCGGAGAGTGGTCAGTTTCACGGGTTGTTGACCTCATCAACCGCTTCAAGGAATCAAGCGCAAGGTTCATTGTGGACGGGCGACCCTTTGGTTTACAACTTTTCGGAGGGTCCAGGTTGGGGCTGAAAATGGGATTTCGTTCGGGGAACAGACAGGCGACTTCTTTCTTTGTTCCCTGGATGGGTCTAAGCCTTGGGCCATATGGAAATTTCCTGAAAAAGCTGGAT
>NW_001914856.1:2110990-2119732 GCF_000226545.1 Podospora anserina S mat+
CGAAGCGCTTCCTCCTCCCGGCGGGGAGAATCTGTGAGGAAGAGTTTGAGACTCTCGAGAGATGAGGGTTGCCGACTTCGTGCTGAATGAGGATTACGAGAACGGCATTCCGGAGGGGAATGACTCGGGCCCGGCTACTACGGTCAGCATCAATGATTTCGACGATGACTACGAGGAAGTGTTCACTCTTCTGCCTCCCGGTGCTGAGGCTACCACCGTGACCGACTCCATTGCCAGTCCAGAGGATACCGATGTGTCAATCGAGACACCTGGCGCTGCTGCTACTTCGACTGAGCCTATGGCACCAGCTCCTCGCGCCCCCCACTGGTTTTTGGGATTTATGAACAACGACTCTCCGAGCACCTCCTCCACCACGCCTACCACTCTTGACACTCTCGATACCCTTGACCTTCTTGACAGTCTTGACACACCCGATGAGTCGATCTCCGAGCTTTCCATCACTGCTGGCTCCCAGCCTCACACTCGGACGACCACCACGGCTGCCGACACAAATGCCTCAGCCACTCCTGGCCAGACCGGTGCAGTCTCGTTCAACGCCTGGAGCCCAGAGGGCAATTTCGAGCGCATGATCAAGGAGCCCACCATCGCGACTGAGGAGAGCGGCTGGAAGACGGTGACCCGCACGGCCAAGGGACCTCGCATGGTTACCGTTCGTCCTCGCGGCAAGAAGGAGAAGGACGAGGTGAAGGTCGGCAAGCACGGATGGGTCAAAGTTGTAAGTATTCTGATTGATGTCCTGTTGGTAAGCTATTGGCTAACATTTACCTTCGCAGAGCAATCGCCGGACTACGCCACAGCTGCCTAACTATATCCTGGCGAACTGTGTTCGCGGCGAGGAAGATTTCGTGGGTGACATCATCCCCGATGAGCTTTAAGGGCCTATTTTCACGGAGGAGCCGATTTTAGCAAGGGTTTTGGGTTTTTTTTATGGTTCTACGGCTTTTTATGGTTTTACGGTTTTGCGGTCTGCATTTTCTTTTCTTTTCTTGACATTACGCACAAATACACGATGATGGGCGGACGACAGCACGAAACTATGCAGCGGACGATAATACGACATTATGAGCGGGGAAAATTACATAGCAATTCGGTAGTTGATGGGTTTGCGGAGAAATGCGATGACTTTTATTATATTCTATGCATCGTTTGAGTGACTGGTATTGTGCTACTAGTGTTTGATGGACATCTGACGGAAAAGGGATGACTGTGATAAATTATGAAGGCCTTGAAAGACAGTTAAAAAAAGCCATGAAAGATAGTTGAAAGGTGGTAAAAGATAGTTGAAAGGTATCAAAACATAATCGAGAGGCATTAAAAAGATGATCGAAGGGATTTCTACTATCTTTCAAGGCCTTAATGTAATTACGTTCTAGTCTCTATTATTCTGTGCACGACGTGTGGAGGTTGTGTGTGTAGGTTTTAGCATGGGAAGTGTCATGGAGCAGCAACTGACCACCACCAGTTGCTCTCTCTTTTTTGCTCCCTCGGGCTTGCTTCATGACGGTCTTAGTAATTACTAGGGTTGTCCGGAGCAAACCGTGGTAGGTGGGTGTCTGTTATCAGTTTATGAATTCTATATTTGATGGTTACTCCTGGTGTAGTTATCGCAGAGTGAGGATTCTGGGTAGAGATGTCATTCGGGAAGTTGGAAGTGTGTTTTTCTGCTTTCCGAGGTCACATGTGCTGTCGAACATGGAAGGGGCTCGACATGTATATGGCGGATATGTCTGGGAGCAATAAATGGTAGGTACCAGTGCGTTGGTCTCCCAATATTGCCGATGTTGCTTGCTCCTCGTGTAATAAATCGAATGCTAGGTTGCATTTCTGCCATGTGTAACTCCGAATCACCATGAGGAGATTCAGCTCGGGTCATCATACATGACACTCTCCAATCCCCCCCAAATCCCCTACCGAGCAGACGAATTGCTCCCCCATCTTCGTTGACCGATTTTCCCCAGAGAGCAAACCCGGTCTCCATGTTTCCCAAGAAGGCTGCGGTAGGCAGCCAAGCCAGCTGCCCACTTCCAATCCCGAGCACCACTCTCCCCAGGGAGCGTGTAAGTCACGGTGGTGTCGGAGCAACTCAAAAACAAGGCAGCCTATCACAACCATTCAATTACACCACCACAGCATTAACTCTTTTTCGCACAACGATCCCTTTCTCTTGACCGGCTGCGACCTTGCAAAGGGGCAATAGTCGGCTACCGACCTCCTTGCTCCGCACCAACTAAGAAGTCGGGCAAATTGAAGTTTTCCATGTTTCAGCTCCGGGCTTCCCTACCTACCTTGTTATCTTCCGCCCACCTGTGCTGCCTTCTCCAAAAAGGAGGGGTAGCTTTTCTGGTTGGTGATGAGTCGGTCCAAAATGTGGGAGGCACAGCCACAGCCTTGTCCGAAGAGGTGGTGGTGTGGTTCGTTCACCTTGAAGTTCACGGAACTCTCACCTTGGAGGATGTTGGCTGGGGCTATGATATGGTAAACGAAATGATGGTGTGGTCGACGCAAATGGTCTTGGTATCTTACTGCTGCCTCTTTGCTTTCTAATCCTTTCGGAGGCCTTCGGTATCTGCTTCGATATTAATGACGCCAATGTGAGGGTGTTCAATGGCAAAAGGTCCAGAGCAGGGCTCAAATGTTGATGATCAACCAAAAAGTCCCGCATGTTGTTCGCCCGATCAACCTGCAATTAATCTCGGCCGGCACTTATATGAAAATAGAAACGAGGCCATGAGATGGGTAAGGGGAATGGCCATGTCATACATACGCGAGTTTCTGCCAAATTCTCGCTTCCGTTGTTTCCATGTGCGTCTGCCGCGCGGATAGAGGTATGCAAGTCGGGCAAACGGCGCAAACAGACGTCCAATAGATCCGCGAGGGAAACGATAAAAAGAAACGGACAGCTTCCCCGGCTGTTGCATACCACCCTCCTCTTTCTCATGCGACATACGATGCTGTGTTGAAGATGTACAAGCTTCCGCGTGAGAGTTGAGAGCTCAAGCTTGAGACCTGCCAAGGCTGCGGCCTCCCGCGCCCAGCATTGCCCGGCGGGGGTCTGTATAACATCGGTATGGGACTTACTATTGGCTATCTGCCAGTGAGCAGACACACATACCGAGGATCCTACAGATCATATACCAAGTATTGACAAACGTGGTTGGCAATGGAGTCATGGCAAGGCAACCTTGTGTCTGCCGTGGCTTCTGTGCCATGTCGTACACCACCTTCTTCCCCGGCCGAAGCCCACCAACAAGAACGCGTCTGGTCCTTCCAGATCGGCTCTGGGATTCACCCATGGTTTCTTCATGCGCCCGTATGTGTGGGTGGTCCGGCGGCTTGCGTAAGTGGCCTCTTTTGTGTATCAGCTTCGGCGACATATGCTGCATCGTTTCCAAGCATGGAAGAAAATCCTCGCCAGTGAATTGGAAATTCGGGGGGGCAATCTCTCAAGATTCCAACGTTTCGTAAAGCGGACCCACATCCCATGGTTCGCATCTGGAAGTCATGGGTTGATCAGCTGGAGATGGGAGGTTGGCCAGCGCCCGGGCTACGGCTTGCGAGATGGATATATTGTCATGAGGTTGTCCAAGTTCTGCACCTTCTTCTGCCAGTTAGCTCGCTTTGCTTCCTCGACTATACTTTCTCTTCTCTCTTGCACCCACATACTCCGCCCTTTACACAGCTCGGCTGTAACGGGGCAACAGTTTCTGCACATATGCTTAGCTTTTCTCTGTTCTTTGACCAGGACTCACCACTGAGATACCGTTCTCCATAATGCTCCCCATGAACTCTTCTACACAGCCAAGCAACTGGACCGGACAGGCTGCCGGGGCACCAGTTACTTTGCATTCTCCACCCTCGGGCACTTCTCTGCCTCCTAAGCTACCGCACTTGACCTTCGAGAACCCTGATGATAGCGACAGCACCGAATTTGACGATTCCAACAGCAGTGAAGATGATGAATCTGACACAGAGGCAAGCCCGGTCGAGGCCATCAAAAACAACATGGCCAACCCTTTGAGGGCGGAAAGGCCTCGCGTCCCGCCGTTGAGCGTACCGCAGGCAAATGTTGGCTTCCAGCGAGCTCAAACTCCGATCGAGTCTGCACAGGCAAAGGTGCTCGAGGACCTTGTCAACAAAGTCTCAAAACTGGAGACAGAACGTATGTGAACCCATCAAGGCGTTTCCTGGTAGATTGCTGATCAGACTGTAGTGGGTAAATTTCGAGGCACCACATCGGCCCCAGACCATGAAGACCGCCATGCCGGGGCATCACCCTTGACGACACCAGGTATTCGACTCCAACCACCCACTTACCCGGGACATATCAACAGAGTGCCGTCTCCTCGGCAAACAGCTCCTCGGACAGTCACCGGTCAGACAACCTCAGCCTTCCCTGAGCTAGCACCCCGATCACCATCCGGTGTTCAGTTCAGTTCACCAGTGCCACCCTTCTCGTCTGGCGGCCACCCGGCGGGTCCGTTTCCGGGTGTAAAGACACCCGTGGTTGAGATTTCCGCTGTTGATCTCAAATGGGGTCCGCTGTTCGACGAAAAGGGAGCGCCAACAAAAAGATGGGAGCAAGTGTTGAAAGGTCTTGGTCAATACATTGTAAGTAGAGCGAGTCGATGATTGGTAAGAAACAAACTAACGCGTCTTCTGTTGTAGCTCGATGAATTTATGCCACAAAAGACGTTGGTGATGGCTCCTCAAAAGATGGCAGCTTTCTACTCCCAGCACAACATCGAGTGTGAGGCAGTTTCATTCCTCGGTATGTTGAATCCATCTTTCAGCTACTGTGTGAGGCTGACCAAGGTGCAGAAATATTTCGAAGCCGGAATCAAGACGTCCATGTCAGATTGTCCGAGCTGTATGACCAGCTCGGGTTCGAATATCACTTGGCACCTTCAGCACCCGGATGTAGGCCGACGGTGCCTGGCTTGACCCTCCACGGATGGACTCAGTGGATGACGTTAGCCATGAGGGCGCATCCTGATGAAGAGGCTCGCAGGTTCGCCAAGGTGATCACGATGCTGCCCATTAATGCCGAGAGTCCACTTGACGGCAAGCTAGAAAGACTTCCGAAGCAGATATCCCGTCACCTTTTGCCGGAGAAGGCCGACCCAGCATCCCGGGGAAAGTTCAGCGCCGCCCTTCGAGTGGTACAGGAAGCTTTGGGACTGTTGTCTCCGCCGCCCAAACCGAGTCTCCAGGAACGACGGCCATCTCAATCGCGCGCTGTTAGCCCTAGGTCTCGATATAAGCCCTCATCCGTTGGCATTCCGTCACCTCCCTCCTCAGTCTCCGGGGCGGCCGTGGATGATGACTACCGGAGAGGTGACCGTGAGCGCGAGCGAAACTACCGCGACCTGCCAGGAAGACCATACGAGAGTAATGGCTCCGCGAGGCGAGACCCTCCATTATCGCGATCAACAACGGGACTTAGCTTGCCCACTCGCCCCCCCTCGCGGACCGGACCCCCTTCGACAACAAGTTCTCGCCGACGTAGCTCACCTGCCCCCTATCACAGAGGCTCCGTATCAGGGGCAAGTGGAAGAGAGGAGAGGGGATACACCAGGTCGTCGTCTGATGCTACCATATATCCTCACCGGTCGGACCAAAGAGAGCGAGAGCGTGAACGAGAAAGAGAACGCGAAAGAGATAGGGAGCGGGAGCGGGAGCGGGAGCGTGATCGTGACAGAGAGAGAGATGCCCGAGACTCCAAGGCCAGAGGACGAGAAAGGGAGGCAGACAGAAGGGACAGAGGCAGTCGAAGATCGGCCTCGGTGGTGAGCAACACGGACCGAAAAGGAGGTCTTGGTCGTCCTAGCCGAAGGAGTTCTGTGATTGTCCAAGATGAACGAGCGGGCAACTTGGGACGTGCCCCGACGTGGGGAGATTTCTTTACAGGAAAGTCAGCCATGGCTTGAGTGTGGTGTGTGAGATGTGTACGTTGCTGTTGGTACATTGCTTTGTCATTGTCTGGGTTTTCTTCGTACCTTATACTCGCATAGCTAGCTACTCGTTCCTTAGGATAGAATAGGTACTGCCTGCGCCGTGTAAGCTTTTGTTGCGATTAATTTTAAAATTATTCACCCTTGATAACTCGTACCTTCCTCTTCATCCCATTAAGCCTCTCACCGACTCTTGGACACCCCATTTCGGGAAGGAGCTCGTGGCTTGAGTGAGCCGACTTGGAAAGCTTGAATCGACTTCTGGCAAGAGCCAACGGCATCGGGCTCCCCACGATCGACTTCATCATCTGCCATTTCACCCCACCTCTACCACCCTCAATGCTGCCGATCCGAAATCCTTCAAAAACAATCTTTGTCGCGCATGCAGCTGCAGCACTTTGCATCGAGGGAAACAGAGGCTATCGCCGGTTTCCTGTACCTTGTTGCTTTCTCCCTGCACGGCACACCTCCCGCGGTCGCCGGATGACGTAGTTGACATCCCGCCATCTGACATGCCTCCCGGTGCCGGCTCTTCCATTGTGCGCCGACTTTCCGACTACACACTCTGTTGAATGGCACCTACACACGGCACCGTGTAACCCAATCTTTGTCCTTGCTGCCATGAAATCTGGTTGGATGATGAACGGCTCGGATGCCCCTCCCCCTGACTACTTATGTCATAGGTGAACACAAGTCCGAGACCTGAGTATCTCGGGGACAATATGGTGGGAGATATATGATGGTTTGCCCTCTTGGGTCTTGGATATCGTTTTTGATCAACTGTAGCTATCATCCACCCTCACAATGGCTGTCGACGCTGACAAGGCCCACAACCGCTCCAACTCAACCACCTCCAAAGCCTCGTACGCTCACCATGACGATACAGGCACCGCTTCATCCCACCATGGCTTACCAGAGTCTCTCAAGCACCAACGCCTGGAAGCCTCCAGGAAGCTCGCAAACCCCCTCGCTGGTTTGAGCCATGAACGACTTTACCAGATGGGCGAGGAGTATGCCGTTAACGCCGGGCTGACCAGCGATGAGGACCTCCGCGCTTTCCGTCTCGGTGCTGTTATCGCTAGCAACCAGACTGACTACAGCTCCATCCCGGAGCTTACCGATCGCGAGAGGGAAGTTCTGGAGCGTGAGACAACCCACAAGTGGTCCAACCCCCGGATGCTTTACTGGGTCATTGCCATCTGCTCTCTCTGTGCCGCTGTTCAGGGCATGGATGAGACAGTTGTCAATGGCGCCCAGATCTTTTACAAGGAAGCCTTTGGAATCGCTGAGGACACCTGGTTGATTGGTCTCACTAACGGCGCTCCGTATTTGTGCTGTGCCATTGTTGGTTGCTGGGTGACTGAGCCTATGAATAAGAGGTTCGGGAGAAGAGGCACCATCTTCATCTCTTGTGCTATTTCGGCGTTGGCATGCTTCTGGCAGGCGTTTACGAACACCTGGTATCATATGTTTATCGCAAGGTTTTTCTTGGGATTTGGTATTGGACCCAAGAGCGCAACTACACCGATTTTCGCCGCAGAGTGTTCTCCGCCAAGACTGAGAGGAGCCCTGGTCATGGTGAGCACCCCCTTTTACCCCTGAGTCCTTGGCATCTTGTATCCACCTCTCGAGACATCGCCTTCAACCAGTGAGCATATTGCTAACAAACCACAAAGCAATGGCAAATGTGGACGGCCTTCGGTATTATGATCGGTTACGTTGCCGACTTGGCCTTCTACCCTGTTCCTGACCGCGGCATCCCCCTGGGTCTCAACTGGCGGTTGATGATGGGTTCCGCCCTCATTCCAGCCGTCGTTGTCTGTTGTCTCGCCTACGTCTGCCCCGAGTCACCCAGATGGTATCTCACCAAGAACCGCCACAAGGATGCGTTTGCTTCGGTCTGTCAACTTCGCCATGAGAAAGTCCAGGCGGCCAGGGATCTGTTTTACACGCACACCCTGCTCAAGGCGGAAGAGCAGACCACGGCCAACATTGGAACACGCAACCGCATCAAGGAGATCTTTACCATCCGACGCAACAGAAATGCCATGATTGCTTCTGAGATTGTCATGTTTATGCAGCAATTCTGCGGTGTCAATGTCATTGCCTACTTTTCCAGTGAAATTTTCAGAGAGGCTGGGTATTCTGAGGTCGAGGCTCTGGCAGCAAGCTTGGGATTCGGAGTCATAAACTTCTTGTTTGCTATACCAGCCTTTTACACCATCGACACGTACGGCCGGCGCAATTTACTGCTCACCACCTTCCCGCTGATGGCACTATTCATGTTCTTCACTGGTTTCAGCTTCTGGATACCAGAAGACAGTCCAGCACACATCGGGTGTATCGCCTTGGGAATCTACCTCTTCGGCATCGTCTACAGCCCCGGCGAGGGCCCGGTGCCATTTACCTATTCAGCAGAAGCATACCCGCTGTATATCCGCGCCATAGGGATGAGCTTCGCGACGGCAACGACGTGGTTCTTCAATTTTGTTCTGGCGCTTACGTGGCCGAGTTTACTGGAGGCGTTCAGGCCGCAGGGCGCTTTTAGCTGGTATGGGGGGTGGAATATTGTTGGGTTTTTCTTGGTGTTGTTTTTGGTGCCTGAGACGAAGGAGAAGACGTTGGAGGAGCTGGATAGGGTTTTTGATGTGGATTTGAGGAGGATGATGGCTTTTGGGGCGAGGCAGGCGGGGTGGTTTTGGGGGAGGTACGTGATGAGGCGGAAGGGGGGGGGGAAGCCCCCGCGGCGCCGGCGGATGACAGTGTGACT
>NW_001914856.1:2119882-2140225 GCF_000226545.1 Podospora anserina S mat+
CGCGAATCCCGACCCTCCGCCCCCCCTTGAAATTCTGGGGGGGAGGGCGCCCGGGGGCAAGAGGCAACAAATTCGCCCGCGTGGCGTTTTTCAAAAAAAGAGGTTCATGCCGTCGATATGATGTAGAACTCCCACCCTTGTCTTTCCTGCTTGCGAGAATCAGACAGCCACGATCCAGCCCACCGCAACCCACCAAGACAAATCCTCAGCATCAATACACCGCCACCCAACCCACGTTCCCTTTCTCGGGTACGTGAGCTACATGCACTCTGCACCAACATCACCTCTCTTCTCCAGCTTCATCTATTTCATGTTGGCCGCGATGGCATTGTTGTTGTCGACCATGTTGGCTGGGCTGGCACATGATGCCTTCCTCCCAACCGTCCCAGAGATTACCCGGGAGAGGAGGAGGAGGGGCAGAGAGGAGGAGGAGGGGCAGAGAGGAGGAGGAGGGGCAGAGAGGAGGAGGAGGGGCAGCAAGCGCAGTTAGCTGTCCTCTTCCATCTGCTGCGGGAGAGGCGGTAGCGGTGGTGAAATAGGTAAGGGTGGGTGGGGAGGCGGTGGTTTCGCCCGCGAGCGCGGTTGGGTTTCGGGGTCTGGGGTGAGGTTTGGGGGGAAAGGGTGGTGAGTACGGGTGGTTTTGGGCTGTAGGGTGGGATGTTATTGGGTAGAGACTTGGAGGGATAGTTCGAAGATATTTGAGGTATGTACAACCCCTTTTTTCTTTCTTTTCAGACAACCCCCTTTTACAGCTGGGAATCAAGGGTGGGGGTTAGGGTTGCGCATGGGGATGATGTCTTGGAATAGCTTCGGCGACTGCTCCTGGAGTGAATACCGGTGGCATGACTGTCACCAACAACACTACACCAGCGTAGTTAGACAGCTGACTGCTTGTGGATGTCGTCGCAAGCGGGTGACGTGGCTATGCTGGTGTTGTTGGTGATGCACGTTAACACACACGGCCGCAACCCTGGTTGTCTGAGTCAGGGTTCTGTAAGGGGACACGGCGCAGGTGCCAACCTAAACTATCAGTCAATCCAGAAGGACCAATCAGAAGTTTCCTTTTGCGCGCATATCCATCCGGGTCACAGTGTTGAATTTGGCGTATAGATTCAATGAGGGCAGGTTATAACGCAAGGAGAAGGCGAGGTACGTATTTGATTTGCTTTGAAGGGTTTCGGCGAGGACCTATTTTGACCTACTTTGAAAGGTTTTATCAGTCCGAGCCTTTGCTGCGTGAAAGGGGTATTTCGGGCCCCGGGTCTGACCACTCCTAACGCGGGTACATTACCCGGAGGTAGAGGAAGATGTTTCACTCGAGGCCCGACTACAGGTTATCGGCTGCCACGTTTGGCTGACATTGCTCACCGAATTCCAACAACAAGTGTTGTATAAAAGTTGGGTAAAACTCTTTCACATGATAAACACTAGTTCTTGTCGTTGGTGAAGTCATCCCCACCCCTAGGTATCCCGCCTTGACAAGGCTGCGCCATCACTAATACTCGCCCAGCAAGTATATATCAACATTAGGGAGACAATAGTTGACAAACCGAGACATCCACGACAAAGTATGATTGGCCAGAGGTCAACGAAGCACCGGCATTTGGCTTCTAGGCCGTTGGTGATGAAAGAAAGAGGGTGCATTAGGTGAGCATTCACGTGACCACTTCCACCACCAACTTTGGTTGCGAAGGGAGGTTCAAGAAAGACAGGCAGCTGTTTTCAGGCCTTGAAAGAAGCACGGCAGACTCGTATTCGGACTCTACCCACCTCAAGCAAGCAAGCTCGAAGCTGTGACGAGGTGGCAGAGCAGCTTAAGCTAGTAATTAAGGTAAGGGAGCTGTTGACTTGGTCATGGGGTAGGGCAAAATGGCCTGAGGGTTGGAGATAGAGGGGCCTTGGGAGTTTAGGCGGTGATGGTGGCGTCGCAGCTGCGATGGGCGAGTTTGGCTAGAGGTGGAAGAAGGTTGTCATGTTGGTATGTTTGATCAGAGGTTCGAGCTCACACAGCCTTCACATGCTGGTCGAATCAAGTGGATTTTGGCCCCGTGCTATGGTCCGATATCGATTGACAAAGTAGTACAAGGAGACTAACTAACTTGGCAACTGAAGCCCGAACATATCCACGATATGGAGCAACCAGAATGGTGGCTCAACGTCCACCAAGGCACAGTGTATACTGTGACACCCCGACAACCCCGCAAGTTCCCGTGTTGCCCAGTGATCTGGATCTGGCGAGGGAGGAGGCGAAGAGAGTCAAGATGTTTGTTATAAAGGAGGACTCGGGGGGAAGCCACCTCGGCGATCGATGAAGAACAAGGGGGGCATGGAAGTATAAGAATCAAAACAGTCTGGCTGTTCCGTGCCATCTGCTCTCGAGATTCAACAGGTTTTCAGCATTCACGGCATTGCTTTTCTCTTTGAGACTACCCCCTAATCAACTGTCATTCAGTGCTCGTTGAGCTTTTGTTATCTGCTTCTTCTCACCCTTGCCCTGTGCTCTGGGTGTCTGAGTCCACTTCAACATGGCAAACACCTACGCCTTCAACAGCACGGCTGGGTTTGACGAAGCTCTAGCTATTAAAGCGTCGGCTGTCCTCAAGGTCATCTACAAATACCGTCTCAACAGATCGGGATTGGGATCTGAGACCTCGGATAGCCACGACATGTTCAAGTTCTTTGTTCTCGTCTACGACCAGGTCCGGGCCAATCAGACCATCAAGATGTGTCTCCCCGCCTTTCCTTTCAAGTCCCCAAACGACAAGTGCAAGGTCCTCGGCCGTCTTCCCGATATGGCAGAGCAGTTTGCCCTGGCCCACTTGAACGGGCTGTGTGCCGCCATTGAGGACATCTACCCCCCAGGAGCAGAGCTGACCATTATCTCCGATGGGCTGGTATACAACGACCTCCTGGGCGTTCCCGACAAACATGTCTGGGCATATGGTCAAGCACTCCGTGACCTCGCTGTCGAAAAGGGGTTCGGCAACAACATCAAGTTCTCTCGTCTCCAAGATCTTCTCCATGTGTTTCCCGGAAATGACCTGGATGAGATCACATACGTCGCCAATGCCACCGAGTTTCGCAGGGCGCTCCTCAACACCTTTGGCCGCCCTGACTTTGACGCCTCGGTTGAGATCTGCTGCAACGAGGACACTTGCATGACGTACCGCGGGTACATCAAGTTCCTCGAGACAGACCTCAGGCATGTCTATCCCTTGGGTTCGGACCGGTCAAAGTCAAAGTTCAAGAGGGGCACCGAGCACATCGCCAAAAGCATGCTCATGCGAGGCGACGCCTTTGCGAGGGCTGTTCGAGAACGCTTTCCCAACCATCTCCGTCTGTCTATTCACCCGAAGGGCTCAGTGTCCAACCCCAACCCCAAAACCCAAACCAACACCAAGCTCCCCATCAGCCTCCTACCCAACACCACCCCCGGCACCACCCCCTGGCACTGCTGCCTAGGCCTCAAAGCAGACGGCACGATCCTCTCCCTCCCCCGCTCCCAATTCGACTCTGACCCCTCCTTCGAACTCATACTCTCCCACTCCGGCCACGGGAGCTACTACCGCGAGAAATCCCCCTTTTCCTGGGACTCCCCCCAAGTCTTCATCCAGCCCCTCTACCCCTGCGGCCTCCTCATCCAACCCCTCGTCCCCAACTCCCTCCCCATCACCTCCATCCCCATCCTCTCCATCCGCGCCCTAGCAGAGCACAACTCCCCCATCTGCCTCCGAGGCTTCAAACAAACCACCAACCGCGACCTCTTCATCCAAAAAGCCAAAGAAATGGGCACCACCCTCGGCTGGCCAGGCCGGTACGAAGTCATCATGTCCGTCAAAGACGTCGGGACAGAATTTGACGAGAAGGGGAACCCAGTTGTCTCTTCCCTATCGGCAGAGAAAATGGCGTTTCACTACGACGGTGTCTTCAAAACAACGCAAGATCCGGAGACGGGAAAGATAAGTTCTCTACCGCCGAGGTTTCAGATGTTTGTTGCCGTCACCCCTTCCCCTTCCAACACGGGCTTGACACTGTTCGCCGCGAGCAGGTTGCTGTTTCGATATCTGGAACAGAATTACAAGCATGTTGTTAGCTTGGATGTCTTGAAAGAGTGCACCATGTCGCTGAACACGACTGCGTTCGGGGGGGTAAGCCTGTCGGGTCTGCCGCTGGTGGTGGAGCACCCCACGACGAAACTGCCCTGTCTGAGGTATCACGAGCACTGGCCCAAGTCAAAGACAAAGTTTGGGCCGATGAATTGCAGACTGAAAATTTCGGAAAGGGGACAGGGAGGGATGGGGTTGACGGATGAGGTTGTGAGGGGCGTGTTGGGTGATTTGCTGTATGACAGGCGGGTGTGCTACCGGCACGCGTGGAGCAAGGGGGATGTGGTGGTGAGTGATGACTTTGCCATGATGCATACCCGGACTGAGTTTGTTAGTGGGGGTGGGAGGGAGTTGTGGAGGATTCATATTGACTGAGAGAAAAGAGGCTGCTGTTCTTTCTGGGAGGGAAGGGATTTTGGATACTTCCCGTTTGGATATAATCGATATTTAAGCTCAAAAGTGCTATTGTGGAAAGAAAAAAAAAAGAAATGAAAATGAAAATGAAAAATAAAAACCTCAACCTGTTGAAATTTAATAATTGAGACTAGTCAACCCATATCAACCCTAAAACTCCAAACTTGCTTGGTAGGTAGGTACTCACAGGGTATCACATACAAAAAGCTCTCTCCATAAAATCACAACCCTTTCCCCTGCTCCCCCATACCAACCCCCCCCAAACTAGTCAACGTACTCTCTCCCTCTTCCTCCCCTTCCTCCACCTCCTCATTCCCCACCCCCATCATCTCCCTCCTCCTCAACCTCGTCCTCCTCTCCTTCCTCCCCCTCTTCCGCTCCCTCATCCTTTCCCTCACCACCCTCCAATCCTCCTTCCAGTTCTCAATACACCTAAACAGCTCCGGGTCCGTCTCGTCCGGGTCGACAAACTCCCCCACCAGCGTCTCCACCGCCCTCAGCTTCAGCCTCAAGTGCCTCAGCTCTGACTCGCTAGACGCAAGGTCATCCTCCAGATCGGAAAGCTCTTTTTCCAGATCCAAAATCCGTTCGGCAGCCGCCTCGGCGCGTTGGATGAGGAGGGTGTGGATGTGCTAAAAGATTACATCGTCATCATCAGCATATATTCAAGACCCAAGGGAGAAAAGGGGGCATACATCAGTCTCCTCCCTCCTGTTCTTCAACCTCTCCACCACGACCGCCAGATCCCGTCGCAACTCGTCCGCCTCGGCGGCGATCCGCTCCGTCATTTCCGAGTGCGCCCGGGCGGCTTCCTTGGCTGCTTCGAGGGCTTCGTTTGTGGCTTCGGCTGCTGCGTCGAGTTCTGGTTGGGTTGGGGAGGAGATTGAAGTAGAGAAAATCTCGCTTGATTTGATCGGGGAGAGGACTGCTGACGGCAGGAGCCAGGGCGGTGGTGTGGTTGCGAGGGCGGGGGGGAGGATGAGGGAGCGGCGCAGTTGGGCGAGGGAGGCGGAGGGGGAGAGGGTGTCGGGCATTGATTCTATGGACTGGTGGAGGTTGATGTTGCTGGTGTGGGTGGGGGATTGGTTGGGGTGTTCTTGGGCGGAGGAGTGGGCGGTGGTCTCCTGGGAGTGTTGGAGGGGTTCTAGTTCTGATGATAGCCTCCTAGATGTGTTTGGTTTCCTGGGCGAGGTGGTTGAGAGGGCTCTTTCCATTTCGTCTACTTTGGCATGTAAGATGTCGATGGTGTCGAGGTCGGCTGTTGGATTTGAAGTTGCTAATCGGTGGAGCAAGCCTTCTAGGCGGTCGACCAGAATCGCTTTGCTGTTTTGGGTGATTTCATCGGTCGGTTGGTCGTGGTCGTAGATAAAACTCTGCTGCAGTCTGTCGGTTTCCCGTTCACAGGGAAGATTTTGCCTCTCCATGACCTCGTCATTCGTATCGCCCTCGCTTCGGTCATCGCCTGCCTGAGCCTGAAAAAGATCCAGCCTGTTCATTACCTCGTTGTTCGTGTCACCCTCACTATGATGATCGTGTTGTTGCTCCCAGATAAGGCCCTGCCTGTCCATGGAGTGCTGATTTGTGTCACCGTCACTTTGATAATCGCCTTCCTGATCCCTGAAAAGGTCCTGCCTGTTCATGACCTGCTCGTTTGTCTCGTCTTCACTTTCATCATGAGGTCGTGGGTTGTAAACAACGCTCTGCCTGTCCACAAACCCGCTGCCCCTCCGTTTTCACCCCTTCGCTTTCCTCGGTCGGTTCCTTGGTTCATAAGCAGGAATTTTGCCCATCCCCCAAATTCTTGGTCGTCTGACTCCTGCTCATCCCCATCTTCATATTCAGCTCCGTTCTCGCCTTCATCTTCTTCATCAACCTCATCCTCCTCATCAGTCCCATCCTCCTCCCCATCGTCGTCTTCATCCTCATCCTCATCATCAGCCTCTCTGTCATGGCTGAGAACCTGCCTGCTTTTCTCCTCGTGGCTCATCCTTCTCACTCTCATCTTCAAATTTATGGCCGTAGATTTGACTCAATCTCATCATGATGTCTCGCTCACTCCTCTCAGGCCGCTGCTCTTCCTCGACTTCATGATCAACCCCTCGATCATAAATCAGACTCTGCCTATTCATAACCTCCCCCTCATCCCTCTCATCCTCCTCATCCTCATCATCCGCATCATGAGTAATGCTCGTCTCCTCCTCAATAACCTCCTCATGATGGCCAGCCGACATCCAAGCAGGAACCTTTTGTTGCAGCGGCGATACCATCGGTGGCCCAATCCCAAGATGACCAAGACCCAACCCAACAACACTACTGCTCAGCTGCAGGGGAGATGGCTGTGTTGGAGTCCGAAGATGAGAACCATGCATTGACCGGGAAGTAGATGGTGGGGAAGGTGTGAGAAGGGGGGGTGTTTTGGGTGGTCGGGGAGTGGTGGCGGGTGGTGGTGTGTGAGACAAGACATCATCATCGTGCCTACTACTGTGAAAACTCGGATGATCCGAATCGTGGGCCAAATCGGTCTTGCTGAGGAGCAAAAAGGACAAAGCGGGGGAGGAAAACGGCGAAAGTGATGAAAGCGATGGTATGGGTTCCCACTCGTCCGTGTTTTCATCGCCGGACATGGTGCTGTCTTTGTTTACAAAAACGGGGTTATTAACACAAGGGCTTGTAAAGTCGTCGTAACGTCGTTAGTTGTTAATGGAAACAGGTTGTCAAGACATTGGTGGTATTCAAAAACTGTCCTCCTCTGATTAACCGCGACAGTTGGATATGATGGATTCACATTGAGGGCGGCATTCACAGGTCGTTGGGTGGTCATTTATGAGAGGTACACCGTACACCACACAGCAACAACACCGATGCGGTGGTGAGTTGAGCCAAGCAAATCGTGAGGCTTCAAACGGCTGCCCCACTTTACTGCTTGAGCCAAGACCCGGCCAAGGTCAGCAGTCCAGGTGAGCAACCAAGGTGAACTCCCAAGGTGAGCTCGGTGTAACAGGGCAACCCTCTTCAGCTGATGAGGCTGCTGTCGCCCAGCAATCTTCCGCATGCCCGGGGATGCAGGACCTCTTCTACCGAGCCGTTCGGATGTCGAAATGCGACGGAACAGCGACATATCTCCGACCTGTCTGTCGTCTGATGCCAGCTCATCAACGAGACAGGAGGATCATCGGCTGTTCATCTTGTGAGATATCAACAGTTTGAATGTATGCGCCATATTTGTCTGAAGTCTTTTGTGGGGTTGTTCTCCAAGTCATCTCCAATGCCTGAGTGCTGAGTCAAGATCATGATGTCAACTGGAGGTTGAATAACTGTAGATTAATCATTAGCTGCCAGACAGAACAGATATCCAGCAGGTAGCCGGTGAGGCACCGGCGGGAGCGACAGGAACGAGGCCCCAAGACAAAAACCGTTGCAGGGTCCTGAGATTCAGATATTGCAGAGAGCAATCGAGACATGCCAGATATATGTGATACAGACAAGACAAGTGATATCCATGGATTGTGAAAGGGAGCCAAGAAGGGGTAAACAGATGCCCCGCAGCGGACGGGAGCTTCGATGTGGGGTACAGCAGCACAAATCCGGCTCTGCATCGTCACAGCGGTCCGTCATTATTCAGCTAGCGGGGCGCCACACAACCCATCGAGTCACCACCAAAAACCCTGGAACGGCCTGTATCCCGGGAAAAGCACATGAACATCTGACACCCCTCCCGGTACCTACCTACCTACCTGACCTCGTCTTCCTCCTACTCCTACTACACCACTTACCACTTTCTCTACTCCTACTCCTGACTCTGTCTTGACTCCCGTCCTTGACAGGATTGTTCTTATCCGGCACTTGACTTGTCAACACAGATTGTTATCTCCTACAGGCGGTTACATCACTGAACACCCACTGAAGCCACACTTCAACCGAAAAGCCTCCGGCACACCGGTGCGCTGCGTCATTGGGGAGACAGCCGGATCCGCTTGCCTTGCCTCGGCTGTAGCGAAGTCACAGAAGCCTCTCTTTCTCTAGGCCCCGGACCCCCGTACCCGTACCGAGAAAGCCGTTGCTGCCCGCCTCGAGTCCACTCTTGTTGCGTCGTCTTTGCCTAGTGAGCGCCTCATGCTGCACCTGCACCACTACCACACAACACACCGCAGCCAGCCCAGCTAGAGACATATCACCACACCAATTGGTCCTCTCTGAGCCGCAGTCATGTCGTGGAAAAAGAGCGAGAAGTTGATGGACACCATCAGGCATTATGCAAGCTTCCCTGCCACCGGGGTAAGCTTGCGCCAGATGGTCCAGTTTGGCGAGAAGCCATCCAGTGGTAAGTTTGTGGAAGCCTCGTCAAGTTCTGTCTTTTGTTTTGGTTATCCCATATTCTAAGTAACCCAGGTACCCTATTCCGCGCCTCACAGTTCCTCGCCGAAGAGCTCCCCATACGGCTCGCCCACCGCGTCCAGGAGCTCGAGACGTTGCCCGATGGCCTTAATGAGATGCCATCGGTGAAGAAGGTGGCAGATTGGTATGCGCAGTTCGTTCGAGGTATGGTTTTTACAGAAGGCTGTTGTCGCTTTGTTGCCCCTGGGTCTGTGGAGCGAGCGCGTAGGGGAGGGGGGGGTTAGAATTGCATGACTCACCAGAAATTCTTGTTGGCGTCCAGGAAATCACAACACTACCAAGACCGAACCTCGCCAGAGATGTACGAGAGAGATTAATGAAGCCCGCGCAAATAACCGGAGGGAAAGGAAACCAATGGCTGAGCGAGGCGACACCGAACCCAAGCATCGAGGAGGGCCAGTACAACTCGTGGACGCCAGTGTCGCAGCAAAACGCCGTCAACAATGGCTGGTCAAAGGGGAAGTTCCCCGCAACAAGAAGATACTTCGCTATGGTCGACGACACGGGAGACTGGCCGCCCGAGCTGCAGCTTTACAACAAGAGGTTCGCCCAGACACTGCACCGCATCAAGAGGAGACACGATAGCGTCGTGACCACCATGGCGCAGGGCATCCTCGAGTGGAAGCGCAAGCGGCAACGGATGCAGATCGACAACAATATCCAGTCATTCCTCGATCGCTTCTACATGTCACGCATCGGCATCCGCATGCTGATCGGGCAGCACATCGCCCTGACCGATCAGAGCCACTACCGGGACCCGTCCTATGTCGGTATTATCTGCACCAAGACGTACGTCAAGGACTTGGCTCAGGAAGCCATCGAGAACGCGCGTTTTGTCTGCGAGGACCACTACGGCCTGTTCGAGGCGCCCAAGATCCAGCTCGTGTGCAATCCTAACTTGAACTTTATGTACGTGCCTGGGCACCTGTCGCACATGCTCTTTGAAACGCTCAAGAACTCGCTGCGTGCGGTTGTCGAGACGCACGGCCAGGACAAGCAGGAGTTTCCCGTCACGAAGGTGATTGTGGCCGAGGGCAAGGAGGATATCACGATCAAGGTTTCGGACGAGGGCGGCGGTATACCGCGCAGCTCGATCCCGCTTGTTTGGACGTACATGTACACCACTGTCGACAGGACACCAAACCTGGACCCTGATTTCGACAAGAGCGACTTTAAGGCTCCCATGGCGGGTTTTGGGTATGGGTTGCCGATAAGTCGTCTGTACGCGAGGTATTTCGGTGGGGACCTTAAGCTGATCAGCATGGAAGGGTATGTTCATTTTCTTCCCCCTTTTCAACTGTCACAGCATACTAATTTCGGCCAACAGCTACGGCACAGACGTCTACCTCCACCTCAACCGCCTGTCCAGCTCGTCGGAGCCACTCCAATAGCAACCAGTCGTCATGAGGGGTGCTAGAACAACATCCCAAGGATTGACGCTGCCGATGCGGTATATCATGCGCAAGCGCCTCAAGAGCCCGGAGCAGCTCGAGGTGACGGAAAGGAGGCAGGTCGGCGACGCCGAGGCTACTATTAATCCCAGTGGGGGCGTTGCTGATAATGCTTGGTTGAGCGGACGGGGGAGGGACAGTGAGCTCTAGGTGGTGATCTGGTTCCTTTAGCCCTGTCTGCGAGGCTGTCTGCCATTTTCGGGGTGGCATGATATTTATGTTTTTTTTCTTTCTTTTTTTGGGTATCAGGGAGATTTCATGGAATGGAAGGGAAGGAGAGGGTGGGGGGGGGGGGCGTTATATGGGTGGGATATGTTATCACACACACACACACACACACACACACACACACACAAAACGCTATATTTTTATGGCATGCATGGAAGGGGAGTTGAGAGCAGCAAACCAATGCCAAAGGGGGAGAAAGGATGGGCAGAATACGATTTAAGTCCGCCTTGTCTTGGGAAAAGGGGGGGAAGTGTCTCTTTTGTCGAAAGTTTCATTGAGGGGGGAAGAGTCACTCGCTGAAATGACTCACCAAAAGGGTGAGAGAGTGACGGGAAGTTTCAAAGTTTGAAGTCGGAAAGAGAGAGAGGAAGGAGAGAGTAGTAGAATACCCCTTTTTTATCTTATGGTCATTGAAACAAAGTTGGATCCCAAAGTTGGCAAGGAGTAGTAGCAAGGTATAGTAAAGGAAGGAATATATGGAAATATGAACAAGAAATATTTCCACGATCCTTACATGACAAAAATGTGATGAGTGGAATTTTGATATGTATCAATTCCATGCCTGCCTTGGTTCAAAAACATGGACTCTTCACCTCAAGAGAAACACCTCCCAAATCATAAACACAACCCAACCTGGTTTGCTTGCAATCTATCGCTTTCCTTCCCCCCATTATCACAACACCCCCCCCACCCCCCCCTTCCCCTCTCTCTCTAACTCTAAGCCTTGTAAAGAATATCCAAAAAACCCCTCGCCAACTCGACAACAACACTCTTGTTCGGCAGGCTCCCCGCAACCCCATAAAGCGCAGCGCTATCCCCCACCTCCTTCCCCTTTGCCCCCTTCCCCTCCGCCACCCTCGCCCGTTCCTTTTCCTTCTCCTGCTCCACCACCGCCTCCAGATCCGCCGCGAGCTTCTCCCACACTTTCACAATCGGCAGCGTGAGCGCGACATGAATAGCAGGCGGGTTCTGCAGCGCATTCAAATGCCACCCCTTGGCCGACATCCCGTCGGCAATGTCATAAATATTCAGCGTCTTGCTCTTAAACGCAATAACTGATACCAACGGGTTGCCCAAGATCTCCAGCTCTTGCGCCAGAACAGGAGACGTGGTAGTGATGTGAGCGATAAGTTTTTTAGTCGCGCCAACAATTTCAATGCACGATTGGAGATACCCGTCCTCACCGGTCGACATCAAACTAGCCCAGCACCCCGCAATGAGGGCGCCAGGACGGGAGCCGGCGATGCCAGGGGAGGCGTACACACCGCCCGACCAGGCTGGATCGACGTAGTACTGGTAACTCCTGAGCTGCTGCGTCCGGTAGAGGACGGTGCTGTTCCCCTTGGGCGCGAACCCGTACTTGTGCGTGTCGCAAGAGATGGACGTCACGCCCTTGAGTCTAAAGTCGAATGGCTGGGTTTCGAACCCCGCTCGGGAGAGGAACGGCACCAGAAAACTGCCGAGGCAGCAGTCGACGTGCAGGGGAACAGACTTTTTGACTGCCAGTTTGGACAGGGCGGCGATGTCGTCGATGATGCCGTGTGGGAAGTTGGGGGCTGACCCGACCAGGAGAATAGTGTTGGAGTTGATGAGCCGGGCGATGGCGCGGGTGTCGGCTTGGTAGGTTGGTGCTGGGCAGGCAACCAGGTGGGTTTTGATCTTGAAGTAGAGACCTGCCTTGCGGAAGGCGACGTGGGCTGTTTCGGGGAGGATCCTAGTGAGGGTTAGAAAAGGGGGGGTGATAGATGGGGGGGGAAATGGATAGGGGGGGCGTACATCTCAGGCTCAGTAACACCCCTCTCGACGTATGCCTTCTGCCTCGCACTCAAACAAGCCATCAAAATCGACTCTGTCCCTCCACTGGTGCTCACACCCGCCGCCCCAGCAGGCGCGTTAAACAGCCCCAGCACCATCGCCACCACCTCGGCCTCCATCTTCCTCACCCCGGGGAAAACATCCGGATGAATAGGATTGGCCACGGTAAACTTCCCATACGCCTCCGTCTGCAGCTTCAGCAGCTCATCCTCGCCATGATAAACCGCGCCCGAAACAAACCCGTCCTCCCAGCGGGTGTGGTCCATATCCGCCAGCGTCTGCAACTCCTTCCGGACGGCATCCTGGTCCCATCCTTCTTTCGGCAGCGTGAGATAGCGAGTCGCGTTGAGCGGTACGAGTTTTGTCTGGAGTTTTCCCACTGCTTCATCGACCTGTTTCTTGACTTGGTTTCGCACGCCGGGCATCCGGAGGAAGTAACCGTACAGAATGCGGCGGAGGTCGACGTAGAGCTCGACGATTGTGCCGATGAGGCCGCGGCCTTTGAGTTTCCATAGGACGCGACGGGTCCAGCGGAGGACGAAGAGGAAGAAGATTAGGTTGCGGGCTCTGTTGTTGTTGGAGAGGGTTTGTCAGTTGTGGAGGTTGGCGCAAGATGGTGGGTAGGTTGGTTGGAGGCCGAGCTTGGCAATGATATGCAACGCTCGGGGCGGGATGTTATGTGAAAGTTGGAGTGTGGCAGCTTGCATCACAGAGTTGCGTGCTTGGTATAAACCGATTCTCCCGAGATAGGTAGAAAAGGGACATGAGAAAAGAGGGAAAAAATTCACTGACAAATCCAAGTTCAACATGCCCAACGCCAACGGGCTCCCCGCCCTCGACCGATTCCTCACATTGTTGAAGCCCTCCCGCAGGCTAACTGGCATGCGCGATGTGCCAGGCATCTTGAGATTTGGATCTGTTGTTGTTTTACCAATCCAGTCTCTCGTGTCGAAATATTCCCCCTTTATAATAAACAAACAAATAAACAAACAAACAAAAGCAATTGACCCAAAGAAAACAAACGGGTCAAGATGAGTCCCCCCTACAGATTCACGTAGGTGGTGTGAAAGTGGGATGAATGGAAGGGAAGTAATGTCTGGGGAAGTGCTTCTGGGCTTGCTTTAGCGGGTGACGCTGGAGACAAAAGAGCGGAGGCTGTCTCTCCAGCAGGGCCAATTAGCGTGGTAGCCTGCCCGCGCGCGATGGCGATGTGTGAAAGAACCCGCGGCTCCCGGCAACCCCACACAAAAGTTGGAGATGGGAGTGAGCCGTTGTCATGCACCTCGCTGGCTGAGGACAATCACATGCTGGGTTTTTTTGTGTAGCTGATCCCATTCGATAAAACATAGCTTCCCTCCTACATATTCGCATTTCCTATGTCTTCCGCTAGAACAGCTGCCGGTGTGCCACCAATGCTCTTCATCCAAACACGACACTCACTCAATCACCCATTCAGCATGATCGATTAAAAGGATACCTTCACCCAAAACTACCCTCCCCGCCTCCCAGGTCGTCGTCACACTCTCAACACAGCAAAAGCTCCGAGGCCTGGTTACGAAATCTGGACAAAGCTGACCATCTGATGCAATCGTGGCACCTGCCTCTGGCTCACGATCGTGCTTGGCGCTGCGCCGCTACTGCTCGACCGTTACGTTACCATCCCGAAGCGAAGCCAGCTCGCCTGAGGTCACTGACTGGTGATGACTCGATAAGTGATAAGTTGCAACCCTGGGTTTTTCCATGAACTCTACAGTCCCCAGGTCAGTTGGTCTGCAGCACCTGCCTGTCGTTCTATCTCAAACAACACCTCATCTCAAAGCAAACATCAACAAAACAACACACACAAATGCATCAACCATATGCTTTGATCCTTTCCCCCCTGGCCATGATTGATATACAAGATAAACCAACCCCCCCGCCCCCCCCCTCCCTCCGCAGACCCTTTCCTCTCTCATATTGCACAGCCCAGTGTGTGACTTCTTTTAAAAACAGCCAGCAACATCACATCATTGCCCGCAATATTACCGACATCATCCTCATTCATGTCTTCCCTCCCCCACCACGCCGCTCGACCCATGTCTTGCGCGTGCCTACAATTTCAAACAGCACACCAAAGCAAGTCAAAAAGCCCCTGGCCTCCCCCCTCGCTTTTTTTGTGCAGCCACCCCCAATCGCTATTCCGTCCAAAAGACCCCCCTCCAAAAGATGAAAAATAAATCCTAACGCCTGTATTGACTGTTTCAACCCAAGTCCCATGGTATGAAGTCAAAAATGATTTAAACGCCCGCAGTGGTGATGCTGATAATGGCGCAATGCACAATCCGCCTGTGTGCCCGAAAAAGTAGGGTCTGGTTCGGAATTCGTGTCTAATCCGTCGTCATCGTTTGAGTCTGTTTATTGCTTTAATCTTCGAAATCCTCAGGTGCCCCGTTCCTTCGTCAGGATTTGCCAAAAGAGGTTCGCCATTGCTGGACAAATCTTTGAGACTCGGTCTCGCATGCGTTGGCCCCGGCTGATACACAGTCGACGAGCCTGACGGCGATGTCTCCGTCCTTGTACTGATCACCCTTGTTGCCTTGGCTGTAGGAGTTCAGGAGACGCTGATCGATGATGGCGAGACGGGCGAGAATGGTGGGATGCCACTGAACAATGTGCTCCTAGAGGAGGTCAGTAAGCCTGGCAGCTTTGGAAGTTATGGCAAACAAGTCTTACCAAGGCGTGTGTCTCGGCCTTCTGAAAGTTGTAGCTCCGGTAAATAGGATCAAACCAAGTGTCCAAGAAGAACTCGCCCCATTCTCCGTTGCGAACGATGAAGCTCCCAACAGACAACCCGTCCTTGTCCTGCGTGAGAATAAAGTCCACGTCCTGCCCGGTAAGGTGGGAAAATGTCTTGATGATGCTGTCTGGCGGGACAACGGGATGGTCCTTCTTCATGAGGTCCGTCAACTTGGCCGTCTTCATAATGTGGTCCTCAATCTTCAGCTGCGGGTTCATCACGAAGGCGTTCTGGTCCAGATACCAGAGGAAGTAGGCCTCGGGATACTTGGTGAGAGCATGGCGCATGGCCACCACTTTGGTCCACGATCCCGGCGCACCCTTCAGATCATAGTCGCCGACATTGGCAAAGAACGTTTGATATCCTGTCAGTCCTGTTAGCCGGCTGTTGTGTGGCTTTGTAGCGGCATCAACATACCATGCTTCTTGGCATATTCTATCCTGTTCTCCTTGATCGTGTCGATGTACCCCTTGCCGTACTTGGCCTCGTCGAACACCGTCACCACCACCACCGGCGGGTTACCAGTAGGCATGCGCTTCTTAAGCTTTGGATGCCCATTGCCGCGGGTGAGCAGGTATATTACCGTCAAGAAGAACAGTCCCGTGATCGCGATGAGCTTGAAGCGGCTTCTCCGTAGCATGGGTAGACGGTTCGACCGAGGCATGTACGGCGGAGGAATCGACGTCTTTCGTGGGGGTAGTGCGAAATGCATCTTGTCTCGTGGTGGCTTGGATCTTCCCAAGGCTCAGGTTCGATTCCACCTAGTCTTCCAGAAGATACCAGTCGAGATTGCTTGCCGGAAGGACGTGTGTCACGGCGAAATCGGGGAGGCCCTTCGAATGTGTTGCGCTGCGTGCTTGTTACGTACGTAAAAAAAAGCCTGAGCCCGTGGGACTTGGTGTGGGAGCCGTGGCCGCGCTCTCGCTGGTCAAGGGGCTCGCGTATATAATACTGTCGGCGCAGTCGAGGGTCGAAGTGACAGTCGAGATCAATGGCTAGGAGGAAGGCCGCAAGTTCTGGAAAGGTTGGTCGCACATGGATCAAGATCTAGACATTTGGCGAGATTGGCTGGCCTCGTACAGGAATCATCGGGCAGATAAGAGTGCCAAGGAAACCGTTATATGGCGATGTGTCGGCGGCTCAGGGCAAATACATTGAAAGACGACACCGCTGGATCCTCAAACAACCCTCCTCGTTCAGCAAGACAACAGGAACCTGGATGCCCCCGGCGCGCGTTTTGGAAATTATTTCCAGCTGACAAGTGTCAGCTCGTTGCAGGCCAGCCACTGCCCCGACTGCCGTTGCCGGTCCCACATTTTATAGAATTCAGGGGCCCGGCAATGACGCTAGCAGCCCGGCAGCTTATCTCTTATCAGCTTCCCCATGTCACCATCACCAGACAAGCATCATACCCAATTGAACCACAAGTACGATTATATGTTCATAGAATCACCCTATATACAAGAGATGGACATAACTGTACCAATCCTGCTGGCAACTTCAACCCACTTCGTACATCAGCATGAAGCTGAGGAGGAAGCAGCACAATGAGTAACGCCCAAAGAGGCCCTCAAGATGACCAACAGGACTGCCGCATCGCAAAGCCAAACATGAACAGGACAAGACGCCCAAATTCGGCCAGCTATTGCCACGCTTGATCTCTGCACACAGACTAGTAAGCTACAGCATGGAAGAGCAGCTGTGGAAACTTAAGAGTGTGCAGTACTCCGTACAGGTGGGGGGGGCTCTAGGGGGACTGAGGAGAACTGGGAGCTTCTAGAACTCGAACAATCACTGTTGGCCACAATCACCTATCCTTTCTTGACTCATCGGTCTCACCGTCTTCGTCATCTTCGTCATCTTCGGGCTCCGTTCCTTGGACATCCACAACACGGTCGCTGAGCTTCTCAAGAAACTTTGCGCTGAAATGACTGACGGCATGCCAGGTTGCCTGATGATGATCGGTCAGTATTGTCAACTCGGTGAGAGGAGAGAGGAAGATGTCACTTACTGCCAAGAATGTAACAACCCCAACAACCACAACAAACCAACTGATGCCCTCTGTCCCACCTCTTCTTCTGCGACGACCACCGCCAACTCGGATATTGAAAATCTGAAAAGGCGAGATGGCCAACATTGACTTGATAAAACCCAATAGGCCAAGGGACAGGAAACCCTTGACAAAGTGCATATACCAATTGTCTGACTCCAATTCCTCGACGAGTGGCTGCACTGGTATGTCGAACTCTTCGTCAAACTCCCCCAATAAAGTTCCGGCGATGGTACCCAGAGGGTCGGCGCCATATCTGATGATGGGGTCGGCAATGAATCCAAGTATGAAGACTGTGATCATCATCACCAAGATTGTGATGGCTGCCCGTAGCGCCTTGCTTGACAGCCATCGGCTCCATCTCAAGCGCTCCATACGATACTCGAACTTGCAAGTGGGACATCGCCAGTAATTCCTCTCCGACATTGGCGCAGCATTTCTCCAGGCCTGGAGGCAACCCTCGTGAACATATTTCTGAGAGCCTTTGCAATTGCATGGGCTCATGAGCCGACCCAGCTCGGGATCCTCGGAAACATATCGTACACGAGCTTTTGACGCAAAGACCCGCCCGGCGACGGTATCGTCGAGCTCGGTAGATGGTTGCACGACTTCCAAACATATCCGGCAAGTACGTGGTTTGTAACGCGGCTGTGGTGGTTCTGCTGGTGTCGGTTCTGGCGCCGTGCCGGTAGGTGCATCCGTGGCGGGTGCCCGAGGTGTTGTCGTCCAATTGCTATCTTGGTGCGGATGCTCAGGAGATGAAGCACGTACTTCATCGGGCCATGACCATTGCTGTCCCAAAGATTCAGTAGCCATGTTGTCTGTGTGTCGTCCAAGTATAGTCCTGTAATCAAAATGTGGTCATGCGGTCATCCAAAAAGAACATGGCGGGGAAATGTTTAAATAGGCGTATGGAAGGGAAGCTGAGAGGAAGCTTGGGGAAGTGCTCGGAACTGTAATCGTAAAAGCAGCCAGGTGGTCTCAAAACTGCGCCAACTGCCGGTGGCATGGACAATTCCACCCCGAAAAGAAGCCCATGATGGAGGAACTCTCACATCTCTCGTCGGGTCCAAGCGGTCTCAAAGACAGTTTGTTCTTACCTTTTGCCCGTTGGCCATGAGGCGATTTCCGAGGCTCTCTGCGAAACTGCAGAGAGAAGAAACAAAGGGAAAGTTCTTCACCATCGGCGGGAAACTTTTTTATGTTTCAACCCACCACTTCCCTAATCAGCTTAGCCCCTCTGTGGACACCACCAGGTCCCAGGCTTCTGCTTGCCCCACCTTCAGCCAATGAGGAGGAAGTGGCCCAAGCTCTCTCTCTTGCTGCGGCAGGCTGTCGGTGCTGGGCCTGTCGAACGCGCAACTTCACCGTGCCTGGGGGAGCTTTGGACGACCGACATCAGCAGCCTTGCAACGCCAACTTGGGAACCACATTCGAAGACGATCTCCCTCGCAACGACCACGCACCAGCCTCTACTACCCAACCCCATTCCATAGTCTCTCCAAGCCGGCACCATGGCGGACAGATACTCCTTCTCTCTGACAACATTCTCTCCCAGGTAAGTTGGGTTGCTTGGCTGCCGGAAGCTCTGAACATGGGACATCGCTGACATTGCAATAGCGGCAAGCTGGTACAGATCGGTTCGTCACCCACTGGGTCCTGTCTTGCGACAAGAAGGTCATAATCTACAAAGACGAACAGCCATTTCTAACACATCCTAGAATATGCCCTCAACGCCGTCAACCAAGGTGTAACAGCCCTAGGCATCAAGGGTGAGCTCCTGCCCCTCCCCGCCATTACCAACGCCCACCGTCGACAAACATCCCACCATCCTCCGTCATATCGTACACCATATTGAAACCTATAACTGACATATGCTACTTCTTTACAGCCACGAACGGCATCGTCCTCGCTACAGAAAAGAAATCCTCCTCCCCCCTCGCCGACCCCTCGTCCCTCTCCAAAATCAGCCTCATCACCCCCAACATCGGCATGGTCTACTCGGGCATGGGCCCCGACTACCGAGTCCTCGTCGACCGCGCCCGCAAAGTCTCCCACACGGGCTATAAGCGCATCTACAATGAATACCCTCCCACCCGCATCCTAGTCCAAGACGTCGCCCGCGTCATGCAAGAAGCCACACAATCCGGTGGTGTCCGTCCCTACGGTGTCTCTCTCCTCATTGCCGGTTGGGATGAGGGTATCCTCCCAGAGGAGGAGATTGAGGCGAAGGAGGGCGAGGAGGGCAAGAAGCTGAGCGGGAAGACGGGTGGTATCTTGAAGGGCGGGCCGATGTTGTATCAGGTCGATCCCTCGGGGAGTTACTTTCCCTGGAAGGCGACGGCGATTGGGAAGAGTGCGACGACGGCGAAGACATTTTTGGAGAAGAGGTACACGGAGGGGTTGGAGCTGGAGGATGCGGTGCATATTGCGCTTTTGACGTTGAAGGAGACGATTGAGGGGGAGATGAATGGGGAGACTATTGAGATTGGTGGGTTTTGTTGCTGTTGTTATGCTGCATCAAGAGTATTTACTGACATTTGCGACAATAGGTATCGTCGGACCCCCAGCAGACCACCTCCTCGGCGTCGAGGGCGTCGAAGGGGCGGTGGGACCCCGCTTCCGGAAGCTCACCCCCCAGGAGATTGAGGATTATCTCACGAATCTATGATTTGGGGGATAGTTTTGTGTGTTGTTTTTTCTCTCTTGACGACGATGAATGATATGAGAGCGCGTTCTTCTCGAGGTGTTTCTCTGCGGGGCATGTTTGTACACTAGACAGGACAAGGAAGAAAAGAAGGAACAATACAAGCCATAGAACAGCTGTCATGTGATTCACTTTCACTACTAACATTGGTGATGTCAAGGCTGGACAACAACAAATGAATTTCTTTCTCCCGCCCAAACACCCTTTATTTTCTTCTTGTCGTGATCAAACTCCCCCTTTAGTCTTGTCCATTCTGTGACTAGTTTTGTTTCTCTGCCTAAACCGAGTTGGCCAGAGGAGTTGTCTCCCCGTCCCCAGATTTCGTCGTCGGTGGTTAGGACTAGGACGTGTGACTGGCCGACTGCTACGTCTTTGATATCTTTTTCGCTGTCGTCGCCTAT
>NW_001914856.1:2140375-2188242 GCF_000226545.1 Podospora anserina S mat+
GCTCCTATGGATTCCGAGTGTGGAAATTATTTGTGGGATGATCCACCGAGTTGCCGTTCTTTCAGGTTCTCATTCACGGGGGGTTTTTCTCCCACCAAGAGGGAGGGGAAAGGGCGAGGAAACCGGTTGCGTAGGGGGTTATTTGGGAAAGGTGAAGGGTGAGGTAGGAGATGGGTTGGGAGGAGGGGGAGAGGAGGGTGGTGAGGGAGGGGTATTGGAGGGGGTGGGGGTTTGTTGGGTGGTTTGGTACTGGTGTTTGTTAGAACTGGAGTGGAGGGGAAGGGGAAGGGGATAGTACAGACCTACTACTATGTCGTTGGAGGCTTCGGCGAAGTGGTGGTAGTGGTCTGGGTGCGAGGTTGAGAGTTGTTGGTGGAGTTTTGGGACCAGGCCGGCTGTGTAGGTTGGTGAGAAGGGGGTGGTGGTTGTGTAGACTGGAGTGGTTAGTTGGGTGTGGGTGTTCAAGGGGCTGGGTTTGGGAGGCTTACCTTGGGTATATGATGGAAATGGACGGATATAGTCTATGTCCTTGTCCTCGAGAAGGCAAGTGAAAGTGAAGATGTCGTCTGGTTGTTGGTCTTTTTTGGTGGTGTCAAAGTCTAATTGGCTCCAGGCGTTGAGGCCTGCTGCATAGAGTGACATGGTAACTATGATGTTTGGAACTTTTATGTGTGATAACTGCTGGCCTGTATAAAAAACCATTCAACGGCAAGAAACAACCTGGAATGCTTGCCTTGTGCAAGGTAACTTACTTGTACCTGCCCATCCAGTTGGTGTAAGCAGACCAATGAGGAAGGCGCGCATCCACTAAACCTCGTGATCCCCACCTTATGCAGACTTGCCAAGCAGCTGCAGCCTCACTTCAGCATTGCCGGCAGTAGGCCTCATCGACACTCGTTTTTGCTTGATTTCAAGTATATATATAAAAGGATCCCAATTTGATTTCCCGACGCGGGATGGACCTCCTGTTCTGACGACACTCTGGTCTCGACATCACTGCTCCATCTGCCCTGTCCAGCCAACTGACCATGCTCAGCGAGGTCACAACTGGTCGGTCATCATTCACTCAAGATATATGAATGGGCAGGATCCAAGCGGTATGTTCTCACCAGTGCATTGCTGCGTGGGCCTCCACACATCAGTACTACCACCCTTTGACCTTAGTGAGGCCTGCGGTGGCTTACCCACACTCCAGTTTGTTTCGTCCCAACCTGTTCCGCCGCTGCTTTGGAAGATGGGGACGAAAAGGCCATAGAAATTTCTTCTTTGCTTTAAAAGGCTATCAGAGTTTTTTACTTCCGCCACTTTGCTCGGAAGACTATTCACGCCACAAGTCCTTTTTCTGTTTACGCTCAACGCCGGCTATGGAGTCAAAGGATACTAGGAATACGATGGCAGATGAGCCCAAGGCATCCTCTTCTGATGAAGATGGACTTCAGGGGGTGGAAGAGGCCCTGCAGGCGGAGGCATTGGCAGAGAATGTCTACCAAGTGTCCTCGGACACTGAAGACACAGGTGGAACTGAGACGCCCCCTGAAGTCAAAACCTCTCCTGAGGTGATCATGACTGCGAGAGCATACCAAGTCGAAATGTTTCAGGAGAGTCTACAGCGGAACATCATCGTTGCAGTAAGATACCTCAGAATGTGATGGTTATGGGTGAAACTGACGCGGATATACCTACAGATGGACACAGGAAGCGGAAAAACTCAAGTGTGAGTTGAGCTTCGTGATTCAGTTTTGCGGAAATTGCTGACTTTTTACGTAGGGCGATACTTCGAATTCAGGAAGAGCTCGGAAGGAGCCCCAAGGTAGGTTGTTCACGAAGCCGATAATGTGGTCGAATAAAACTGACGAGATGTTTAGCTTATCTGGTTCCTTGCTCCTACCGTTCAGCTTGCCGCCCAACAGTTTGAGGTCATCGAAAAACAGATACCAGGAGTTCAGTCAAGGTTCATCTGCGGCGCGGACAATGTTCAAGCCTGGAAGTATAAGACCGGTGTTTGGCAGGCGGTCCTCACCAATGTCCGGATCGTTGTGTCTACGTACCAGATCTTGTTTGATGCTGCCGTAGCACACGCTTTTGTGCCCTTGGAATCTATTAGTCTTCTCGTCATCGATGAAGGTGAGTTTTCCTTGTCCATTTCGTTAACCATGGTTCAAGACTGATAAGGTGCAGCCCATAACTGTGTCGGCATGAATCCTGTGGCTAGACTCATGAGAGAGTCGTACGCCAAGCTGAAGCAGGAGGGGAAACCCGTCCCTCACATTCTGGGTCTCACGGCTAGCCCTTTGATGAGGTCCAATCTCGCTGGTATAGAAACACTCGAGCAGACCCTTGATGCAATCTGCAGGACGCCCTGTAGGCACCGCGACGAGCTTATGGCTCAGGTGAACCGCCCAGAGATGAAAGCATTCATATACGGAGACCTTCCTGAACCTCAAAATGCCACCCCATCGTCTTCAAACATGACCAGGCTCATCGACACCTTACGACAGATGGATATTACGGCTGATCCTCACATCATACGACTCCGTGAGGAGAACACGGAGCGTAGTCGCGAGGCTCTGAAAAGCGCCATCATGTCTCGCAATACTCAGTCACAGAAGCAGATGAAGGCGCTGTTTGCAAGAGCAAGAGAGATGATGATGAACCTAGGACCGTGGGCGGCGGAATATTACATCAACAGAGTTGTCACTGAGTTTCTCAAAGTTGGCAGTCCACCCGCCCCATCGGTTCACAACCTTTGGGATGAGGAAAAGGCCTATCTGTCGGCTACACTTCAGGGTATTAAACCTGAAGCACCGCCGAGCGTTCCAGATAACCTCTCCCGCAAAGTTCAAGCCTTGCTACAAATTCTCGCCTCCCATAAAGGCAACCCCGTGGGAATCGTTTTCGTCACGGAGAGGGCAACCACTTCGGTCCTTTCGCATGTTCTCTCGGTACATCCCGTTCTCGAGTCTCGCTACTCCGTGGAGTCTATGGTTGGCACATCAAAACTTCCTGGGGGCAAGCACAGTTTTCTCGATCTCACCACGAAAGAGGACATTGAGTCTCTGCACCGGTTCAGAAAGGGCAAGGTCAACTTGCTGGTGGCTACAAGCGTTCTCGAGGAAGGCATCGATGTACCCGTGTGCAACTTGGTCATCTGCTTTGACAAGCCCAGCAACCTCAAGTCGTTCATCCAGAGACGAGGGAGGGCTCGTATGAACGAGTCGGAACTCTGGGTTCTTTTCAAAGATGATCAGGACCAGTCTCTGGAGGAGTGGAAGGAGCTCGAGCAGGAGATGAAGCGCAAATACGAAGACGAATTACGGGAAATAGCAGGGCTTGAGCAGATGGAACAATCCGAGGCGGACGATTATCCCAAGATGACAGACCCAACAACAGGGGCACAGATGACCATCCACGACGCAAAGCAACATCTCGATCATTTCTGCTCAACCTTGTCCACCAGGAAGTTTGTCAACTGGGCGCCGTTTTACATTATCCACGATCTGGAGGGAAACCCCATCGACGCTCGCAAACCCGGCCTTCGGGCCGCCACTGTGAACTTGCCCGTCTCACTGTCCCCGAGTTTGCGTCGTGCAGAAAGCCTGCGGGCCTGGCCCTCGGAGGCTTTTGCTTGCAAAGACGCCGCTTTCCAGGCTTACAAGAAGCTCTACGAGGCGGGTTTGATCGACAAGAACATGCTGCCTGCCAGAACGACGCCTGGCTTGGTGGAAGTTGGAAAAACGGAGGGGATCACCACTGTTGAGGTGCAATATAATCCTTGGCTGGAGGTATCAAAGGCTTGGGAGAGCAGCACTAAGCTGTACAGTCGGCGTGTGACAATATCCAGCGAGGACGGCACACATTGGGCACAACTGGACCTTTCGCTTCCAATCCCCGTTCCTTTGATAAGAGATCAAGTCATTCATTCGGAGCGCAAAACATCTTGGACTATATCCATGGGGGCTGCTCATGAGAGAAAGTATGACAAGGACAATCGAGATCACACTTATGGTTTGCTCGCGATGGCCTACGGACATCGGTTTCCGATAGAGAAGAAACAATATCCCATCCGTCTTCTCTCGCCAGAGGAGGAGATTACTATTGACCGCATGGCCGCATTGGAATTCAACCGCGACTCTCTCGCCAACTGTTCTCAGTCTTACCTCATCCGGGATGTTGACAGCGCCAACCACCCCTATTTCTTTAGGGAGTGGTTTCCGAAGAAGCCTCCCATGAACATGATCAAGTCCGTGTTTAAGGGGTTCGAGGAGGCCCCAGAGGACGTCCCTTATGTGTCTGTGCAGGCGTTCCCCAAGAGGGCAGGTCAATTCCGCAAGTTACCCGATGCTTTCATTCACCAGCTACCCAGCGGGAAGCCTTACCCGCGAGTGATTCCTGCGAGCCAGGTCAAAGTCGACAAGATCCCAACTGTGTTTGCCCATGTCGGTCTGATGCTTCCCGCTCTTACGGCTGCAGTGGGTGACTATCTTGTTGCCAGAGACCTGCTGGATGGGTCGCTGCAAACGACCGGGATCACGGGTCTGGATCTGGTGGTCACGGCCATCACAGCATCGGGGGCGAGGAGGTCAATCGACTATGAAAGAATTGAGTTTCTGGGAGATTCCATTCTCAAGTTTTGCACAACTATCAACTGCTCGGCACAGTGTAAGTTTACTTGCCGCTTTGATTTCTAGAACAGTGGCTGACCGCGGTTCAAGACCTCCACTTCCCAGAAGGCTTCCTCTCGGCGAGCAAAGACAAGATCGTCTCCAACTACCGTCTCTGCAAAGCTGCCATAGATTTCGGACTCGCCCGCTACATCATCAACACTGCCTACACGACAGACAAGTGGCGGCCCGTGTTTGTGGAAGATTACCTCGAGCGCACCGACAACCCTTCTTCCGATGGACCGAAAACCAGGGAGATGTCGACCAAAACCCTCGCCGATGTGGTAGAAGCCTTGATCGGTGCCTCCCACATCAGCGGCGGTATCAACAAAGCCCTCGCTTGTATTTCTCTGTTTCTCCCCGAGGCCAAATGGCAGAGCATCGACCACGGCCGCCAGGTCCTCTACGACGAAGCCCCCGACGACGAGCCCCTCCCTCCTAACATGCACCTTCTGGAGAAACTGATCGGGTATACTTTCAAGAAAAAGTCCCTCCTCATCGAGGCAATGACCCATCCCTCTTTCAACGTGCAAGATACCCGCGCCTCCCTCGACAGGCTAGAATTTCTTGGCGACGCGATACTAGACTACCTCGTTGTCGAATCCCTCTTCTCCCTCCGCGAACCACTGACCGGTCTCCCCCTCGAAAACTCCAAGCTCCACCTTTTACGCACCGCCCTTGTCAACGCCGACATTTTGGGGTTTTTGGTGATGGAGTGGGCCATCGAAGAGGAAAGATACAACGCTGAAGTCATCCTCCCTGATCCCACTTCCAACCCATACCTCTCCCCCTCACGACGAACTTCTAGTTCAAGCACTACCCCCCCAGAGATCAACCTCATCAGCACCACGGCCAAATTCCCGCTGTGGTCATTCCTGCGGTACACCTCGCCCGAAATGGGCGAGCACATCCTCTCTACCCAATCCCGGCATTCTTTTCTCCGCGACGAAATCCGTCACGCCCTTGACCGCGGCGAAAAATACCCCTGGCCCGCACTTACAAGACTCCAAGCACAAAAGTTTTATGGCGATGTTTTTGAGAGCTTGATGGGAGCTGTCTGGGTTGATAGTGGGGATTTGGAAGAGTGCAGGGGGTTGATGGAACGAATTGGGATCATGGGGTTGATGGAGAGGTTGGTGAGGGAGGGGGTGCACTGTTTGCATCCGAAGGAGGAGTTGGGGCTTTTGGCGGCGGGAAGGGCGGTGGAGTATAGGGTTGAGGAGAACGAGGAAGGGCAGTGGGAGTGTGCTGTTGTTTGGGCGGAGACGGGGGAGGAGGTGGTTAGGGTTGGGGGTGCGAGGAAGGGGGAGGAGGCTAGGGTTAGGGGGGCTGATGCTGCGGTTGGGGTGTTGAAGGCGGAGAAGGAGGTAAGGGAACAGGAGAAGAGGAGGGTGATGTTGGAGAACTTGGGAAAGGATGTGGTTGTTGATGCGTGAGGGAGGGGTAGACTGGATGTCTCTAATGGGGATGATTCGGGCAGCGAGGCGGGGGGGTTGGTATCAGCGGGAATCTCTCTACATCTGTGTTTTTGATGTTTCTTTTTTGTTTCTCTGCTTGGATACTGCCTATTTCTTGTTTTGTTCTGCGTGTTTTTTCTCTCTTGGATGACGATTGCCGCAAAATATCTGTTTCATAGCGCTGGCTTGGATAAAGCGCGAGATACCCATAGAGCTCATTGTTTGAATACCCTGCCAGCGTGCGGTATATTTTAAACAAATATACCTTGCGCTGGCCGGGTTTTTGAGGGGTTAGCTGTATGGATAGTTGTGTTTTTACTGAGCAGCGCTAGACAGGTAGAGAGCTGATTTGGATATTGAGTGTGGGTTTGGAGGTTGGTTAGATTCAACATGTCCGGACATCTGGGATCACGAAGGAGGACTTGAATGAAATCGTCGTCTGGAGATATCTTTTGTTGAGTAGATTGCTTCAATTTTCCAATTTTCAGTAGGCTGATGAACTGTTATTCGGGTTGCAGTCGAGCTGTTGGTTAGAGTATCGATTCAACATGACGTGTAAGTCGGCATAAAGCTCAAAAAGCTGGCCTTGGCACGGGATACCCAACGGATATCACGGCAATCTTCTTGACCACTTAGCCCATCCCGCAGCGAATGCAAGTCCAACTCCCAAACTTAGATACTTGCAAGGCAATATTCTACGGTCTTGGATGACGTTTACCCTACCTCGCTCGGGAAGTCCCATCATCAAAGACGTATGCACTATATCCGAACCGAACCGAACCATCATCCTATGATGTAGGTGAGCAACTAACTTAGCTTCCCCGAAAGGTGAGAGAGGTGAGCGATGATGATACGGCCCGCGCATCCGCTCGGCGGCAGCGCCCGCCTCTTCAATCAAGCTTTGTTGGAGGAGGATCAAAAAAACTGGGAAGAAAGCCGATTGCGTTATCGCTCAGGCCGGGGCCATGTGTTGTCTTGCTGCTAGCTATCCTCTCCAGAACGATGCATTGGACTAGAAATCTTGGTCGCTAGACGAGTGTATGGTCGGAAGGATCACGACCATAAAGTTCCTGAACCTTGTTTGTCGACAATATATTGGGCCGTCCTGACCAGTGGGAATCTCGCCGAGTTTCTACACCACCCGACCCTCTCATGCAAATGCGGGCGGGATCTTTTGGAGGGGTGGTGGAGGGGGCACAGTTTGGCAGGTGTTTCCGACTCCCTGCCGAACGAAGTACTCTGACGACACAAGCTGGGATTGGCAGACCTTGGAGCTATTGCGTGGGGGTACAGCCAGGCTGCGCGGGGCTGGGGAGGACTATTCTTGTTTGGGGATGGTGCATCTATGGCAACACGAACTTCAGGTTTGAAAAGCGGTTGGTTACACCAGTTGGGAGGTGGGTGTGATTGGTTGGTGTCGGGATGTTTCGAGCCGCGATTGCGTGGACTTTTCTTGGGGGGGGGGATTGAGGACTATTTGCATTGATGAGAGAAGAGCGATTGATAGACGTTGGTGATGAAGCTTGGCTAGAGATAGCTCACGATATATTTTTCTTGGTAGGTAAGCGTATCCCTGCAAATCCCGTTGGAGTTTGGTTTGACAGGGGGATCGAGATCTCGCCGGGGGGTTGCTGCAGCCGAACCATGGCAGACGACAAAACCAAAGCTCCACACGCGATATCGCGATATGGCAGGTGTGTATGTGTGTGTCTGTGGAAGAAAACAGAATCAGGTAACCCGTGTTGTTGGTGTTTGTGATAGCCCAGTTTGATGGGCCATGTTGCATCTGTCACACCTCCCAGTAGTCCTCATCATTATAGTCGTGTTGGTTTTATTATCTTTGACCCTTTTCCCGCCATGTTTTGTGTGTGTGTTCTCTCATCTCTTCCACCACACCACACTCTCCAGTCACTCGTTTTGACGATAAGGCCAGGAATTCTCAGCTGAGGATAAGGACGGGACCGCTTCCGGGGAGCACCTGAAGGCAAACGGAGACCCGGCGGTGAACACACAGCAGCTCTTGACGGATACAGGGCCACTCGCTTTTTATTCCTCTTATGATATCGATTCCGCCGGATTGGGTGACTTGGTAGGAAAGAAGGGAGCAACAACAGGAATACGAATTAACCGCCACCAATTCGACAAAAAATACGAGCACACTCGTTCTTTCCCTTGAGGGTCCGTCCGACTTTGACCGTTTGATCAACCCACCACTCGCACCTGCCCTCCCTCCCAGCACTGTGGTTCTGTGGTCTGCACGGTGTGTGGTGTGTTTGCAACGGTCGCGCCTTCTCCCGTTCGTTTGCAGCTTTGAACCTCTTGTTCAAACCCGTTATCAGATCACCCCAAGCAACACCACAAAACACCCACCACCAAAAATAATTATTTTTTGTTTCGAGTATTATCTCTGCAGAGATATCTCAAAAACAGGAATTTGACCAGTATCTTGTCGACATTGATTATTGCGAAACTTGGCAACAAAAATCTTATCCACCTCTTGGCGATCTCCTGACAAGCACTGAAAAATGAAGCTTTCTTGGCCTGCCGCGATTGCGGCGCTGGCCGTTGCCACAACCGTTGAAGCCATTGGCCCTATTTCTTCTGTCGGGAACAAGCTTTTTACTCCGGATGGGAAGCAGTTTTTTGTCAAGGGTATGTTTTTTTCCACATTCTGCTGATCAAATTGGACTTTTTGGCTAATTTTTGGGGGTTGGTTGTAGGCATTGCTTATCAGTTGTCGCCAGGTAAGATTTTGGCATTTGCGCGACTTGGACAATTTGCACAAGAATACGGCAGCTAACATCAAACCACAACAGACGACCCCCTGATTGACACTGAGCAGTGCAAGCGCGATGTTGAGCTCATGAAGGAGTTGGGTCCCAACACCATTAGGGTCTACCATGTTGACGCGGACAAGAACCACGACGGCTGCATGAAGGCTTTCAATGATGCTGGGATTACGGCTTTGATTGATTTGGATACGTTTGATACGTACATTGAGCCTGTACGAACTCTCCTCTGCCCTTCAGTTCATCAGACTTGAAATACTAACACCCGAGTAGGCCAAACCCGCCTGGACCAAACGGATGCACGACCGCTACGCCGAGGTCATGGACGCCTTCATCAAGTACGACAACGTCCTGGGCTTCTTCGTCGGCAACGAAATCATTTCCACCGAAGCCCACTCCCAGGCGGCCCCCTTCATCAAGGCGGCTGTTCGCGACATGAAAGCCCACCGTGACGCCAAAAACTACCGCGAGGTCCCCATCGGGTACTCGGCGGCTGACATTGCCGAGCTTCGCCCAATGCTCCAAGACTATTTGACATGCGGCGGAAACTCGTCCGAGAATGTCGACTTCTTCGCGTTGAATAGCTACGAGTGGTGCGACCCTTCCACCTACGAGACTTCTGGCTACGAGAACTTGCAGAAGCAGGCCAAGGACTTCCCGGTGCCCATCTTTTTTAGTGAGACGGGGTGCAACGTTCCCGGCCCGAGGCTGTTTGACGACCAGCTTGCCATTTTTGGGCCAAAGATGAGGAATGATTGGTCGGGCGCGATTGTTTATGAGTGGATTCAGGAGGAGAATAGGTATGGGTTGATTCAGTATGAGAATCCGACCAAGGAGGAGGATGTGGTGAATGGTGTGGTGAGGAGTGGGACGCCGAAGCCGGTGCAGCCTGATTTTGACAATTTGAAGGAGAAGTGGGAGCAGGTTGGGCAGCCGACGGGGGTGGTGAAGGACAGTTATGATGCTAAGCATGTCTCGGTCAGGCCTTGCCCGGAGGCGACGCAGGGGGGGTGGTTGGTGAAGGGGAATGTCAAGTTGCCGGCGGTGGGTGAGACGTTTACGGGGACGTATGAGAGTGTGCCTAGTGCTACTGTTGCTCCTACGACTGCTGGAGGGGATGAGGGGACGGGCACAGCTGCCAATCCGGCCAGTGAGACGCAGAATCCCGCTGCGCCGACCAAGGTTGTGTTTAGGGGGATGGTGGCGGGGTTGGTGGGAGTGATGTTGTTTTTTACGGTGTGGTTTTAGACAGAGGGGGGTGGTGTTTACTTCTTTCTTCTTCTTTTACTGTTCTTACAAGAAAAGTTGGTGGCTTTAAACTGGGTATGTATCTCAAAGCATGGGGCATATGGTTGTCATGGTACTAGGTCGGGCATTGGGCTGGGGAAAATGGTTGGGCGGACGGGAGAGGGTGAAAGGGAGGCGTTTGAGGGTTTGTGATATACTTTTTTTTAACACTTCTAGTGTGAAGGCATGATGAGATGTGGGTGTATCCTTGCATGCATGGGCTTTTTTTTCTTCATTGTTTTATTTTATTTTTTATGAGATAGTGTTGGGTTAATGAGGGAATTGGGGTTTCCGAGATGACTGAATTGATGTGGGATACACGAGGAAGGTTTGTGATCATGGCGGGTCGTCGTCGGGAACAAGCATAATGTTAATGTCGAGATGTGGGTGATATGAAGATGATGGACAGGTTACATGTTGTACATATTAGAGAATACACAGCAGGAAGGGGGGTACGTGAGATCCCGTTGTAGTACTTAATCTACTTTCGATTTGTGTGTGAGATTCAAATAAAATTGAGGGTGTTCCCAGTAAATTTTAGAGGTGGACGGGTTGTGGCATGGTAAGGGGTTGTTGTTGTTGTTGGGTGATGGAGGAGAGACGTTGTCCAAGGAAAAGATGGGATGATGGTGGTGTGAGGTTTGTGGGTTTTGTCATACGGGATCAAACGGGCTAGGCTTGAGGTAGCGATGGTTGAGAGGCTGTTGTTACTACACCGTCACGCTTGTCTTTGGTGTATCGGTAGCTAACTACCTAATTAGAAGAGATTTCTTGCGGGGATGAACAACACCGCCACTGTCAGGCCAGATGACGAGATGCCGGCCCAGAGTATCGACAGGAAGATGATTCGGTCTTGCAGGACGATCAGAGGTTTGCTTTCTACTGGGACTGCGGTGGTGAAGGTCTTTTTCTTCCAGCTCTGTTGTCGGTATTGTTCCTCCCAGGTGGTATTTTGCTCTCTGTCTCTTGTGTCGACGCCTGTCGGGGTAAATGGGGCTGTGGAACTGATGCTGGTGCTGGTCGTGTCCATCCTCTCATGCCCCCTTTTCTCATTCTTGTCGGTCGAGGGCGAGTGGAAGAGTGGAAGGGAGGTTTGCTCCCAAGGGCGAAGTTGGCGTTTTTGTTGAAAGTGGAGGTATACATCTAGCCCTTTGATAGAGGCGAATAACCCGGTAAGCCCGGGCCAGAAGAATAGCAATCCGAGGACTCGTAGGTAGGGGGATTGCTTTGAGAGGATCAACACCATCTCGACGATGAGCCCTAGTAGCGCGAGGATGGCGCAGATTACACCCGTGAAGACAAGCCGAGCAGTGTTTGCGTTGGTAATCGAGTGGCGGATAAAAGCTGGATGAAGCAGGTTTCTTAGTGTCGACTCGACCGACATGAATGCCGGAAGTAGGGCGGTAGGGTGGGTTGTATGCTGCACCGCACGTATGCACTGCTCTCTGTCGTGCCGTGATAGACATTTCAACGTCTCGGGAGAGGAGAGGAAGAGCTTTGTTATGCGGGAGAGTTCGGGGTGGTTGGGTTGGATGGTGACTACTCTTGTCAGTTCAAATTTCGCAGGAGAAAAAGGGCAGCGGTTGGAAGGTTACATGGCTGCCAACTACACCCTCTCATCGACTCGGTCGGGCTCAAAATCCCACTTATAGAAGACGACGGCGTCCTCGGTTGCCCCGAAACAACAACCGACACAGCGCTCGCTGTTGTAACAGTAGAAGAAGCTGAACTCGACCGGCTTCTTGACATATCACCTTCCTTCTCGGGCTGCTCGTCAGAATGAGGGGAACTGATGTCCATAACTGCGAGCACCTTCTCCATCTTCAAGCTCCTGGCCCGTTTGTGGCTGTAAGTGATAAACCTCGCTGCTCTTGGGCCTTCGGTGGCTTTTTCTGGGTCCCATGCTGGGGATAGGGCTTTTTGGCGAGGGAGGAGTTGGGACCAGCGTTGGACGTAGTCCCAGTACCAGAGGAAGAAGTGGAGGATTTCGGGGGAGTGGGAGGAGTGGGTTAGGTAGAGTGTGAAGTCGGGGAGGGAGCAGGGCTGGGATCGGGTGTTAGTGGTGGCGATGATAGGAGGGAAAGGGGTGGCTTACGGAGGCTGTTTGGTTCTTGACTACATTTTCGAAGGAGAGCTCTTTGGGGATCTTGGGGGAAGGGGTTGTTGGTTGGGGGAGCTGGGTTGCTTCAAAGTCCGCCATCTTGAGAGGATGTTTGTGATTCAAGTTGGAACGAGAACGGTCTTGGACAGTGCCTGGTCAGGGAGGTGGTGGTAGAAACATCAAAAGGTCGTCGAGCATGAGAGATCGATGAGATGTTTAGACACTCATGGGACCTGGTCTAGACTAATATGAAAAAGCCAAAGTCGTCCAGAAATGGATCAGACGAGCTTCATCCAAAGACGGGAAACCACACATTTTAGTAGCCTGTTCCATGTTCTGCTTAAGGCATCTAGAATATCACTCTTGAGACGACAAACTTGGTCCACCAATCACGGTACTCTACAAGCATCATAAGCGTCGGCCAGAAGTGCTCAATCGTGCTCAAAACCAGGGGTGAGGGAGATCAATGCCGCGTGCCTTGTTGCGGAGGCTAAGGCATGTCATGTAAGTAACGACTTTCCCGATCAGGAAACTGATCCTTCGACAGCTCGCTTTTGGAATCCGGGGAAGGTAAAGACTTCGGTCGGTCAGGGGCTCGTTCGTCGCCCTGCGGTCCGTTACCCGCCAGATCTACCAAAAAAAGAAAGGGAAAAGGTACAGTACCGCTGCCGGGTCGGTTGTTGAGTCGGTGACTTGGCTCGCGGTCCCGTTAGTCTCGCGTTTCAGATCTTCGATAGGCGGGATGTCTAAAACCAAACTTGGAATTTATTCCAGGAATGATAAGGATAAACTTGTTGATTGTCAATGCCTTCAAGTGATCTTCCCGGGTAAACACAAAACCATAAAGTTCGTGGTTTCGATTGCTGGTGATGTTTGGTGGGAGTTGTTGGTGGTGAGTAAGATATGTCAGACCTTGGTGTAAGGCGACCAAAGCATCGTCAGCATCATCCTTATGCAAGCTTCCTAAACAATGGGAGTCTTTAAAGTGAGGCTCTTCTGCCGCATGCAACCCTCCCATCGCTAGTGATGGAACACCCTCCGTCTCATCGGAATTACAGTTACCTCGCTGGCCCCCAAATCCGGGTTGCATTCTGAGTGCCGACGGCCCTCGAAGCCTTTAGCGACATCTTATACCGTCGAACAAGATTTCTTTTTTTTTTTTTCTTTTTTCTTTTTTTGCATAAATTTCCGAGGGAGCGGTACAGTCGAAGGCCCCTTGTTACTTGCTGTTGACCCTATGTTGGGAACGAAGTATCATCGACACACGGAGCCGTAGATCATCACCACCCCTGGGCTGGCTTATCTCGAATATTTGCGGGACACGTCAAGTGGTCTTTCGGACTTCTTCATGATAACCCGTTACGCCGTGGACAAATAAATGGAGACTTCTATTGCGAACGAGACCTTCTTGTGGTGTCGTCGATGGCCGTGGCAAGTGCATCGGCGAGATGTACCCGTAAGCTTTCTTTCAGAGGTCCAGTAGCTTCGGTCACCTCATCATCTATAACACCTTTAGTTATTGTCCCTTCGACCGCCAGGGACGTTGGAGTGAAGTTGCAACCCAGAATCTGATGACACTGATGTGATGGTGGGATGCCCAGGCCCAACGGTGTAAGACGGACCAACTCCGAGGCTGAAGGAGCCGGTAGTCAACCACCGACTGGGTGCATTAAGCCTACCATTACGAAAACACCGGGCAATAATCAAACGCCACGCCTTGGGCTATAGCGAGTAGGATTGCTGAGCCAAGGTTCTGGTTAGAAATGGCGATACCACCTCACAGCGTTGTTCTTCGTATTCGAGGTTGGGGATGGTCAGCAGGTTGTCAGATGGAAAGCCAGGTTCAAGAGATGTAAATGAGAATATATATTTCATCTTCGGGGACCGTTGCTGTCTCATGGAAAAAGTCGGTAATTGTCCGGGATAAAGACATAACAATGCATTTTCGATCTGTTATTGAACTGTTGGCGATGTCGTCGTTGGCCGTGACGGGCGCCTCGGCGGCATGCACTCGTAAGTCTCTGTCATATCTTCTTGGCTTGGAGTTCTCATAGACTGACTCCAGCGGCGAACAGCGATCCCATCCTCCAGTACTGCCACTCCAACTCCGACCCCCAGTGTCACTCCCGACTGCGGTGGCGACCAGTCCATCGCTCTTTGCTGTATGAACTTGGCTCCTTGGTCCACCAACAGTGGAATCTGGGGAGGTGCTTGTGGTTACTATCCTGCTGATCCCAACGAGAGGGTCGGGGCGAGGTGTATTACCCGTGAGTGCAGTTTGATTGATGAACGTTGGTTGAAAACTATGTGACTGACACATGATAGGTGCTCCTGGCACGAATTGCTTTGGCAGTCTCCTTGCAACTTGTTGCGCTGGGTTCATTGTAAGTGCCTGTCGTCGATCGTCTTGCGGAATTCATGCTGATGATTTTTACCCCTTTGCCTCTATAGCCAGGACAGTGTTCTCTGGGTACTCGTTGCACATAACTGGGTAGCAGTCGACGTGGAGAGATGTACTGAAAAAGAAGGGAGGTCAGAAAACACCAAAACTGGAATGACATACCAAGGCTGCTCTCTCGCTTGTTGGGTCATGATTCGTTTCAGATCAGCTCCGATCATATCACATGCAATAGCGAATGATTCCCAAAGTTGAGAAAGGGAAGCATCGAAAAGTTCCGTTTCCCAAACAAGAATTGTTGTCTTTATAGCGCCCTAGCACAGACGGCATGAATAATCGCCAGAACAAGCCGTAAAGATCTCAACTGCCTGTCATCCATCAACCCGCATAAACCGCAGGAAACTGAACAAAAGTACAAGAAGTGAGAAGATAGCATCTTATTATCTGCCGTCCTCCTCGACATCTGATATCTGATATCAGCTCAAAATAACACGCCGAACCCGTCTTAGTCCTTTTCAAACATGCCAACGCCAAACGTGGATGGTATCAGGTCCGCACACCCACCCCAAAGTAAACCCCTCCAACGCCGCCCAATGTAAAGCAAATAGAGACCGAGAAATCGCTGCAAACCGGAACAGAAGGCCACAAGACTGTTTACTGCACCTTGGCCAAGATAGCCTTCTCTCTCTCGCTCTTGCGCTTCTCAAACTTCTTGGCCGAGTGTTTCCGTTCGTTCTCCTCTCTCCTCTTGATGGCCGCCAACTCCTCGCGCTTGATCTCGCCCGCCTTCTTGATGACCTTGGGCACATGTCTGTGACGGCTGATGCGGCGGATTTCGGGCATATGGCCAAACCTTTCGGTAAGAGCCTTGTTGTATTCGAGGGCTTGTCGCTGCTTCGTCGACTTGACTCCACTTCTCTCTGAGGCGTTTGCGCGCCACAAACGGAGGTTGCCGTCGTCACTGCCGCTGATGAGGTACTTGGAGTCCATGGTCCACATGGTCCTGAAGACTCTCTGCATTCTCTTGGTGTGGTACATGTCGCGGGATGAACCTTGGTCGCGCTTGAAGATTCTGATGGTCCTGTCGTAAGAGCCAGTAACAAGCTCCTCACCGGTAGGCGAGAACTCAACATCCATTACAGCCGCGACGTGCCCCTTGTGGATGTTTTGAGCCTTGTTGAAGTTTCTGGCATCGAATACGTAGACATTATGGTCTTCCGAGGCCACAGCCAAGTTCATGGCCTCCATGGGGTTGAAAACAACACGGTTGGCCGCAAACTTGAGCACTGTCTTGACAACCGGCATATTTGTTCGCAGATCGAACAAGATAACCGACCGATCTGTTCCGACAGACGCAATGATGGATGTTTCAACCTGATTGAAGCACACATCGGTAATGGTATCTGTGTGGTTGGGCCACTGGATGGTTTGGGCGGCTGTGCTCTGCTCAAGATCCCACACACGGATGCAGCCGGCACCCGAAGAAGCAGCAAAGACGTTTCCTGTCCGGTGGACCGAAAGAGAGGTGTAGGGGCCGCCTTCTTGCCATGATGCGAGAGGAGATGTGTTGTCGGAGGCTGGTGTGTAAGGGTCCCAAAGCTTGATACCGTCGGTCGCGCAAGACAGAAGCTTCTTGTCGTTGGTGAAGGTCAATCCCTTGACGACATTGTTGTGGGCCGATGCCTTCCAAACCTCCTCCCGCGACGTAAGATCCCAGACCTTGACGATGCCGTCACCGGAACCGGAAGCAACACTGCTGAGAGAGTTCTTGTCCTTGCACATGCTGTAGATACCCTGTACGTGACCGCTCCCTAACTGTCCCAAAAAGGGCTTGGCGAACATGCGCTCCAACTTGACAGCATTGAGCGCTCTCTGGTATTCTCTGGCTCTCTCGAACGGATGGATTTCGGGGGCTAAGTTTCGGGGGGCGCGCTGGTTATCGGAACCAGGGGCCTGTTGGACCGTAGTCGGCCGAGTGAGGGCTTTGATCTGTTATGCCCATGTTAGCAGCCACAAAACCAGAGGTTGAAGCTATTCCAAGCTGCTAGTAGCTCTGAAAACATTCTGCCATTTCGCCGTACCTTCATGATTTGTTCCCTGTAGCGGACTGGTAGTGTATCGTTGATCGCGCAAAGTGGTGGAGCGTGTGGTTGGTATTATCACCCGAAATAGTCTGCTCGTGGACAAGGATGTAGCGGTGAATTCGGAACAGATGTTGGACAGGCAGATGCTTCTTTCAATCGCCTGCTCCAAAGTCCAGGCGCATCTCGAAATTTTGGCGGGGTCTGGAGGCAGAATGCTCACCGCCCGCTATTGGTCAGCCACACCAGCTCCCAGCAACCGATTGGCGCCACAGTAAGGTGGACCTGCCAAGGCTGGATGCCGCTAGCTCCATTACGTCGCAAGCACGGCTACCTAGCTGACCTTGCAGGGGTGGACTGGTGGTGAGGCGGCGGGCATCCATCCAGGTTGGATTTGGAGAGCTGCAACCACGACCGCTTCCCAACGCTATAACCAATACCAACAGCATCCATTTCACGAGCCATATCCGCGACGACCTTGCCGTACCATCTTGATCGACCGGGGACTCTCAACTTACAATCACCCCCTTCCAACCAACAGCATCCACGCAACACGCAGTCACAATGGCGCAAGGCGACTCCGAGAGGGTGCGCGAGGCTCAGAAGCTCGCCCCAGTCAACCCCCAGAAAGCTATCGAACTTTACAAGGAGATTATCTCCCAACCGCCATCCATAAACTCCGAGGCCGCTATTCGGGAATATGAGACTGCCCTTATCAGCCTGGGAGAGCTCTACCGCGACCAACAGTGAGCCCCTCGTTGGCAGCCTTCATGCGGGAACTGCTCGTCTGACCCTAACTAGGAACACACACGAGCTCGTGGGTCTCGTAACCACAAGCCGGACAGTTCTGTCTTCGTTCGCCAAGGCAAAGACAGCCAAGTTGGGTATGTAGCTGGGTCATAGGAGGCTTGCTTGTTGACCAGAAACTGACCTCACCCCCCACCAGTCCGCCAGCTCCTCGACCTTTTCGATGCCATCCCCAACTCCCTCGAAACCCAGATCGCCGTCACAAAATCTTGCATAGAATGGGCCACCTCCGAGAGACGAAGCTTCCTCCGACAAAACCTCGAGACCCGCCTTGTTGCCCTGTACATGAAGAAGCAAGCGTACTATGATGCTCTTACACTTATCAACGGCCTCCTCAAAGAGCTCAAGCGCATGGACGACAAGCTTGTCCTCGTCGAAGTCCAACTCCTCGAGTCTAGAGTGTACCACGCCCTCGGCAACATCTCCAAAGCCCGCGCCGCCCTCACCAGCGCTCGTACCTCTGCCGCCTCAGTCTACACCCCCCCTCTCCTCCAAGCCAACCTCGACATGCAGTCCGGCATGCTCCACGCTGAAGATAAGGACTTTCAGACGGCATTCTCCTACTTCATCGAGGCCCTCGACGGCTACCACTCCCAAGACGAGGCCTCCCGCGCCCAGGCTGCGCTGCAGTACATGCTCCTCTGCAAGATCATGCTCAACCTCGCCGACGACGTCAATCAGCTCATGACCAGTAAGCAGGCCCAGAAATACGCCGGCAAGTCCCTCGAGGCTATGAAGGCCATCGCCCGCGCGCACTCTAACCGCTCACTGGAGGAGTACGAGCGTGCCCTGGGTACCTACAAGTGGGAGCTGGCGAGCGATGGATTTGTCCGGAACCATCTGAGGAGGCTGTACGATGCCATGCTCGAGCAGAACCTTATCAAGGTCATCGAGCCGTTCAGCCGGGTTGAGATTGACCACATTGCCAAGATGGTCAGCTTGGACAAGGAGCAGGTGGAGAGGAAGCTGTCGCAGATGATTCTGGACAAGGTGATTATTGGTGTGCTGGATCAGGGGGCGGGTTGCTTGATTATTTATGACGAGACGCATCGGGATGAGGCGTATGATGCGGCGTTGGCGACGATTGAAAAGTTGAGCAATGTGGTGGATGTGCTTTACACCAACCAGGCTTCGCTTTTGGAGTAGGTTGGCTTTTCAAGAGGGAAGAGGTGGAATTGCTGTAATATCACTACACTAGGTTAGGGTGAGGAGGTACTTGACAGAGAACGCACTCTTAGAAAAAGGGGTGTGGAAATTGAGAATCAAGCGTTGATCGTGAGGGTTTATTTGATATGTGATACAGATATGAACAGACAGTGAGTGAACGATCAATGCCAAGGTGGCCTGGTTTGACGCAACGTAAGAAAACAAAACAATTCATTCATGTGGTATCTTTGACGCTTTCCTTTTCCTCCCATGTTCTGATCCTGACAACCATAACCCTGCCTTGACCCAACAAACAATGTTAAAAGAAATAAAAAAAGAAAGAAACAGCAACCTTGGTATCTCCCTGTTTGGTCCGTTATACTACCCAGCAGTATTCCCTTATCCCTCTTCCATCTGATATCCTGACTTGCATATTTCCAACACTTTCTCAACTATCCCAACAATCACCTCCTGCTCCTCTCTTTCCTCTTCGGCTTTTCAACCTTATACTTCTTCCCCCCACCAGCAAACACCCCTCCAAGGCTAAACCACCCCCTCTTTTTCCTCTCCCTCTCCTTCTTTACCTCCTCCCTTTTCCTCCTCCGTTCCTCCATCCCCTTCCTATCCCGTCTTCTCATCTCCCCTATCAGCACAGCAAATAACATCCGTACAAGCTCCCACTCCGTCCATTTATCTTCTTCTCCTCGGGTGTGCAAGACAACGTGTTTGTAGTACTCTACTATCTGCAAGTGCCAGACCTCAATCGTCATTGCTTCTTGTGGTTCCCCGATTGAGGGGACGAGACCGACGTAGGATTTTGAGACGTCGGATAAGGGGAGGATGGGGAGGCGGTGTTGGCGGTGGAGGGTGAGGCATTGGTCTAGGAGTTCCCAGTTGGGGATTCCCCATCCTTTGAGGGGGTCATTTGGGGGGGGAGAGGTGGTGGTGGGGACGAGGGAGGAGAGGAGAGAAAGGGGGTTGGGGAGGGAGGGGAGGGAGAATTTGGGAAAGAAGGATTGGGGGGGTTCTTCTTCTTCTTGCTCTTGTTCATGGTCGTGTTCGCCCTGTTGATGATGATCATGGTCGTCTTCTTGGTTGTAGTCGCCATGGTCATAGTCATCCTCGTGATCGTAGTCACCCTCTTGAGCGTAGGTGCCCTGTTGATGGTGATCGTAATCTCCCTCTTCTTCCTCATCCGAGTAATCCTCTTCCTCAACAGGCTCAAGATCCCTCCCCTGGTAATCACGTTGCCGAGGCTGATACGGTTCATACCGCTGCTGGTCCTGTTCAGACAGAGGAGGGGTAGGCTCTTGGTCCCTGTCTTCACCATCCTCATCGTAATGACCCTGATCAGGCTCCTGCTCCCCAATTGCCTCCCAATCCAACTCTGACGGCTGCTCCTCCACTTCCCGGCCATACCCCTCCCACGTAGCCCCCCTCGGTCTCTGTTCCGGTTCTTGCGCCTTGGCCTGATGAAGTCTCTGCTCAAACGACGCCTTCCCATAGTGCAGCGGCGGTCCCAACTCTTGTGCCCTCCAACCCTGCCGGTCCTGCTGCTCTCTCAACTCCCGATCTTTTCGCTGCTGAGAGGTATCCGAGAAAGGATCAGCTTGCCGCCCATTCTCTTCCTCTTCACTGGCTTCAGGCTGTGGCTCAGGCAGCTCAGGGTAGCTAACCACCGGCTCCTCACGACGGTTGTCCGCCCCAGTCCGCTCACCAATTCCACCTTCTCCAGCACCTTGCTTCTGACTCCGAGATTGCCTCGTCTTCTGCGGTGAGTTTGCCCGCCTCTCGCGCGGCAACGGCGAGAGCGTACTACTCGTAAACTCGACAACCGGCCCGGGAGTCTTCCCCTTGAGCGGCGATCGAAACGAGGATTTGGCAGGAGACGCCGCTCGGTTCGGCTCATGTCTCGGGGGCGTAGTTTTTGGACTAGAAAAAACCTCGGCCGAGATTTGTTGACCGTTCTGAGCCCGTACCCGCTGCCGACGTTTCTTTTGAGGCTCAATCAACTGACGGCTTTCCTCAAAGAAGCGGCCGACTTGGCTGTTGTCTGGGTTGAGCACATTGGTGGTGGCCGGGGGGGCTGCTGCTTTGGCGGGCCCTGCCTGTGGCTGGAAGAGGGTGTTTTCTCCAAATTCTCGTCTGCGGGGCGCAAAGTTTCGAAGCTGGGGGATCTTATTCGGGTTCTCTTGAGGCTCGACGGGAGAGGGGGGGCGAGGGGCGGGGATGGGCGGTCGTTCTGGCTCTTTGCCCTTGGCCCGAATGCTCGTCTTTGCTTGATCGGCCGTGTTATCCGTCCGAGAAGTGGATGGCTGAGTTGTAAACGGCTGCGCTACAGACGGCTGAGATGCAGAGGGTTGCGATGTTGAAGGCTGCAATGCAAATGACTGCGATGTAGAGGCTGCTGTCATCTGCTCCTTCGCCTTCCTCTGACCTTCCGTGATCCTGGCCAACCGCTTCTCCATGATCTCCTGAGCACGAGCGGAAGTGGACCTTCGTCCTCTGTCCTTTTCCTTGTCTTTTAAACCGCCATCGATGCTTTCAAGGCTATCATCATGTGCGCCAGACGGCACCTCCACGTTCTGCGAAGCATCCCCGAAACCCGATTGCTTCTCAGTGACTGCTTCAGCAGTAACACTTTGATTTTGCTGTTCCTCAATCTCCACCAAATGAGCAAACAACCTATTATCCGGTTGTCGCAGCTTCTTCCGTTCCTTTTGTTGCTGTTGTACTAGGTTGTTGGCTGGCTCTCGCCGTGATGGCTTGAACAACCCCATACCGGGCGTCTCTTGGCCAGGCAACAAGACAGGCGATGAAAAAAAGCCGCTCAGATTGGTCCTCGCCGGAGCTGGGGTGGGTTTGACGGCCGGCCGCTTGTCAAGCTGTTCCAGAATAGAACTGGACTCTTGTTCGATTTCATAAGCGTCATCAATCTGAGAATTCCGTGAAGAGCGAAGCTGATTTTCTTGGCCATCCCTCTGTTGTTGACGGCTGATACTCCTCCCCAGAGTCGGGATCTTGCTGCTCTGCCGGGACTCAACAACAGGTGCTTTGATCTGCGGGGGCACCACTCTTGGAGCGAAAGGGGTGACGCCACCAGCCTCGAGCCAGAAATCAGCATCATCTTCCTCTTCCTGAGCCGGCTGCTCTGGTTGCTGTGTGTTAACAGGGTCCATAGTGAAAGGCTCCGGTTCAGGCTGGGGTGTCGGTTCTTTGGCAGGCAGACGAGTCGCTTTTTGTTGTGGTCTCCTGTCTGTAGTCTCGTGATTTCGGCTAGAAGTAAACGACCCCCGGAAACCAAAATTGCTTGTGCGCGCAGGCTCGGCTCGCTCTTGAGCCCGACGTCGTGCTGGTTCAGCGATCGCAGAATTGGGAGCGCTAACGGTAGCTTCTGGATCAACCTCAGGCTCACTAAAACGCGCCTCACGCCCAGAACTTCTTCTACTTGGGGTCTCCTGAAGATCCTCCTCGGGTTCCTCCTCAGGCTCCTGCTCAGGTTCTGGCCTGGGATTCGAAATCCGGGTGGGCGACAAACTCTTGGCTGTTTCGGCAACAAAATTCTTAATCTGCTGCAGTCCTCTAAACCAAGGTCGGTCCTGCTGCTTCTCCTGGGCGGTGTCAGTACGCTGCGGCGACGGGGAGCGGGTGGCTCGGGGCTGTGAGATAAAGGGCGCGGGGGACTGGCTCGACTTCTCAAACGATCCCCGAAATGGACTCCGCAGTACACTGTCTCTCCCTGGGGGCGAGGGCGGATCGGATGTTACAAGCTGCAAAACTCGGCCGGCACGTACTATGGGTGAAAGGCTAGGCCGGGGCTGCGATCCTGGGGGCGCTAGGTTTAGTGACTGTACATTCAAGTCTGTTCTCGGTAGAGGTGCCACGTCCGACAGCTGATCGGCTGGGGTTTCGTTCGACTTTGTTCTGGTGTGCTGCGGCAGGCGGGCAACAGGGACCGGCGGGCTAGGGTCACTGGCAGGTGGGGAAGAGGGCATCTCGACCTGAACATTCGGCTGTGCGGGTTGGTTGGGTGAAACGGTCCCTGCATCTTCGTCTACGCCATCGCCTTCAGCCTCGGAGGGTATTGGGGATGATGTCTCATCAGGTGTCAACAGCCTATTCGATTCAAGGTGGGGGATAGAGTGATTCACTGGTGAAGGCCGCTCAATAGACGGCTGGATTGGGTGGCTCGCGGCCTGCGCTTCCTCTTCCCCTCCATCATTGTCCGGTTCCTCCTCTCTTTCTCCATCGCGCACTTCGTCGTCATGTTGCTCTTCAAGCTGCGGTTCCACGTGTTGGCCTGGAGTTGCAGCGGCATACACTTCATCGGGCAAGGTAGAGAAGGAATCCCCTTCTCCACTCAGGTTTGATGTGTCGGCAGGCGATGGTTCCTGCGTTGTGTTGGCCGAATCTGTCCGTTGACGAGCAGCCTTGCGGATCAACTTCCCGAGTAGTGACTTTGGCTTCTTTATTGGCTTCGACTTTTCTGGAACTCGGTTCCACCAAGCATCGGAGTCGTCTGCGGGTTCATCCTCAGCTTCGACTTCAGCTCGGATTTCGACCTCACTGGGACGGGGTGGCAATCGTTTGTAAGGTCGTTTGTAAGGCTTGGGTTGCGGAACAGGCCCATCACTGAACTCAAAGTCTGGGTCGGGCCTCGACCTAGAGTACTGTTCTTTCTGTGACGGTTCTTCAGACGCTTGTCTCGGTTCCTCAGACTCATGCCTGGGTTCCTCGCTTTCTTGTCGTGGCTCCTCAGACTCTCGCCTTGGCTCCTCGCTGCGTCGCCTGGGCTCTTCAGAACCTTGCCTTGGCTCCGCGCTCTGTTCCCTAGACTCGTCACTAAAAAAATCAGGATCAAACGATCTGCTCTTCACTTCAAAGGAAGAAGTGTCAGCTTTCTGCACTGGTCCAATGCTAGAACCAAAACCAACCACCTCCCTCCGCAAAACAGCTGCCCTCTCAGCAGCCTTTGCTTCTTGTTGTCCAACAGGGGGGCTGGAAGCAGACTCGCTTCTCCTCTCAGCAGCCGTGTTCTCACCCGGCAAAATGCTGAAATCAAAATCAAAGTTCTTCCGTGGTGGAGTGGGGGATTTTTGAGTGCTTTGTCCGAAATCGAGTCCCTCCAGCTGCTCAGCATGAGAAGATGCAGCAGGTTTCTCAGGCCCGACACTGAAGTTGAAACTGGTCTCCCTTCGTCGGCGCACAGAAGGCATTTGAGTGCTCTGCCCAGGGTGAAAACTAGAACCAAAGTCAAATGGCTTCCTTGGCTTAGCAGCTTCCAGTTGAGATGTCCGCCCTGGCCCGACACTAAACCCGAAATCATGCTCTTCCCCTGTCTCTTGTACTGCCTCTTGTGAGCCCTCCCCAGCCGCAGTCCCTCGACCCTGCCTAAGATAGTCGATACCATTCTTAATAATGACTTTTGTGGCTTCACCGAGCTCTTCCTCTTGCTGTTGTTCCTGCCCGGCCATCATACTGGAATTCATCAGAGACCTGAGCTCGGCAAGCGGGACCTCTGTAAAGTCCTCCGCTCCCGCCATGGTATCCTGAGCATCCCCCAAATCACGAACCGGACTTGTCATGTAATCGCCCTCATCGTAATCGTCCTCGGGCCCATCGTGCATGTTACCCCACTCGCCTTGTTCATCGAAATCACCTTCGGAGTGCTCGGGTTGTGGTTGTTGTTCCGGCTCTGGGGACGGTTCTGCTTCAGGCTCGGGTTCTGGTGCTGGTGATGGTTCCTTCGGGGGAGATCGATTGCTTAAACTCGTCCGGAGTCTCTGCGCGGCAGGCGACGAAAGGGTCCCAAGCCAGATATCATCCTCCATGTCGCCTGCACCATCATCGTCGTGATCCTCCCCAGCCGTAAATTGATCCTGGCCGAAAAAGTCATGTTGTACTGGTGGTAATCTCGAAGCGTTGTCCTGTTGTAGTATTTCCGCAATGCTGCCCATATTCACCTCGGCAGGAACCTGACTCTTCCGCGGCCGTCCTCTTTTTCTCGGCTGGGTATCCTCTTTTGCGGGTGTCATCGACTTTCGTTTCGCCGGCCTCTTCAACAGGCTGACGGGTCGCGGCGTCGCCTCGATATGTTCCAGCGCATCTTCGTCTAGTGGCTGCTGCTTCTGAGGGGACTTTTGTGGCGATCGAGACGTGCCTCTCGCAACAACAGCCTTCGCTCCCGGTGTACCAGGTCGTTTTCGTCGCGTCGTAGGTACCGGCGTCCCAGATTTCCGTGGCCGACCTCTCCTCCGCGGCGTCACTCCCTCATCATCACTCAGACCGCGCACCGGCACCACGGTAGTGGTAACATCCCCTCCTCCCCTCATAACTCCCCGTTTCGGCGTCGGCGATTGGAAAAGCCGGCGCTTTATGCCCTTTGTATTCCTCACCTCGTCCTCAGCCTGGACAGTCACCAGCAGCCTCTGTGGCGAAACGGGGCTGCCAATGTCGAGCTCAAAGGTTCGTTTCCTAGGCGATCTCGCAATGGATAAAAGTCGCGCGGCGGGTTGGGCTCGTGGTTTGACGCGCGACGGCGGCAGCATCGGTGGGCTGAGAATCGGATCTATTAGCGGGTCGGGTGAAGATCCCAGGTTCAGCGTTATGGTGTGTTCTTCATCCATGTCCGCGGTCGTCGCAAATTTGCCGCGGGCGAGGGCGTCCAGAAATAATAATCATGGGGGCAGGGGCAGACGCATGGACATGCAAGCCCACGACCTGCGTGTGTGTGTGTGTTGTCTCTCCCCTCCAAAAAAGATATGCCAAAATTTAGACGCCACCCCGCCTAATGAGGGCCACCGTTTAACGCGTCGATATAATGGATATGGGATGGAAATGATGGTTTGAATGCGACAAGCTGCGCTTCCTATCTGTGTGTCCTGTGCACGCACAGTTACATCCGACCAGGTACCAACCGTGTCTGTTTACTTGTTGCCTGATTAGGCTAAGCCTTTTGATGGGTTGCTCCAATCAAAACATGTGGCTGTCTTCGACAAGAATACCCCAGGTCTTGGCCAAATTTCGGGATAACTTTATGCCCTCTTAATGCCAACGGTGCAGACGTCATTCTCAGCACTTCCTATCCGTATCCCCCTCCTTTTCTGAAAAGAAGATGCAGATGCGGCCACTTCTCTTCTTGCAGCAACGCTAGAAGATGGGAGCCCAAAGCTGAACAAATCATTTATTACTAATCTTTGTCGCATCTTGAAGGTCTCGAGAACTAAAGCGCGCCCTTCGAGTTGTTCTTCAACATGACGTGATGGGGCTAATGGCGCAACCGGCCGTGTAAGTGGTGAATCGTGTGTTTGACAGCATTTGACTGTAGCATTGCTTGATAATATCGAGAGGGTAAACCTTTATTTCTAGACAGAATCATAGAATATATATACCTTGACATCCTCATCCATTGGATCCCTTCTGATCATCATCTCAACATCCATCTCTGCCACCCACCGCACATATCCCAAGACAGCCCACCTCACACCTCACCACCATGGCCATCGACCACCTTCCCGCCTCAGGCGACGTAACCGCCCCCCTCAACTTCTACTCCCCCCCCTCCGACAATTTCCCCCCCTTCAACCTTGCCGACCTCCCCCCCGACTCCCCAACTCCCCCCCGAAACTACGGCTCAACCCCCGTCCCAACCCTCATCCACGACGCCCGCCCCAACCTCGCCTCCTTCACGTTAGACCGTGACTCCTTCCAAATCCTCACCTCCCAACCCCCTCCCACTTCCGAACCCTCCCTCTTCACCTCCGACACCTCCATCAAAACCCACTACTACCCCGAAATAACCTCCCTCCTCCTCTCCACCATCCCAAACGCAACCCACATCCTGATATTCGACCACACCATCCGCCTCCCCTCCCCATCCGCCCCCCGAACCCCCGTTCAGCGCGTCCACATCGATCAAACCGCCCTATCCGCCGCCCAGCGCGTAAGGAAACACCTACCCCCCCACGAGGCCGACAAAATCCTCTCAAGCGGCACCCGATACCGCATCATCAACGTCTGGCGACCCCTCAACGACGCACCTCTTGAATCCTTCCCCCTCGCTTTTGCCTCCAGCGCAAGTTTACGAGATGAGGAAGTGGTGCCGGTAGAGCACAGGTACACCCAGACGGGCTACATAGGGCAGACGGCCGCCATTGCCCATCATCCTGATCAAACGTGGTATTACCTTTCCGGGATGCAGAACACCGAACGGATTCTCCTGCAGTGTTTTGACTCGGAGGCGCTAAAGGAAAACAGCGAGGTCAAGGGGGGGAGGGTGGCGCACTCGGCGTTTGAGGATCCACGCACCAGACCGGAGGCCGAGGGGAGGAGGAGTATCGAGGTGAGGGCTTTGGTTTTTGGTCCTTGAATCTGTTGGAATTTGGAAGGAATCAGCAGGCGGAGAGAGGAATCTGGAAACAGAGAGTGGGCGAGTAGCATGTCACGGTTTGGAGCAAGCAAGTTAAAATGAATTGATTTATTCCATGTGAACTGATAATAATCCGGTGAACTAATCAGTCCGCCGCCTCCGCTGGGGTATTGCAGTAGATGCCCATGATGCCGCCCGCAATGTTATGAAATAAAAGAAGAAATCGAGCCCGATATATAACCGCCCAACCCAACCCATAACTCCCTCCCGAAAACTCCCTTTCATATGCCCATAAGTAGTATGTCATGTACAACTTTCATCCACCAAATATGATAGGTGGCGCAAAATGGCCGCATCCCAGATTAGGAGACTCGATGTTCCTCATTCCTCCTCTAACCGCCCCGTCCACCACGTCCTCCCTTCCGACTGCTGCTGCGGCTCATAGGAACACCATTGGCACTGGATTGTCGGCTCATTGGCACTCCTCCAAAACCCTTGGCTGGCGACTGGCCTGGTGTACCTCCATGACCTGGACGCGGGGTGCTGCTCCTTTCGTTGCTCATAACAGGCTCGACTGTATCTGGCAGCACCGGAAGCCCGAGGCGCTTGCGCACCTCGTTCTCCGAAGGCCTTTCGCCCTGAAGGTAAGCAACAAAGCGGTGGTCTCTAGCTGGGAAAGAGGCAGCTTCGAGAAGCTTGCGGCTTCCATTCTCCACAGCAAAGCTCGATCCAGGGCCATTGGCCTGCTCATACTGCTTGAGGGCTTGCATGACCATCATATCACCATTGACGTCGTCGTTAGCGAGGCTGTTGGTGGTGTTGTACTCAAGTCTGTTGTGCCCCTTGATGTATGTGGATGGGAATGTGGCTGGGAGTTTGGGGTCTGCAGCAAGCATCCTGTCGAAGTTGCCAGGAAAGTCAAAATTGGCGAGCAACTCCATTCCCATGAGCTTGTCATCCACGAAGTTGGGATTGTTTGAGCCACGAAGTCCGCTGCGAGTCGCGTGCGAAATATTGCGCTCCATTGGGGGCGCAGAGGGAACCGAGTCGCCGTCATCGTCGTGCTCGCCGTTGCCGGAGTCGCTACCGTCTGGCGACTGGATAGGACGGCCGTTCTCATCAAACTTTGGCTTATGCGTCAACAGATATTTGTGGGCGGCAAAGGCAGCCGTGTTGTAGGTCATTGAGAGCTCCTTGTCGGTGAATAGCTTGTCGATGCTGTAGATTGGTCCGGTGGTCTTGCGCACTGCTAGGCGGTCGGTTTGCCAGAGAGGCGTGGTATTAGCATTATCTAGAGCTCGTCGCTGGGGGGCTGGGGAGCCATCGTCGTCGTTGTTATTGCGCTTTCGCTTCTTATTGTCCAAGGACATGTCGTCAATCTCTCCTCGTCGCAACCTCGTCGCTCGCTTGGCGTGGGTACCGCCAGGGCTGGCAGGGTTTGTGATGCTGAACTGGTTCGGGTGAAGCAGAAGAGCAGACGAGTCGGAGATTTCCAGTGCCTCCTTCTCCTTATTCAATCGGAATTTTTTGGTGGTAATGGCGTTGATTAGGCGGTCGCGAAGGGTTTGGGAGAGCGCGCGGTATTCTCGGTTCGCTGTCTCGACCTTAAAGGCGTGGGTGTTCATGTACTCAGACACCTTCTTGTCATAGTCAAACTGTGAAAACAAGGTCAGTTTTTGACAAAAAGCGACAAAAAGTCGCAAGGAAAGTATTCCTTACCTTGTGCTTCGCTAAAGCGTAGTCACGCTCCTCCATCAAGTCCTGGACCTTGTTCATCCAGTCTGTGAATCTCGGACCGGCCGCTCCAAGGTACGATTGTGGTGTTGTGCTCGCATCGGCGTTCAGCTGGTGGAGGATTTGTTGGTACTCCTCCTCGAGATTGTCAAATGGTCGCTCAGCGTATGGGTCAATCCTCATGACCAGATTTGTGTCCATTTGGATCTTGTGAAGTTGCTCGCGGAAGGTTTGGTCCCTGTCTCTAGCCAGCCTATCGTCAAGCTGGGCCAGTCGATCGGAGATCAACTGGCGGCGCTTGTCTCTCTTAGACTGTGTTGCTTGCGCTGATGTTCCAACCGGCGCAACGGCCGAGGAAGGGTCTGTCGTAGCCATTGCGAATGCGACTCGAGGTGTGAAAGCTCTTGGTGGTCGAGAAACGAAGAGAAGCAGTCGTCACTCTCGAGACCAGTGTCGGGTCGATCGCCGAACCTGACAGGTTTGCGTCTGGCGAAGAAAAGGTGCAGAATTGGTCGAGATTTGTATATATTAGGGAAACTCTGGTATCAGAAATGAACTGGAGAAGGCCGTGATCATTGTATGCAAAGTCGACCTTGTTGAACTTGGTGTTGTGTGTCGGGTGACCGGTTCGAGAAGACAATAAGTCGAAAAGAAAGCGCCTTGCGCTGGACTGGCGGCAACCGACGGAACGGACTGGCCGGCCTGCTATTGTCACTGTTCTCCCAACCCCAGCTGTCAACTGTGGCTTGCGCACGGTTTTCTTGTATTCAAACCGCCAATGCTGTGGCTTGAAACCAGGAACACCAGAGCTCTGACCAATCAGATGATGTCTGGCGGGCATAGCTTTAGAGCCTTGCTCCACTGTGGCACAACTGGCGCCGACTTCGAGCAAGGCTGCTCCGTGTGGAAGACAGTAAAGCTCACACTGTCCGCCCACCGGAAGCTGCATTCAACAGGCAAGTGTTGTGTCACTCAGCCCACCAGCCTGAATTCAAAGAGATCTCACATCAACTCGATATTTTGAGAGGGACTCGGTCAATAGCTCAATACTCGACCGATATTCAAGCCCGGGACAGCTTTCTTATACCAACTTCATAACACATCTCTGCAAAGGCAAAAGCAGAACCCAAATTTACCCCTCCTCCAGGACCTGCAACGCCACTTCGTCGACCTCGATTTGACGGACCAAAGCTGGTTAGGGAGACAATACCACCAACAAAACAACATCTTGTTAACCGGTCTTTGGGTTTTGACCCTGAATTGACTACCACCAACCCGCCACTAGGCTTAACCTTACCCTCACATATCAACATTCAAGATGGAGCACCTCTCAATACATGACCACCAACACGGCCCTCCCCCCCCTGGAATGATGCCGCAACCTCCTCAACATCCAGGCGGCCCTGTACCCCAGGGCATGATGCCCCCGGGACTCGGCCGCCCTCCCCAGCCCCAGCAGTTGCCAGCCCAGATGTTTACCACTGCTGCCCAGCTGTTGGATCTCACAGATAGTGTGTTCTCCTGTCCTCTTTCTCACTCACACATGAGTACTAAACACCTCACAGAAAAACTCATGATCTCCCTCCGCGACGGCCGTAAATTGATAGGCATCCTCCGCAGCTGGGATCAATTCGGTATGTACATCTCTTGAACTATGACGACCCCAAATCCAAGGAATAAGATATACTCAACAAGCCAAACAGCCAACCTCGTCCTCCAATCCACAAAAGAGCGCATCTTCGTCCCCCCCGTCCTCTCGGAAAAAGAGCCAACCGGCATCTTCGCCGACATCGACCGGGGTACGTTCCTAGTCAGAGGCGAGAACGTCTTGTTGCTTGGAGAAATCGACCTCGACAAGGACGACGATGCGCCCCCGGGGTATCAGCTGGCCGACATAAAGATGGTGGAGAAGCTCGCGAGGGAGAGGAAGAAGGAGGAGAAGGTCAAGGAAAAGAAGAAGACCAAGATGCTGGGGAAGGAGGGCTTTGAGGGGGAGAATTTGGGGGAGATGCCGCTCATCTAAGAGGTGGGGACGAGAGGAGAAGGGTAAGGGACTGAAAAAGCAGAATATTGTGAAATGCTTACTTTCGGGTTCTTGGGGAAGAGAGAGACCTGTTACATGCTCATGGCTTATGCGTAGATATGACATGATTGAGAAGGAGGGTTATGAAGAGGAAGAGCATCTCATAGCGATGGGTTTGTTATTGAAGCAAGAATGGCATGGAAATGAGGACCATATACCATGTCATGGATTTGGTAAAAGTTTATGACATGAATAGCCATCTACCGCGCTCACACTCGGCATCGCAACACCCCTCAACTAGGTACACCCATCTCACAAAGCAACCACGAACCCCTCAGCTCTCGCCCCCTCCCTAACCCATTGCTCAGGCAACTTCACCCCCTCATCATCCACCCAACCCCCAGCCATCATCCCCACCGCCATCAGCAGTCCAGCACTGTTGGGAAAATACGGGGTGGGCACCCTCTCCCCTCCCACCGCGTAGCCAGCATCATCAAATTTGAAGATGGGATGAAGTAGATACTCCACCGCCTGCTCTACATCCCCCAGTCTCAGGGAATTCATAGCCAACATTGCGAAATCCCACCCGTAGCTCTCATTCAGTCTCCACGTCTCCTTGATCTTGCGAGCCGTGTTGTTGACTACCGTGAGGTCCACCTGCGGTGACGGGGGAAGGAGACCAAATATCCCAGCCTGAGCAGGGTGGTCAAACGTTGTCTCTGCGGCAATCCACATGTTTGGGATCCCTTCATAAGTAGCGTAAGTGTTGTTGACGACTGGCAGGGGAGCTAAATTATCCCTGACAATACCCCAAATCTCTGGCGACGTCTGGTTCAGTCTCGCTTTCCACTTCGTCGCAACATCAAGACCAAACCTCCAGTAGGCGAGCTCAAAAGTAGGGTTGAGGGTGATATTAGGGTTGGTATTCTCCGACACGGGATACAACGGAGGGCCGAGGTCGTAGACTTTGGTGGAGGAGTTGAACCAGGCAAAGTCCGCCATGAAATTCGCCGTTTCTGTCAGGATGGCGTCCCATTTCTGGAGGGTGGTGAGGTTGTTGGGGTGGGAAAGGTAGTCTGTCTCCGCAAAAAACATTGGGTGAGGCTGCTGCCAGATGAGGAGGGAGTTTATTTCCCCCGGGGATGACCGGCTGGTGAGGGGGTCGGTCATTTTACCCCAGCGGGCTCCGTTGTAGCCTTGCTTTTCTGCGCGGGAGAGGCTGGAGGGGAGGAGTTGGTTGTAGAGGTGGGGGAGGGAGCGGTGGAAGAGGTCAAGGTGGTTCCAGCGGGCGAAGGGGAGGGTGTGCCAGAGGTTCATCTCGAGGTGGAATTTGCCGTGCCAGCCGTTGTTGACTAGGCCGGATTCTTGCGGGGGGAAATCGGAGGCTGAGTTGACTGCTGTGAGGTATTGGGAGTGGATGATGCGGCGTTGGAGTTCGAGGGCGCGGGGGTCGGAGTGGACGGGGGTGAGGTCGATGAAGGCGCCTTTGGTCCAGTAGTTTTTCCACCAGTTGCGAGAGGCGGTAGTGATTTGCCGGTAGCTGGCTTTCTTGCTGGAAAAGTTGGGTGTCGGTGAGAAGGAGATGACGAGTTGGATCTTGGAGGATGATTTAGGGGCGAGGACGTAGCGATGAGTTCCGTCCAGGGGTCCGGTGATGGTTGCTTCACTGCCTTCCCACTGAATCAGCGTATAGTATGTGGTGCCGTCCAACGTGTGCTTGATCTGGGCACTTTGAGGCGAAAGCTGCTTCCAAGTCGTTTTGTGTTTGGAGGCTAGATTGAAGTGTCCAACAAAAGGAGCATTGAACTTTTCCTTGTCTGGGTAGGGAAAGTCCAGAAATAGACCAAGATCTCCCCTTTTCAAGAGTGATGACTGAACCTGAACAGCAACAGTGTCAGAGTCCGAATCGGCCCATGTCTGAACTACAATCTTTGACCCATTGAATCTGGAAGATGAGGTCAGTCTTCCCGACCACATGTCTAGCTCCTGGGTCTTTTCCTCCAGATCACTTTCGACAACATCATGACCACCAAAGTGTAGTCCGACATTGGCGAGGTTGAGTCTATGAGGGTTCTCTCTCAGCCAGTTCGAGATGTCGTTTTGGGCTGGGTTTGGCTGTTCATAGCGGACCAGTCTTCCATGCGTCCACCATTCCAAGCCGGTGTAGTCTTGAGATAATCAGTTGGTTGTCTCATGGATCATATACCTATCTGGTGTCTCATACTCACCTTCTACAGCAGTCTGCCCTGGGGTGGTGGGAAGGCTGAAGTTGTGCCATCCCCAAGTGTTCATGATAGCAAAGGGCTTGAAGGTTTGGAGCCCGGTAATGTCGGCCCCGAAGGCAAAGTTTCCATTTCCGACTTGCAACGGAGTTGTATCAGAACTTGCATTTCGGCGTACACTGAAGGACTGCACTACTTTGCGTCTTTGCTCAACAGAAATCCCCTTTGCCTCAGCCAGGCAAAAGAAGGCAACGATAAGATGGAGAGCTCGCATGTTTGTGTGTCATGAGCTCGCAAAAGCGATGTGACTTTCGAGATGTAGCAGACTGTCCACATGCTGCACAGCATTCTTATACATACAAGTAAGGTAGTATAAACACATGGCAGCCATGTGTTCCCCTCATGTAGCAATATCTCAAAGTGACCCGTTGATCTGGGCAATGGACCCTTGATATTCAGCCATCGACCACTAAACCATTAGCCTGGTAGAGACTGCAGAGGTCTGAAGAGGGGTGGTGACATCCATAACAAGGCAAGATATTCTTTCCCGTTGCAAATAGCAACCAAGGAGAAGAAGGTGGGTTGGAGAACGGCAGCGGGATGGACGGTCACTGCATTGAGGCTGATATGAAATTCCGTCAATAAGCAAGCTTCCTGATGTTCATTCGAGGGGTGGTGTCGTCAAGTGGTCGCATGCTAAGTGAGGTCTCAAGTACTATCCAAAAGACGTGAGAATATCTCCCAACTTATAAGAATGGTTCGAGCAGGCATCTCGAGTTCAAAGTTGGGTGACATGATGTGAGCTGAGGGTTGAAAGTGGAACGGGATCGCAGTCCAGCTGAAACAAGTGGGCAAGAGTTGGGGAAATTAGGCCCAACTACCCCGCTAAAGTGGGCTAAATGCCGCCCTAGAACGGCCCTGCCACCACGCCGCAGACAGGCCGCCCAGTTGCTGTTGCTGTGCAGCATTATTTGGCATGTGTTTCCATGCTGGTAAACATCCCACCCACTCAGCCGTCTTTTAACTTTTGTTGACTTTAGACTTTCTACGCCCTCTTCCATATCTTGGACTTGTCGCGCCATTCAACCATATCGAGAATCCACAACGAGAGGCCGTCCGACATTCTGTATCTGCCAGTCTTCATCAGAGGTCTGTTTCGAGCTCTGCTCCGCATTGACAGCAGTGGAGTTTCCCCATTAGCTGCGTCATCATAGCGAATTGCCCCGCTAACCTTTGGCACACTGCGACCTGCAGTTCACCAGTATCCCACAGACAGTTTGCGCTTTGGGTTCTCATCATGAGTAACTTCTTGACGACAGTGTGAGTTGACCTCCGGCCGTTACCCCTAGAGCCCCGACCAAAATCCACGATGCGCCCCTCTTTGCCCATTTTGAAAGAACCCCGAAGACGCTTCACCGACTCGACGTGGGGCGCCTAGCTCAATCCCAGCGAGACGCACGCGACCATTGCAACTACGAGTTGAAGATATCTTGGCTAACTTGGGCACACTGAAGTAACCAACGGACGAGGAATCAGTTCAGGCCTCGCGCTGGCGGCAAAGGCGGTGCCACCAGCTACCAACTTCGTCAATATGCCGAGGCGACCCTTGGCGGGGGGAGTCTTCGCAAGGTGGTGAAGCTTCCTGAGGGCGAGGATGAGAATGAGTGGTTGGCCGTCAACAGTATGCCCTCTCATTCCTAAAATTACCACCGAAAATAATAGGCCAACTGACTCGTGATGGATAGTGGTCGATTTCTACAATCAGATCAACCTGCTATATGGTGCCATCACCGAGTTCTGCTCTCCTCAGTCATGTCCCGAGATGAAGGCCACGGATGAGTTTGAGTACTTGTGGCAAGACTCGGAGAACTACAAGCGACCAACGAAGATGCCAGCGCCGGCCTACATTGAGCAGCTCATGACTTGGGTTCAGAGCAATATTGACAATGAGTCTGTGCTTCCCAGCCGTATCGGTACGTTGCCCGTCTCTACAGACTAAAGATGACCCCCTTAACACAAGAAATAGGCGTTCCATTCCCCAAGTCTTTCCCAGCTCTTGTGCGCCAAATCTTCAAGCGCATGTACCGTGTCTACGCGCACATCTACTGCCACCATTACCCAGTCATCCGAGAGCTCGGCCTGGAACCCCACCTGAACACCAGCTTCAAGCAGTACGTCCTCTTCATTGATGAGCACAACTTGGCCAGCGGGAAGGACTTTTGGGGTCCTTTGGGGGATCTGGTGGACAGCATGTTGCGTAGTGACTAGTCGTGGAAGATTGGGATGCTGGGTTTAAGGATAATGCATTGCTGGCTTGTTGCATGTGGCGTTTGGGTACAGATGGATGGATGGATGGATGGGAGCTTGGAGCTTGGAGCTTTGGGTTTCAGGGTATGGATGTCTGTCTCTCTGTAATAGGATTCCTGTAATATGGCATTCGGGTAATGCATGTATGCGAATCAATGATAAGTAATTGACTTGAATGATAAAATGTATAAAGACCAAGAAATCCAATCGGGCGCAGGGAGGTTACATAGGTGACGGTGGGTGGTTGGCCCGGTTCCACCCGGCAGCTTTGCTCTTGGCCCCATCACACCCGCCCGCCAGTAGCCCGAAGCTGGCTTTCTGCCTGAGGCACCCCTCTTTTGCCGAGCAGCCAAACCCCGTTTCTAAAAACTGAAGCTCAGGTTCACGACACTCGAGGTCCGCATCACCGCATCCAATCCCACAGTCACCATGTTCTCGCGACAGGCAGTGCTCCGCGCCGCGCGGTCCGCCGCCCCCCAGCGCGCCATCCAGGCCCAAGCCCGCACCTACGCTGCCGCTGCCTCCAACGAGAAGGTCAAGGCTCCCGTCTCGCTCTTCGGCCTCGACGGCACCTATGCTACTGCTCTGGTACGCCCCTCCCTGACAAGTCTTTTCGGTGTCGGACATTTTCTGGGGTGTTTTTTTCGGAAGGGGGGGGAAGCAATTGAGTTGGACACTGGGGGGGAACACATCAATTGGAAATGGGACAACACCGGAGAACTACGAAAATGGAAAAGGGAAAATAATTGAGGAACAATCACTAACAAGCTGCGTCATTTTGGTTTTGGCGCCATAACAGTACACTGCCGCCGTCAAGACCTCCTCCCTCGAGCCCACCGCCAAAGGCGTGACTTCCCTCGCCAACCTCCTCGCGAAGGACCCCAAGCTCGTCGGCATCCTCGAGGCCCCTACCCTCTCCGCCGCCGACAAGTCGGCCATTGTTTCCGAGCTCACGAAGAGCGCTGGCGTCTCTGGCGAGACTGTCAAGAACCTTTTGGCTGCTCTTGCTGAGAACAACCGCTTGGGCTTGCTGCCTGGTGTGTGCGCCAAGTTTGGCGAGCTGATGAGCGCTGCTCGTGGTGAGGTTGAGATGGTTGTTACCTCTGCTCAGGTGAGCCCCCCTCCCCACTGTTCACAAGGTAGGAAGGGGATGGTGAGGACTGACATGTGACATGACATAGCCCCTCGACAACAAGACCCTCAACCGCCTTGAGTCTGCCGTCTCCAAGTCCTCGTATGTTGGTGAGGGCAAGAAGCTCAAGGTCAAGAACCAGGTATGTCCCCACCGCTTTACCCCTTGCTGTATATCACTCCACCATATACTAACACTCTACCTCAGGTCAACCCCGACATCATCGGCGGTCTCATCGTCGAGGTCGGCGAGAGAACAATCGACTTGTCCGTCTCCGCCAAGCTGGCCAAGATGAACAAGCTCCTTACTGACACCTTGTAAATTATTTACTACTACTACTACTACTACTACTACTACCTCTTTTTTAACAAGACCGTCATGAGCCGTTCAGCCCTTTGCTTTTTTTTGCTCCTTTGTATAGTGTGCAGAAAAGGGGATTGTGATGGGGATAGGGTACGAGAGTGGAAGGGGACCGGTCAAGTTTCGACACATCAAAGGCTCGCGGTCATTTGTCTGGATCTTTCGAGAGAAAGGAAGGACGTCCCCCTGTGTATATGAGCCGAAAATAGACGCATTGCTACAAGCTGGATATCTACCTGCTTGCCGTCTTGGTGATCCTCTTTGTGATCGACACTACAAGCCCTCCTTCTCGCCCGTCTGTAGCTTCGTCCATGCAGTCACGACCAGTTCAGCGACTATGCTCCCGCCCACCACCGCCGCCTTCAGGAAGTTGTAAGAATACAAAACCAAGAGTTCCCTCGGTATCTATCTCATTTCCTCCGAACCAGGTGGTCCCTGTGAATGTCCACCAAGATTGGGAGAACCACCGCTGCCTTTTCAACCATGGATTTCCATAACCACCCCCCTTTCCCCTTCCCCTTCTCTTCGAACCCCAGATTGACTGACCATTTTTGTCATACATGACATGACACCTTACGTTTGGTAACTTTTTGCTCGTCCAAACATACAGCTTTACCCAATCTGAAGGCTAGGCTATACAAAGAATGGAATGTGTGTTGCTTAATCACGACACAACTAACTCGCAAGCAAACACCAGGTCGAGACAAAAAGGCAAAACAGCTAGCTGGATTGAGCCAAAATTGAAGCAATCAGCAATTTGTCCCTCAGAAAGAGGATAGGTAACAAAAATCAAATCATAAGGTTATGCATCAGCCGTGAATCGAACACGGGGCCCATCGATGGCAACGATGGATTTTACCACTAAACCACTGATGCTAGTATGAGTGATGAGAATTGGTGGCGGAATACGGGGTTATGTCAGGATACTACCCTCTCCTCCTTCATCTCCTTCACCCTGCATCACCTTCTCTCTCTCTTCCTACCCATCATAACCTATTTCACTTCTTCACTGGCGCAGATATCAAAATTTTCGACTTGAATAGTTTCCAAAAACAAAAAGCCAGCCCTCACATTCATCAACCTCTCTATCTATCAACTATTTTCTCTCCTTAAAAGCAAAATATCCTCCCCATCCCATTGCATAACCTTATCCCATCCTGATTCCCCCCGCCAAACTTTTACTCATTGGCATGAGCCTCGAATTCATCACCCTGCGAGTACCCATCCGCCCCCCTCTCCAGCCTCACCTTTTCCAGCTGCTGGTGAATATACGCATGCAAGTGCTTCTCATCCTCCTCTCTGCCCTTCAGTTTCTGGCTCAGAGTCAAACCGTTGGTTCCATTTTGACCCATGCCTGGAGCGGCCATGGATCCCTTCCTGGCCGGGAATCCTCCGTCCGCCTCGTCGTCGTAGCCGTTGAGGTCATTCAGGTCGAAATCGCTGCGGGCGGCGATGGAACGGCTGGTCGAGGAACGACGGAGGCGAGGGGAGAGCATCGGTGTGCGGGGCGTTTGGGCACCGCCGAGGTGGCGATGGAGGATGTCGTCGAAGTAGTGCGCCATGCCGGCGGACGGGGTGCGAGGAGTTTGCGGGAGGCGGCAGTTGACACTACAAAAACGATTAGTACTCATGTCAAACCCAGGAAACGAGAGGAGAGAAACATACCCAGTATCGTGAATCATCCTGGCAATCAAACCCGTCCAGCCACACTGATGCGTAGCTCCCAGACCCCGCCCAGAGTCTCCGTCAAAAAACTCATAGAACCAAAGGTAATCCCTCCAGTTGGGGTCGAAGTCCAGAGTATCATTGTTGCCGTTGATACTCCGACGCCCATCGTCATGGCGGGCAAACATGTGTTGCAGACGGTGCTGGATCTCCTCAGACACATGTCCCAAGTGCATGAAATCGCCCGAACCAGTTGGGCACTCCACCTGCAAGTCTTGTCCGAAGAAGAGATAGAACCTCTGCAGCGACTCCACGAGCAGGAAATTGACGCAGAGCCAGATAGGCCCTCTCCAGTTGCTGTTGCCACCGAAAAGGCCACTGTCCGAGTCACCGGGAACATAGCCGACCTTGAAGGTCTGACCGTTGACGTCCATGGAGTAAGGGTGCTCCTTATGATACTTGGAGAGCGACCGGATGCCGTAGGGACTGAAGAACTCGTCCTCGTCCAGCATGCGCTCGCAGATCTTGAGCAATCTTTCCTTGTTGACAAGGGACAGCAAAATCCTGTCACCTTTACCACGCTTGCGGATACTGTGCATGGTCCTTTCAGCCACGTCGCACCTGTTGTTCATGAACCACTCCACGCGCTTCTTGAAGGAGGGAAGTCTGTTGAGGAGCTCAGGCTCCAAGGTCAAGGTCGCATAAAGCGGAATCAAGCCAACAAGCGACCTCACGGGCAGCTGCTGAATCCAGGGGCCACCCCACGAGATGGCATCATAGTAGAAGCCGTCCTGCTCGTTCCACAGGGACTGCTCCTCCTTTTGGCCCATTCTCCAGGTCATGGCATCACTGATGAGGATGAAGTGCTCAAAGAACTTGCTGGCAATATCTTCGTAGATACGGCGGTGCTTGGCGAGCTCGAGGGCAATGTTGAGCATGTTCAGGCAGTAAAAGCCCATCCAACCAGTGCTGTCAGCCTGCTCAAGAGTACCGCCCGTAGGAAGGGGCTCAGAACGGTTGAACAAACCAATGTTGTCCAGCCCCAAGAAACCACCTTCGAAGACGTTCTTGCCCTCAACATCCTTGCGGTTGACCCACCAGGTGAAGTTCAGCAACAGCTTCTGGAAGACTCTCTCGAGGAAGTCGAGATCCTGCCTCCCATACAGCTTGCGCTCGATCTTGAAGGTACGGAACGTAGCCCAAGCGTGAACAGGAGGGTTGACATCGCCAAAGTTCCACTCGTACCTGCAAATTATCAGTCGGGAACCACTTCACATACACGCAAAATTCAAGACTTACGCAGGCAGCTGGCCGTTGGGATGGCAGTACCACTCGCGGGTAAACAGATCGAGCTGTTTCTTGGCGAACTCGGGGTCGATCATGGCCAAGGTGATGCAGTGGAAACTTGTATCCCATGCAGCAAAGAAAGGATATTCCCAAGAATCGGGCATGGATAGAATATCGTCACAGTGAAGGTGCTTCCACGCAGAATTGCGTATGCCCTTGCGAGACTCGGGTGGGGGAGGCTGGCTGGGGTCACCGTTGGCCCATTCCTCCCAGATGAAGAGGTAATGCTGCTTGCACCACATCATGCCGGCAAAAGCCTGGCGCTGAATATTGCGAAGATCATCGGCCATGGGCAGAGGGCTAATGTGGTAGTAAAAGTCATCGGCCTCTTCTCTCCTCTTCTCGATCAGGTCATCAAACTCCTCTTCATCGAGGTAGGTCTCAGGCTTCCTGGAGAACCGGAAACGGACAACTTTAAGATGGTCAGTCAATCTTCTTGAGGAAAAGATAGGAAGAGGTAAACATACCGGCGCACTCTCCAGGGCCCACACCGCCGCCTTCGTTGAAAGAGTACCATGCGGCAGCCTTGGTTCCCGTCTGGGCCGGGTTGATAGCACCCTTCTCGCCATCGACGATGTACCTATGGAAAGCGTCCTTGACATATGGCTGCTCATTTTTGCCCTTGTAAAGCAGCTCATAGTTGGTATCGTTCTCAGTGAACATGAACTCGGGGTGCACATCATCCCCGCTGGGTCCTACGCCGGGCGAGGGTGAGAGAAGGACATAGCGGTCTCCGAGTTTGTGATGCTTGGACTTGAGAAGATTCTCATCAGCAACCCCGATAGCTGGCTTGTTCTCAGGCGATTCGCGACCCCAAGCCCACGTGTTACGGAACCACACATGAGGGACAATGTGCAGCGGAGCAGGATCTGGGCCTCTGTTCCACGCAGTCACACGGAAGAGGAGCTCATCCGGATCGTCATCCTCCTTGGCGGTCTCGATGAAGATATCCCAGTACCGGTCCTCGTCAAAGATGCCCGTGTCGAGGATCTGGTACTCCTTGTCCTCCTTGCCTCGCTTGGCATTCTCCTTGAGCAAGTCCTCGTATGGGAAGGCCTTCTGAGGGTACTTGTAGAGATATTTCATGTACGAGTGCTGCAGTCATGCGTAAGTCAAGCGTTAAACTTCGGCTGTTCCATCGTCTGCATGAAGGGTCTTACCGTCTGCAGGAACATGTGGTTAGCGCAAGCCGATTTAGGGTTTCTGGGGTGCAGGTGTGTCAATGGCACTTACAGGAGTGTTATCCAGATGGAAATGGGCTTCCTTGATACTTTCGCCATGGTTGCCCTGAGGGTTAGACAAGCCAAAGAGACGCTCCTTCAAAAAGGGGTCCTGCCCGTTCCAGAAAGCAAAGGCGATGTTCTGGTAGCCGTGGGTGTCGCAGACACCGGCAATGCCATCCTCACCCCATCGGTAGGCGCGGGATCTCGAATGCTCGTGGGGGAAATCTGCCGATCGGTTATTATGTGAGTATCCCGCACTACGAGAAGGAGGGGTAGCACCGTAACATGACACACGAGGGATCACTCACGGCTCCAAGCATCACCATCGGCACTGTAGTCCTCGCGCACTGCAGTTCAGTGTTAGATGAGGCATTCATGACCAATATCAATCAGTGCAGCAACTTGCCAGTAGCCCACTGTCTTTCGGCGACATAGGAACCCCACTTCTTCCAGTACTTTTGGCGCTTGCGATCCTCGTTGAGCCTCGATTCCTCGGCCGTCTGGAGCTCGTGGCCGTCGAAGACAACCATTGTGTGTGATGCTGGGAGGCGAAGTGGCGGTAAAGAGTGAAGATGACCTCTGTGTCACCAGAAATGATAGCGGGATGACTGGACACACCACCAAAGCTGAGCGGTGGAGATACTAGTGAACGTGAGTATGGAGTACCTCGACGGTGCTCACTATCGAGTAGGTAGGGAGAGAAACGAATCAGGTGCAGGTCGACGACACACAGCAGATTCAGGACACACACACAGAATGGACGGATAGATGGACAGACAGATGGATGGACGAAGACGGCAATGATGGTCCTGAAAGGGGGGGGTAAGGTAAAATTCAACCAGGTGTGTGGCAGTGTGGCAGTGGTGGGGGTGGAAGCATGTGTTGGTAGGAGCCCAAGTGCCAAGGCCATCTGTGCCTGTGACGTCAAAGATAATTGCGGCACCCGCCCACTGTGCCTCCCACTGCCAGGGGGTTGGTTGACAATGGTCGAGACCGCCAGAGCCTCTGCCGCATGGCGCTGCTTGGCGAGATCTCGAGATCCACCCGTTCTCAACGGGCTGGGCATCAACAGAATGGCATCTTATCGGCGCTGGATTCCGTGAAGCCGCGGGATGGATAACAGCTTGCCATCCCCTCCCGCCTCCGCTTCCTCACGAGATTGTTGATGGCAAGGCGAGATAGGCTGAACAACAAACAAACAAACTGATATCAGATCGAAACCGAGGCCATCCCAGACGCCTTGCTTCTCTCCTCCACTGTTGGATATTTTAAGCGCGGAATCCTTGTCCCATCGCCCAACCAACCGATCCCGGCTCCGGCACCACGCCGTACACCAACCCCCCCCGAGCTGCGGTCCGAACCAGCATGTAGCTTGCTGCTTGACAGCTTGGTAGCTTGGAGCTCGTTTCCAGCTTGTGTCAGTATCACACAATCTCCATTGCCGTTGCGGGAAGATTCGTGCCCGATTGGGTCCAAGGTTACCTTTGGTTCCCGAGCGGTCAATTTTGATGTCAACAGAATGAGTTGGCCATGTAGGAAGATGGAGATGATACTACCTTGGTGTAGTAGGTAGGCCCAACTTTTTTTTCATGGCAATGTGAGAGAAGAGATTTCCTAGTGGCAAGGCGCAAACATCGGTTTCAAATCCAATCGGGGAAAGACCGTTGGATTTCTCGCTTCCAGGTAAGGCAGGAACTATCTGGGTGGCCACTGACAACAGAAGAGATGGCAACTTCCTCATCTTCCCACAATCATCACGTAATGGAAAAAGCGTTCGGTATAGGTTCATTATACTTACTGCTGATTACCAGCCCTAAACACACAAGAGAAAAAAAAAACTCTTTTCCCAACTCCAATCATCAAACATGGACTCGTCACATCAGCTTCACCAGGACATGTAGCACTCCATTATCTCCTTGCCTAGACCTCAGTCTCGACATCAGGTTTCCTTCCACTCAAGCTTCCCATCTTTGTCACCCTCCTGGCAGCAAAAAGTGCCTCGTTCTTGGCGAACTGGACGTTACGCATGGGCTTCCCTATCCGACATGTCAGTAGCTGAAAACATAAGGTACCTATCTATCCAATGGTGCAAATGACTTACATTGCATCAGACCCCGATGCTGACGGTGCAGATCCCGCTTGCGCTCCTTGTAGTCCTTGTACTGCTTAATGGGATTCTTGCTGCTCGAGGATCTGGCCGTATTCTTGCTGTCCATCGACGCTCGACTGTCACCCGTCTCACGGCTATCAGTCCTCAACGTGTAATTCTCCGAGCTCTCGCCGCTGCTTCGCTCAACGTCATCCTCGTGCGTGGCATCGTTGATACCCAAGTCAACATCCTCATCGTCTGTCGAATGACTGCTCTCGTAGTCAGTTGTACTCAGGTCCTCAGATTTCTGCCTGCTCCGCCGAGCAGCCATCAGCGCCGCCGGATCATCCCCAAAGGTACCGCTCCAGTCAGTCCCGTCCTTGGCCAACCACTTCCTCTTCTCTTCCTGAGATGCATTGCGCAAGACATCTCGCTCCCGTAACAAGCTTTCGTCGTGGAGCCTCTGCACCAGCGGAGGCACCTCGGCAGCGACATGCTCGCCCCTCACTCCCTCGGCGTAGCAAGCCTCCCAGGTTTCAATAGTTTCCCGAGAGCTGTTATCGCTCACGAAGCGAAGGTGGTCCTGGTCCGTCCCCGGCTTGAACCGGCCCCTGAATCTCAGTCTGCCAATCTCCTCCACTTTGAGGCACGGTAGAGAGGAGCAGTTCTCCTCGGTAATGTAGTTTTGCGAGAGCCTCAGGCCGTTGTTGCACCTCCAGATGGGGATGTTGAAGTCCTTCTCCTCCGAGTCTGGCACGTCACAAAGCCAAAAGGCAGCAAACGTATCCGTCTTTCTCCGCTTGCCGCTTGGGTGAAATTCAAAAAACACCGGGCTGCGGTATCTGAACCGAACCGGCAATCTAACCTTCTGGGCTTTGCCTTCACCGGAAATATCCCATTCGATGCCGTTTCCTTCCTGGGTGCCATGGCAGAACGAGCCCTTGATGGAAGCAGAGCTGCCGCCAGTTCTCAGCTTCAGCTTGGTGTTCTCTCCAGGGTTGTAGTTCACAGTGGAGATCCTGTCAGACAAGAACTCAAAGGTGCCTACATCCCCGAAACTAAGCTCGTTGCGTGGAAGTCTGAGCTCAACACTCCTGAACAGCAGGCTGATTCTGATTCTGCCGAACCCAATGCCACCATCGAGAGGGTACCACCGTGTGCTCTGGCTGCTGGTCTGCAGCACATCTGAAAGCTTGAGAGGAACGACACCGATGATTGGGTCGTGTTGCCGGTTTCTGGAGTCGCGGACAGTGACAGTGACGATGGCAGACCTCCAATCTCTCACAAAGCGCTCGGTACCAGCTTCGAAGATAGGCTTGGATGACACCACCTTGGTGCGGGTCTTGTACACCAGCTCGTCGTTGAGCAAGATGGTGCAGTATGAGCTCGGCAGCTTCTTTCCTTCCTCTTCCTTGATCTCTCCGGCATCCCGGGCGGGTTCATACTCCCTGCCCTTTCTCTTGCCGTTCGAGCCCTTGACATCTTCGAGCTCCAGACTCACAATTTGGTGAACAACGATAGACAAGATACCAGAAGGCCAGAGCGGGTCAGGAGGGGTGTGGACAACCGCATCTTCCTCCGCAGTTTCCAGAGCGCCCTTGTCGTCCTGCAGATCCTTGTGGTCCTGCAGAGCCTTGGGCAATCTGGGGTCCTTGCCGTCCGTTCGGAGCGCAGACCTGAACTTGGTCTTGTCAAAGTAACCGACTTCCCAGTATAGCTCACCAGGCATACTGCTCTCCGCCTTGACACCCCTAAGCTTGGAGACTTGCGAGAACATCCTGCCCGGGTGTTGAATGAGCTCCTGGATCGAGAGTTCCACCTTGCCGACGACATCATCAGCCGAACCCCTGTCTGAATCCCAGAGCTCCAGGCTAAGTTGCTCGTCCGCCTTGATGATGTCGGGGGTGACCAAGAGAGCGCAGGACTCGTTGAAGATGGGGTTCAGATCATCCTGGATGACCCTAGTGCAATACTGGGGCTTCCCAAACTTGGAGAAGGAAACACAGATGTACGGATCCGACCCCCCACCCTCGGAGCCCCGCCTGTCCTGCTTTGACAACCCGATGGCCTTGTGAATCTTGATGTACAAGACTCCCAGGGCATTTGTCTCCTTTTTGATGGCATCACCCTGAAGCATCTTGCCAATGTCCAGTGTCATTGACTTGGGAGCGACGTACATATTGGCCGCAGTGGCGATGGCCCAGTTGACAAAGTTGGAGATGAGGGGCAGGTTGAGGATGTTGGCCCCCTTTTCGATCAGGGGAACACAGCTCGCCTCGACCTTGGGCAAGCCCATCAAAGTAAAGCTTAGGGTCTTGATGAAGGGCGGGTTAGGAGCCAGCGCAATTCTCAAACGAACGGTGGCGACCAGTCTGTTCAGTTCGACCCAGATGGGGAAGGGAACACCAAAGAGGCCCTTGATACCGAGGTAAAAGATCAGCTGCATGCCCATGTTCTTGGCCGCTTTGCTCGACACATCACCGCTAGATGGCAAAGAGTGGTATGCAACAGTCGCTTCGAGGTTGTAAAAGTCACCTCCTTGCTCATCGGCCGCCATCTCTTGAGGATCCTTGGTCTTTTCATCTTGCTTCCGGATATCCTCCTTGAGGTCCTCTACGTGCGAGTCGGGAAGTGCTCGCAGACTAAGGATGCGTAACGGGTTGCTGCCCTGGGAGATGTCATTGACCTTGACGTTTTCAATAACACCGGGAACGGAGGCCTGCATGACATCTTCCAGAGTATCAGCCACCGCGGCGAACATCTCGGGATTCACCAGGCCCCAGATCAGCCCCATGGCGGTATTCAACCACTCAACACTCTCCGGAATGAGGTTCACAACGGCGGTCTCTCCCCTCTTCTTCTCCGCCGCCCACTCGTTGGCACGCCCTTGCTTGATGAGGTCCTTGGCCCAAAGGAAAATGCCCGAGCTGATGACGGCCGCCAACGGGATCAGACCCCAAAGCGAGCCACCAAACATTCTGCCAATGAGCACGATGCCGAAGAAGACGGCGGCACAGAGGACATTGGCGCGGGCTTCGATGCTCTCAAACATGCCCTCGAAGCTGATGCTCGGGGTCGGGTGGAAGAGCACGTTGGTCGCCTCACCGTGGATGGGCACGTCCGAGGTGGCGCCCTTGTGGACGGGGTCCGGGGGGGCGGTTTCATCTTGGGCTTTTCGGTATTCCTCGCCGGACTGGTCCGGTGATGTGGCCAAGGTTGTGGGTTTGTTCAGATTCGCGTTGGGGACGGTTAACTAGCGGATTTTGTGTGTCAGCACGGCCTCCATCTGTGTACCACCATGATGAAAAAGGGGAACTAACCTTGGGCTCGGCAGCGTTCTTGACATGGTCGGAGGTGATGTCTACTACTTCGACTTCGTTTCCCGTTACGGGGTCGGTCACGGTACGCCTGTTTTTGCCGGCGCTGTGGGTGGGTACGTGATCTTGAACGTCGCCGCCGTTGGCTTGGGGCTGAACGGGTCCGTGGTGGAGGCGGTGCTCGCGCTCTTCAACCTTTTTGTCTCGGTTCTTCTTGTCTCTGTCGAGGCTTTCGGCGAACTGCTTGATGTTTGGGATACGGTTGGAGCCGGAGTAGTGCTGGCCCGTTACCGGGTATTGGTGGGCTTGGTAGTTGCTCATTGTTGCTGGTTATTCATGAATGAATCGTCTTAATCATTGAACTTGACGACGACCAGTGATCCTAGAGAGGGTGCAGGTTGTACCCTTGGAGAAAGGCAACGGCAGCAGCTGTAGATGGGAGTAACCTACTGCATGAAACGTTGAAGGGTGGGTGGGAGGGGAAGTGGAAAGGTAGGTAAGGAGGACAGCTAGGTAGGTAGGTAGTAAATTGCTATGTAATGTATATGGGCGTTCAGCCTCAACGAGAGAGAGAGAGAGAGGGACTATTATATCATAGGCAGCTCCCCCTCCCGGCCGCATCAGTTCAAGTTTCTCAGGCGAGTACGAGAGTTTTAGATGACAACAAAGCTTCGGGAAGGGGGGAAGCTCCTCCTCCTTTATTACGTAGCACGAGAAATATGTGACAGCCCTACACCACCGGAAAGAGCTTTGAAACAAGACAATCAGTGAACAGGCAAGGATGAGAGGTAGGTATCCTGGTTGGTGGATCATGGAGGGAAAGGAGATGAATGGATGGGTTTTAGGGGGGGATGGAGATGTATGACGTCTGTGGTTGTGGTTGGTTTGGGTTGGGTGATGTCATGGGGCCCCACTTTTAACGTGTGTGTATGTAAGTGGGAGCAAAGGCTCATGGTACAGAACACGCAGCTTGGGAAGTTGTGGGGAATGGAAAAAGATGGGACGGGGATCTGTGTTACCGATCTTTTGGGAGGGGGGAAGGGTGGTGGGATCTGATCGGAGGGGGTGTCAACCGAGATCACGATATACTGAGGGGGGGGGGGTGTTTGAGGATCATTTCGACGTGTGTTTTCAGGATAACTCAAATCGAGAGAGAACAGTGTGGTATTGATGCAAATTTGTAGTTCATTTTAGATTTCCTCTCCTCTCGGGAGATTTTGTAACACATGATTATTTGGTATCCAATCACCATCATATCCATCATGTTCACGTCCATCATATACATATTCCCAGCCCTTCCCAATCCAATCCATCTCTTCCCAATCCTGATGCCAGCACAGTCAAGCTTGAAAA